>NW_017729032.1:264614198-264622351 GCF_001723915.1 Gavialis gangeticus | reverse complement strand
ACCCCCATCCCCCTCATATACTCCCTTCATGGCACACAACACCCACCACTGGCAGCAGCAGCAAGCAGAGGCCCTCAGGATGCTAATGGCCTGTGCAGGCACTGCCATCTGGCGCTGCACTGCTACGATCCAAGCTGTGCAAAGCAGTAAGCAGCATACCCAAGTTGGCTCGCCTCTATCGTACAGCGCTCCCCACGGTGCATGTGCAGCTCCTGGCACTCATGCACCCCTAGGAAAAGCTCCGCACAATGGAGCCAGCTACTTTCCCCAGTGCCGCCACAGAAGCAGGGGGTGAGGCTCTTTACCACTTCCAGCAGAGTTCTGGCAGCTGCATGTGATGGCAGGCAGCAGGGGAGGCAGCCAACCTCATTGCACGGGGCTTTCCCTGGGGGCACACAAGTGCCGGGAGCTGCACATGTGCTGCAGGGAGCCCTGCACGATACAGGCAGGCTGGCCTGGGTGTGTTTCTTGCTGCCATGTGCAGCTCTGGCCACAGCCATACAGCGCTGGGCAGCAGCACCTGTGTGGGCCATGAGCACCCCAAGGGCCTTTGTCTGCTGCTGCCAGTGGTGGGGACTGTGCACCATGGGGGGGAATGCAGGGGACTCCCCACACCCTCCCACACACCCCACAAACCCTACACACACACACCCTGCCTCCACAAACCCTTCACACACACACCTCATAACTTACCCTACATCCCCCCCACACAGCCATCCTCTCACAATCCCCCCACACCCCACCATACACACCTCCAACCACATCTCACACACAATATACAAAAGTAAGACTATTCTGAACTACACCCACACACACACCACAAACACAAATCATGACAAAATGATTCTTTGTAATAATATTAAAATATGCTATAGTAGGTGTTGACTTTTAGCATATGATTTAGTTTTATTCTGGTTCAAAGATGGCAAACCCGCCCCCTCCCAAAAGGAGTACTTCCAGGGGCAAGGGAGGGACTTCTGGTGGCAAAGGTTAGGGGTTATGGGCAGGACTTCTGGTCCCAAGATGGTGACCAGAGAGTGAAGCACCTGTCAAGGGGTAGGGCTACCCTTGCAGCCCTTGTCAGCACACCAAAACTCATTAAGAAGCCCTCCAACAAAATAATTGCCCACCTGTGCTCAAGCTACAGCTCCTTCTCTCCCAGTATTCACCACTCCTAATCTATACAGATGAGGATTTCATCCATGGGATAAATTAAATAGATGAATAGATGGCTTAGGCACTGATTCTTCCTCTATCAAAAAAATATTTTCAGCATCTACTAAAAGACAAACTAGAGAAGTGGAGAGGGAAGAGACAGTTAAAATACCAGTTTCTAACTCTCCCTAATTATCAGAGTGACATCATAACTTGCCTACATGAGAAGTTATTCCTAATTCACAATTCCTGATTAACTCCCTATGTGCTCTTACTCTGGAACAAGACTAATATATTCTGAATCAATTCAATGTATTCTGATTAAGCTCATTTGAAACTTGCCTTATTAGTTCCAGAATCAAAGCATCCACATGGGCAGCTAATCAGAAATACCCATAAAATTCCTTTAACTAACTACCTTGTATAGTAGACAGACCCATAGTGACAGAACACAAAATGGAAATCAAGAACAAGAACACATTCTTAGGCATTATAAAACGATATACTATATCTTAAGAGTACATAAAGGAGTTTAGGTAAAAGGACTAGTTCCATTCCTTAGATGCGTTTGTGGCAGCTGCTGGTGGCCCCAAGATCCTTCACTTTGAGCTATACAATAAGGAAACCAAGATGTAAAAAAAAAATTCAAAAACAGAGACTTCTTAGCTGGCTGCTTTGCAGCAACTCTCTGCTCTGCGCACAAGATCACTATCAAGTAACATGACCAGAGGAACTTTTTCTAAATGTTGTTGAATATGAATATATGGATTAAAAAGTATCAAAAGCCAACACAAAATATTGAGTATATAAGTATTATGAAAGAAAAGTAACTGTGTGGGTGTTTATATTAGTTGGGGTCATGTTTAATTAATGATAGATTTTTTTTATGTTCTTTTTATTCACAATCCAACTTTTGTAGTAAAGAAAATTCCTTTTTCGCAATACTGGCTCCTGAAATACACTCTCTATTACCCGAGTTAGGTTTACACTGAAATGATTTTATGCTTGTCATTATAGATTCAAAGTGATGGATTTGCACATTCAGATACACCTGCTTTTTATTCTAGTTAGGTTTCTAAAATTCCATCTTTCTTTAAGTGAAAGATGAAGTTTTCAATGTATGGAAGAATCCCTTCTAAATTTTCAAAAGGCCTAGAGACAGTCACCAAAGAATCCTTTCACAGTTATGCAGTGAGCCAGGGCAAGGACCAATAACATAGAATCATAGGAAAGTAGGGCTGGAAGGGACCTTCAGACGTCATCTATTTTCACTCTCTTCATGAGGCAGGAGGCATCATCCCTGTCCAAACTATCCTGTACAAATCCATGGTCTAACCTATTAGCAAAACATAGTTAGTTTTGTTCAGATTTTCATGCACTGAAGACCTGATCAACACTCGTGACTCAGGCCCAGACCCAGACTTAAGTGTTTTGTCAGATCAAGATTCAAGTACTTTACTTTAATGAACTGTCTGCAAGGGCTTGGGGGTTACTGTTATAGCAAAAAGTGAGGATACAAACTGGAAGCACATGTGGTGCACACACTAGGAAGATTTGAAGTGACTCGCTCAGCCAAGAGCAAACACATATTTTTTTTAATCCATTACATATTTTGCATTATAACAATTACCGTAGAGCATCCATGAGCAAATCAAAATGTTTTACTAATTTGTGGACAACCCCATCCCCTAGAAATTGACATTTAAGGGAAAGCAAGAGTTCAAACATTTTCATTTACTGCTTTAACATAATTTAGTTCATAGAGGGCATGTCTACACAAGATACTAACTGTGCAGCAGCCTGATAATACTGTGCAATCACGTCGCGTAGCAAAAACTGTGCCGAGACGCTACTGCACAGTAGTATTAAGCTACTGTGTAGTAGTGTCACTTAAAAGGCATTCAATGGCACTACACACAGTAACTCCAGTTAGCACAGATTTATTTAGTACTTTCTTATACAAATACAAATAAATGCGCAATAACCACTGAGCAGTAGCATCCTGCGTAGACGCACCCAAACAGGTTTTAAAGTACCAATTAATTTGGGTGTTACCCCCTCATCCTGCTAATATCGTTGAAAAAAAAGAATTACAAGATAATGAAACAAGTTGGTCAAGTAAAATGAAAACTATTAGTCTGTGCCTATTCTGCAGATATTATTTTAAGACAGCTAACCTCACTCATATGTAAGAGCTGAGTAAGTCCAAACAAAATTGCTAGTTATGCTTCTGTTATGATTTTGTATCTATAGTAACATTAAATCATCAGCCAAACTTCACTACTAAAGCACTCAAGGGCAGAGGTAGGGAGGACAGGAAATTTTACACTGAAGAGAACACAAATACAAGTTATAACATACTTGCAGGCATTACTTGCAGTAATATAATATACTTGCAGTTATAAGTAGACATACATGCATACACACACACACACACACAAATGTGTGTACTATATCTTCCCTGAATTTCCTGCCATCCTTGGCACCTTTCCATAACACTTTACCTTATCGACCCTACTTCATCTCTCAAAGCACATTTAGCAAACCTCTCCCTCCTGCAGGCACCTTTAAATGTCTACTTCCCAGGCACATTAGTTTGCTCTATAAAGAATTTGGGGCTAAATAATAGCTTCCTTAAATAGTTTTCCATAGCTGATTGTTACAACTCATGCTGCACAATTCACATGTAAAGTGCTTCACTGCCACAGTGATGAGCTTTTGCAGGATAACAGCTCATGGGTGATGGACTGGTGGAAGATTTTGTATTCAGTTTCAGAAACTTCCACCCAATACCACTATCAAAAGTGACCAAGGAACCGAGCATCTTACACAAGTAGCGGTGGCTTTCTCCTATCTATCTCTACCAAACAAGCAGCAGGCAGTAGCAAACTGTATCCCAAGGAGTATGAGTTCCAAGCCACTCAGCACTCGAAGAGCTGCACAGATGAGAGTACTTGCCAGCCCTACGAATAAAAAACACGGTTGCAATATGAACTTCGGAGATCACAAGGCCACAAAACTGGAACACCAAGTGCTCTGAGAGGACAAGGACTTCACTTGGAGGAAGAGATGTTGTACAGCAACAAAAGTTGAAAAAGCAGGGCAGTGTGACACCTTAGAAACTAACTGGTTCAGAGAGGCATGAGCTCAAATCTCCTGTCACAAGTCTTTTGCTTCCCTCCTCTCACCCCAATTAATGACACTAAGCATACTGGTATATTATTCAACCATATACCAGCACTGTATAGAAAAGTTAATGTTTTTCACATACTTGCTTAATGCCTCAGGGATCTTACTTATTGGGCAGAAAATGAAAGAGCTGATAAAAGAGAGAGAAATACTGACCACTTTATTTCTTCCTGACAGAAAAGCAAAGCCAAGAAAAGATCCCAAATACTAGAATATTTAGGTTAATTCAGGTTATTACATAATATAAATGCACAGCCCAAACTTTAGACATGAAACGTCTCCTGCATTTCCTTAAAAAAGTGGATTACACATGTATACTTGAACAATAATTCCAGATTAACCTCTGAGTTAGGAAGAATTTAAGGAAATAACTAAAGCATCATGAAAAAGTGGAGTTTCATCCAAATATATTTTGGTTTTTACTGTGAATTTTGCGTTCAAGACCAGAACTGTGTTTTGCATAACAAGGTACCCAGGTTTGTTGAGGTTCAAAAGAAAAACCTTCTTTGGGATTCACTTGTTTACAGCAAGAATTGACAGTTACAGGATAAGTATCTCACTTCCACTCAGGCCCTGCTTACACATAGTTTTGTTTTCTATGAGATACCTATTGTTTATTTGATTTATATGCCACCCTTCCAGAACCTGGCAGAGTCAGATCAGTGCAACCCCCTTGCATCTGCATAATTATACTGACATAAAACACTTTACTGTTGGATATACAAATTTATGTGGATGCTGTAGTAGCCTGTGTGAGCTTCTCCTCTGCACTAGAGTGGGATCAGATTACACTTTGCTCTCCTCTGGTACCCATGATAAAGTAATTCCAATTTTGATTTAAATATCCATTAAACCTGCTACAAAGTTAAATATTCTCTGTATTTTTCAGACTGAAAAAGCTTCTTGAACAAGAAACGGCTTATCAGGCAAAAAGAGAGAAGGAAAACAACAAGAAGACAGCTAAACTAAAAGAAGAACTAACAAAATTGAAAACATTTGCGTTAATGGTGGTGGATGAACAGCAAAGACTCACTGACCAACTAAACGAACAGAGTCAAAAAATTCAAGAGCTAGCCACCACTGCAGATCAAGCATATGCAAAGCTCACCATTGCTGAAGCAAAATTTCAGGAAGAGGAGCAAAAAGTTATCAGGCTGGAGGTTGAATTGCAGGCCCAGAACAACAAGATTTCCCAAGACCAAGAAGCAATGATGGCCAAGCTAACCAATGAAGACAGTCAGAATCGCCAGCTCCGGTTGAAGTTAACTGCACTCAGTCGACAAATTGATGAACTAGATGAGACTAATAAATCTCTGCGAAAAGCAGAGGAAGAATTGCAAGACCTAAGGGATAAAATGAATAAAGGAGAGTGCGGAAATTCTACCCTTATGGCTGAAGTTGAAGAATTACGGAAACGTGTGCTGGAAATGGAAGGTAAAGATGAAGAGCTCATAAAAATGGAAGAGCAGTGCAGGGAGCTTAATAAAAAATTAGAAAAAGAAGCAGCACAGAGCAAGAACCTTAAAGCAGAAGTTGACAAACTCAACAAAAGAATCATGGAACTGGAGAAACTAGAAGATGCTTTCAGCAAGGGCAAACAAGAGTGTTACTTTCTGAAGTGCAATCTAGAAAAAGAAAAAATGTTAACAAAGCAATTGTCCCTTGAACTGGATAGCTTAAAAGCTAGAATGGGAGAGCTTGAAGCCATTGAAAACAAGCTAGAAAAAACAGAAGTCACACTTAAGGATGACCTAACTAAACTGAAAACACTAACAGTGATGTTGGTGGATGAAAGGAAAACAATGAGTGAGAAAATAAAGCAAACTGAAGAAAAGTTACAAGCTGCAAATACTCAACTTCAGGTGGAGCAAAAGAAAGTTCAGACAGTTACAGAAAAGCTAATTGAGGAAAGCAGAAAGGCGCTAAAATCAAAATCTGATGCAGAGGAAAAACTGTCTACTGTAACAAAGGAAAGAGATGAACTGAAAAACAAACTGAAAGCAGAGGAAGAGAAAGGAAGTGATCTTGTTTCCAAAGTAAATGTTCTAAGGAAAAGGCTTCAGTCCTTAGAAGCCATTGAAAAAGAGTTTCTGAGAAATAAACTCAAAGAGACTACTAAATCCAGCACATCTTTACAGCAGGAGAACAACAAAATAAGAGAACTTTCCCAAGAAGTTGAGAGGCTGAAACATAAGCTGAAAGAAATGAAAGCCATAGAAGATGATCTCATGAAAACTGAGGATGAATTTGAGTCTCTAGAACGAAGATACATTAATGAACGAGACAAAGCAAAGTTTCTGTCAGAGGAACTAGAGATTGTAAAAATAGAACTGGCTAGGTATAAACTGGCAGAGAAGGCAGAGTCCAACCAAGAACAGTGGCTTTTCAAAAAGCTTAAAGAAGAAGAAGCTAAGTCAGGTCACCTGTCTCGAGAGGTAGATGCATTAAAAGAGAAAATTCATGAGTATATGGCGACAGAGGACTTAATAGGTCATTTACGGGGGGATCATACAATCCTGCAAAAGAAACTCACACAACAAGAAAACAAAAACAGGGAGCAGGCAAGAGAAATGGAAAACCTCACAAAAGAATTAGAAAGGTACAGGCGCTTCAGTAAGACCCTCAGACCTAGTCTCAATGGAAGGAGAATTTCTGATTTGCAGGTTCTCTCTAAAGAAGTCCAGACAGAACCAGCTGACAATGAACCACCTGATTACAAGAGCCTTATTCCATTAGAACGCGCAGTCATAAACGGGCAGTTATATGAAGAGAGTGATAATGATGATGAAGACCATAGTGAGGAGGAGCAAATGATATCTTTTAAATGCAATTCATCCATTGCAAATGCTGTAAACAAAAAATTATGGATCCCATGGATGAAGTCAAAAGAAGGCCACCCTCAAAATGGAAAAATTCATGCAAAACAAAATGGAAGTTTTGCACAGCCTGGAGATCTAGTTCTAAGTCATATACCTGGACAGCCTCTTCATATAAAGGTTACTCCAGACCATGGACAAAATACAGCGACACTTGAAATAACAAGTCCTACTACAGAAACTGCTCACTCTTACACTAGTACTGCGGTTATACCTAACTGTGGCACACCAAAACAAAGAATAACTATTATTCAAAATGCCTCCCTAACTCCAATAAAAACAAGAGTGGCAGAAGGCTACATGAGCCCAGAACAAGCTATGTCACCTCTTACTATGGCTGCTTTTGCAAGATCTCAAACACCCGAATCATGCATCTCAGGAACTCCAGAAAGGACAATGTCCCCCTTGGCTCTGCCAGGCTCTTCCAGTGCTCAGGAACAGATACTTTCAACGGAGCCTTTGGAAATCAGTGCCAAGCATGCTGTTTTTAGAGTATCTCCAGACAGGCAATCATCCTGGCAGTTCCAAAGATCTAACAGTACTGGTTCAAGCGTAATAACTACTGAGGATAATAAAATCCACATTCATTTAGGAAGTCCTTATGTTCAAGCTCTTAGTAATTCAGCAAAGTCCAGCAACCCTTGTACTCCAATGCAGGATAGCAGAACACCAGCACTATCTAATGGAACACCCAGTAAACCTACCAATAAAATCACCAGCAGTATCACTATCACACCAACAGCCACGCCTCTCCCACGACAATCACAAATTACAGTAAGTAATGTCTATAACTGACCCCCGTCCATGCTGACACCCTTACCAGCAACCCATCCTGTTTTTTTCATCCCAGCAAGAATTATTTGGAGTACCCTTTTATTTTGGGAGAGATCTGTGCATGAACTGTACTACAGTATATGGAACTAATGTTACGTT
>NW_017729032.1:264599810-264609198 GCF_001723915.1 Gavialis gangeticus | reverse complement strand
CCCCGTCCGTGCTGACACCCTTACCAGCAACCCATCCTGTTTTTTTCATCCCAGCAAGAATTATTTGGAGTACCCTTTTATTTTGGGAGAGATCTGTGCATGAACTGTACTACAGTATATGGAACTAATGTTACGTTTTGCCTGCTTAGTCATATCAAGTGTGCACTTACTGTATATCTTTTAACTGAAATACTTTAAGTAAAATACTTAGTCTTGCACTTGTATAAATGCATCATTATGTATTTACATTTTTAATAACACATTAATTTTTACTGCAACTTGCCTCAGTGAAAACATTTCTAAAACAGTAAATAATGGATTATTTTTATTACTGCTTTCAGAATTTTTGTTCTCTCTGTGTGTGTTGTATTTGTGCATGTATGACAGAATTTGACCTTAGTCCTTGCAGTGCCTGCTAACTTCAGATAAGACCTGTTTTGTTGCCTTTCTTGTATTCCCCAGTATATCCTAGCCCTATTTTTCAGATGATTATTTTTAGATCAAACACACATAAAATTATATGTACAATGCTCATTTGAAACTCAGTCCACAAATTATGTGTTTTAGGGCATGCCAACCCCCCTTTGTTTTGTGTTTTTTTTTAAATGCCGTCTCCTTGTGTTAAAGCACCATTTCCTTCCTTAGGTCTTTTCCTTATTATTGAGTTGTATTTTGAATTTGTATCATAGAATTACTATTTTTCCCCAAAAAAACAAGTTCCTAGTCTACATGAAAAACGATTACTGGTTAAAAACATTGTAAAAGTGTTAATGGAGACATTCACATTTTTAAAACTGTCAGCTAGAAGACTGGATTCACAGTATCTTTTTAATATTCAAACTCTGTGGGAGGGGAGACAGGCTGGAACCTAAACAGCAACAAAAGGTATGCTAGGGCACCCTAAAGTTTCTGAAATAAGGTAAGTGCATTAAAACATGCAAGATCTTTCAGCAATTTGAATGAACACCTCCCTTCACTATTAGTCCAATACTTATTTTACACAAAAATTGGGTAAGATACAACAGGCCAGAGGCTGTATTAGTGCATATAACATAATAAATAATGACTGTAGAATAAAAATATTGCCCTCAATTTATCTGTCTACTGAGAGCATGAGGCAGTCAATCCTAGCCACCTGAAAATGTTGCATGCAGTGGGACCAGATTCATTTTGAATGATTCATATTATCAGGTCAATTTTTTAGAAATCTGTTTCAATATCTTTCCCTCTTTTCCAATGAGGGCCTGTCATTACAATTCACACTTTTCAAAGGAGCTTTTTAATATAGTTCAATACCCATTTAACTTGTGTACTTAGAAAAAAAAAATCTTGTTACCTTCACTGCTAATAAAGTGTGCATGTAAAGGAAAGGTCTCTACCTAATAAACCATAGAGTTTTATGCCAAATTCACCTGGAGCTGAAAAATCACTTCCTTGCCTACAAAATCTAAATGTAACTAATTTTCAACATACATTATTTGCAACTCAAGGTCATGCCTTACCTCCTGTTCCATTGACATATATGCAAATTCTGCATGTATGCTGTTTACATCAGCAGATAACTCTAGATGCCTGCACTCTTATAGTATACATTTTACAGTACTGCATATGTCTGAATCTTTAAAAATTCCTGTGCTAGTCCTCATAAAATTAGCCTAAAACATTCTTGTGCTTTGACTTCAGTTTTATGAAAAACAAAATATTCAGCAGATACACAGAAGATGGATAGACCAGTACATTACATGTCTTCAAAAGTTAATTTTAGAGGTGCACTGATATATAGATCCATATCGGATCGGCACTGATACAAGGAAAATTTACATTATGTGTGGAGGGATGAAGAGGGGGAGCAGCTCCTGCCACTGTGCGCAGCCCCAGGGGGGGCATGAGGGACATACGCCCCCTGGACTTCTGCACAAGGTCAATGTGGGCTGTGCCAGCCTCTTCCCAGCGGAGGGACTGGGCAGGCAACAGGGGCACTGGGAATGGGGCTACAGGGTGGGCTATGGCAAATTTTGGCGTGGCTATAAGCCACTCTGTAGCTCCCATCCCACCTCTGCCGCTGTCCACCCCAAGCACCCCATCCTACCACTGCCGCCACCCACCCCAAGCACAGCCCTGCCCCAAGCCCCCTGCCCGCAAAAGGCCAGAACAGACTCTGGCCCCAAGCCTGCCGCAGGCAGCCAGCCCTCGCCCTGCACACAAATCCGGGGGCACATGCCCCCCACGCCTCCCCTGAGGGGAACAGCCCCCCCCCACCTGCACCCCCCAAATTAGTTGCCCACGGCTCCTGCCTCTGCTCCTGCCCATTCCCTCCCTCACCATGGGGACCTTGATCTGCCCCCTCCAGGCCCTTCCCTCCCCACACACTTACTGGCCTGACATGGCTCTCCAAGCTGTGGGGCTGCATATCAGTATTGGGTTGCTACTGGCTGATATGGCTAGTTAATAATTGCCCATCAGTATCAGCCAAAAAAATCTTTATTGGTGCATGACTAGTTTATTATACTGCAAGAACTAGATTCAGTCAATTTTAATAAGTGCACTAGATCCCTTGTATAATTGCCGAGTTCTTTTGAACAAAGGCGTTTAGATTTTAATGGTGGTAAGTAAATACAAAACACTAGACCTAAGACAGTATCAGTAAAAAAAATTAAATACTAAATGCTCTGGTTTTTAGCTCTTGCTCTCTTTTTGTTAATAAACAATTATTTTCCAAAAATGAAAATGTTTATTTAACAAAAGGCAAAGAAAATAGCCACACAAAATTACAACTCATAGAAAAGTCAAGTCAACATGCCTATTAATTACACTTTTTGTAACGTTTCCCCCAAAACAAAGCATCTGTTGGTTACAATCCACCCCTTTCTCGTGTTGAGAGGACTATTTTATCTGCAGCTACCACATTGAACTTACTTATTTGCTTCCACAGGATTAAGATCAAACAGTTATTCTAAATGAAGCAAGACTTTCAGAAAGAAAAAGCTATTCACCTTTTTCTGTTCCTGAAGAGCTACTTAGTAGTATTTAACAGAGAATGAATTCCAAACATATACACATACAGTGGCATAAGCTACTTTGAATTACTGTCTTCAATATAGAAATCAGCCTTGATTTTGTCACAAAAGAAAAAAGAATGGCCTAGGAATCGAAGCCATTACCCTGCATTTGCTAGGAAATTTTGTGCAATTCACTCTCCTTCCGAAAAGCATGGATAATATTTATGTAACTTACTACGGAGGGTCTGGGTAATGAAAATGGCAAAGAGGAAGCTCAATAATGGTCTATAATTTGCTCTAAGAGCCCTGAATGAAAGTTGCTACAGAAATGTGAACTTATTAAAACAGAATAAATATCAACTTAGCAATACATGGCCATTTTCAGAGAACCTCAAAACATTTTATAAGGGGAAAATATTACTATCCTGATTTTACACGTGGAGATAATCTCTTTTGTGTTTGCCCAGTATCTAGCTTAATTAGCCCCAAACCTGATACAGCCTCTATGCACTACCATAGTAATACAAATCATAGACAAGTAGTAAGTACAGGCACAGAAAATATTAACCAGGCTCAACCAGACGGACTGGGCCTATAAAACAGATCAAAACTTTCCATGTTCAAAAGCACTGACTATTTTGAAAAGAGGTAGGCCAGGCCAGGGGTGGGCAATTATTTGGGCTAGAGGGACACTTAACGAGTTTTGCCGAACTGCTTAGGGCCACGTGCATGCGCATGCACACACGCATACATGTGAGCGCAGACACAGACACAGCCATGCACACACACACAGATATGAGCTCCCCACAGCTCTTCCTGTACCACTTCCCCTGTCCCAAGTCCCTGGCACACACCTGGGTTGGGCAGGACTCGCTCTAGCTGCACCTATGAAGCCTAAAGTAGAGTGCGGGAATACAACGTGGCACTAGCCCAGCCTGGCTGTGTGCTGGGGACTCAGGATGGGGGAGATGGGCACAGGGAGAAAAGGACCAGGACCCCATGAGTTATCCGGGCCCAACTGGGCTGGTGCAGTGCTGTGTTCCCCACTTCTCCTTGTACCCCTCTCCTGTCCTGAGCCCCTGCCACACAGCTGGGCTGGGCCAGGCCGGTGCTGTACTGAGTTTCCACGTGCCACTTCAGGCCATGTGAACACAGCTGAAGCAGCTCCTGCCTGACCTGGCCACATGCTGGGGACACATGGTGGGGAAGGGGGTGCAGGGAGAAAGGGATCGGGAGCCAAGGGTTATCCGGGCCCAGCTGGGCCTGTGCCATGCTGAGTTCCCCGCTTCTCCCTGCACCCCTTCGCCCCAAGCACACAGCTGCACTGTGCTCCTGCGCACCACTTTAGATCATGTAGGCACAGCTGGAGTAGCTCCTGCCTGACTTGGTCACACGCTGGGGACTCAGGAGCTGTGCCAGTCAGGCAGAAGCTGCACCCGCCACTCCAGCTGCAACCACATGGAGCAGCCTGAAGTGGTGCACAGGAACAGAGTGCGGTACTGTGTTAATGGTGCCCGCACTCCTACCAGTCCCCAGCCTGACAGGGCCCAGATAACCCGCAGCTCCTGGGCCTCCTCCCCCTGCACCCCCTTCCCACCAGCAGGGAGAACCATATCCGAGCTTCGACTCTTCCCAGGGACTGAGCTGTCTGGTCTGTGAATGGCTGTAGGGTCGGAGCTGCATGTAGACAGCCTCACTGGGCAGAAGCCTGGCCAGGAGCTCAGTACCCCCTGCTTTGGAGCATATACTGGGGGCTGGGGCAGGGCAGGGAGTGGCTGCCTTGCCACTGGAGCAGCTGCTGCATCCAACTATGGCAAAGGGAAGGGAAAAGGGCAAAAGGCACCGAAAGCCAGGGCAGCCACAGGTCAGCTGCAATTCTCCATCAGAGGAGCAGCTGTGGGCTGGACAGAATTATTTGATGGCCAGATCCAGCCCACGGGCCATATTTTGCCCACTCCGGAGGTAGGGTATTTCTACCAAATATTTAACGGCACAAAACCAATGCACATCTCGGGAGAGTGTGCCTCTGAGAGGAAAACTGAAGACTACATAAATCAGACTCAGGCAATGGAAATACATGCACCTGAAGCACTCCAAATTCTGCCCCAATTCAGAGCACTTCCAATTTGGAGCACTTCAGTGCCATGTAGATATGTCACCTCTTCAACTGTAACCTCCCCCCCACCAGAGCATTTCAAAATTGCTGCAACAAGAAGCAGTGGCAGTGCTCTCCAGCAGGGGTGATAGAGAAAAGGATTCTTTACATGGCTTTCTATCTGTGAAGTCTCCTAAGGACAGCTGAGTGCACAAGAAAGTGCTCAGGTGCTGTCTGCCCTGTTCTCCCCACTCATGAGGGAGGGGGAACACAGCACTGTGGGCTACTGGAGGACACAGCCACATCCTATTATGCTCCACTGGAGGGTACATAACATTTTGGGAAGTACCGCAAAAAAGTACTTCAGAGATGTTGTTCATTTTTTGAGGATCTGAAGAACTTCAGCCACACCCCCCTTCTACACTTGCTGTTTGGAGCGCTTCAAGGGCATTTAGAACACACCAAACAGAACATCTATGGACAGGGTGGATAAAAAACAACAATTTAAAAAAAAAAATCAGGTTTTTTTTATTTAATCGTGTAACAACGCTTTAAAAATAAACTTATATAAAGGTAGTTTTAACTGAAAATATATTAAAGCTCAAAGATATCATCATGGAATAGGGATTATAACTTTTAATTATATACTAACTTGAGACAATATATTCATGTAACCTTTTTTAGAAGTTTTATAAATCAGTCACAACAGACTATATCAGGAGCCCAATCTTACAGGGTTCCCAGAGGCTCCTTTATAGATGAGTAAAGATTAAAGAAAACCACTCTACCCAACGGGACTCAGTGCTCAGTCTAGAAGATCTCATTAAACATGTCTGTGATGCTTATTTTCAATTCTCAAACTGTGGATTTGTGTCTCCAGGGATCATAGGCAGACAAGGTTCTTTCGGTAGAGGTGATATCTTTTATTAGACCAACTGAATAGTTGGAAAAATTCTTCTCTGAAAATTTTCAGGCACCAATGCTCTTCTTCATGCATAGGGAGAGTTTATTGTCTCCAGAGATAACATCCTTCCTAACAGCAGTATATGGAGACAAGAGATAACAGACCTGATTTACCTACCCATCAGCCCTATAGTGTCTCTGAGAGATTGTGTAGAGACAGTCAAACCCTCACACTTCTCTAAAAATGCAAAAAGTTTCAAGAAGTTAAATGAATAAAGAATATCAAACAACAAGAATGCAATTTTGGATAAAACAATGATTAAATCGAGACTTCCTGGCCATCATTATTTAAAACAAATCCACCCTGTCTATTGAGGCACATAGTGTCAAAAGTGTTGAAGAAAATGTACTTGTTTTAAAGCAGTTAATCAAATTGAGTGAAGATATTAAAACGGTGAATAATCACCGTGAAAAATCCATTAAGTTAAATTTACCCCATTCTAGTGCTACAAGATGTGGAACATTCTCTGAAGCCACAATGGAGTGGATAGATTTGCTGACTCTCCTCGTACTATAACAGATTTCCTGCTATTGTCACTGTCCCATCCTCTTCCAAATTCTCTTACCTTCTTTTTCTACTCTTAGCTGTGCTATTGCTAAGGAGCTGGAACAAAAAATTAGACTAAGATACAGTACATTAAACTTTTTTCCACTTTGTTAGGTAAAGGTTTATAAAGTGTGGGAGGGGGGCCGGACACAGTTAAAGCCTTTTACTGTGCTTCATTCTGTATGAAGAGCATCTAAGAGATTGTAAAATATTTCATTCTGCTAAATTAGCACAGAAAGTTCAGATTTTTTTGCTGGATGGCTCCAGCAAGACTTTTGAAGGTAGGATATTCCATTAAATTGAAACCTCATGTGCTGTTCTCCCTCCATGCAATCAGAGAGCAGGGTCCTCTCATTCTTGAAATGGGAAAAAAAACAAATGTATCTTGTCTTGCTCTGTTTCAGCTTGGGAGACAACAAGAAAACTGCAGCATACCTAACATCTCACAATTCAGGACTTCAAGAGATCTTACTACAGTTCTCCACCAAAAAAAATAATATGTGATATTTGGAATGTTAAACAAAAAAACCACACACATGCATACCACATGACTGAAGCTATCCTTATACATTATAAGGAAACAAAAAATAGTACAAAAAGGACAAGCTCCTCTGTTTTAATTTACAGCTCACTTTTAAGAAAGAAAAAGCCAGCAACTTCAAGAAAATTAGCAAAGTGTGGCAAAATCTAAAAGGGAAAACGATCGGATGTTGTCTTTGCTAAGAAACAAATTCAAATAATGCCTTTCCCCTCTCCTAATAAGATATATGTATATAAATGTCAGGGTCACAAGATATATTTATGACCTTGACTACTTATATACCGCTATAGGTAGATCAGGGTAAAAAATATGCTAATACCTAGCATTTGTTTTAGTACTTGGAACTCTAGTGATTCTCAAGCAGGGTGGTGTAAGGTATGAAGAGATAAGCAGATAAGCTAAGCAAATAAGCAAAGGTGTGGGCATGTCCTGGATGATCCCCTATCCCTAATGCCAAAGCCCTCTGCAAGGAGGTACACACTAATACAGGAATTAGTTTTTGAAACTGGGTTCCACTCAATTCACAAAAGTAATACAGGGGTGACTTGAGTCTACTGAGGTTGAAAACTACTCTGCTATTCAACTGAACACTTCTAGACCTTAAATACCACCATCAAAAAGCCTGTCAGATGTTGATATCAGCCCTTCACCTCTCAGACCACTCAGCAAGCCCTTTTCTGCACATATTATTGAACTAATCCCTGCTTCTGCTGGATGCAGTCAGATCCTCAGAACATAAAGAAGGAAAGTTGATTAGTGAAAGAAAGGAAAACGTCCACATTCTAAGCATTCCTACTCTTTAAAGCACACCTTTTTGGCATCTAACTGGACTGTCCCCCCATGGGCATTAAAATCCTGGTTTCCATGAAAAGTACCCTGGATTTTCAAGATAGGAGGTAAAAGGAAAGGAAGTGAAAGCAATATGAACTTTTGAGTGTGCTGCTTCTTCAAAAGTCAATTTTACTGAGGTGCACAAATATGGAACCAGGAGCCTAACTTTGGGCACTGAGATTTGAAAACCTTTCCCCAGTCATTTAGGAAGGAGGCAGCATTCAAATGGCTTCAAAAACTAAATGCTCATTCACTGAATGAATGACAGTTGCTTTTCCAAAAACATCCTTTAAGAAGCCAAGTAAGGAGCTGAATTAATGAAAAGTAAAAGGAACAGGCAACTAATCCTCCATAGGCCAAGATGAGTAGGCAATACGGTATACAGGGAGAATAAAGCTGTTAGGAAAAAATAAATGGAGAACTCTTATATCTCTCATAAGGCCTGAAAAACCATCCTTTCCTGAACAGAAAAGTAACTGGAAACACGATAGTACAACAGCATGTTCTGATTTAAAATTAACTTGATGCTATAGGGCTGGGGCATGGAGAAACCATCTGCAAGATGACTTTGTCCCTAGGAAACAGATACTGAGGCAAAACAAAAGCTTACAACTGCTAACTCTCCAGGCTTAAGCAATGGCTACCAAAACATTATGTTACTAAGAAACAAAAGAGGATCTTAAGGTTTCCACACAGCATGGGTAGGCGTGAAGAAACATTTTTTGAACTAAAATCAAGCATCATAAAAGGTAAAGAGTCCAAGAAAAAGGAAGATCTTCAAAATATAATTTAAGTGTGAAATGTTTTGACATGGCCAAAACCCTACAATAGGGGTCGGCAACCCTTGGCACGTGTGCCAAGTATGGCATGCAAGGCCATTTTGCTTGGCATGCCACGGCCAGCCCCAGTTCTGGGTAGCTGCTGCCAGTGATGGAGCCTGGGCTGCTCCCAGAATGACTTGCAGCATCTCAGCTGCCTGTTGGGAGCAGCCCGGGCTCCCAGCTAGCAGCAGTTACCAAGAGCAGGGGCAGACTGCAGCAAGGAGGCTGCAAACAGCTGCACTGGGCTCCAGAGCCCTAGCATCAGTGCAACCACAGTCTTTTCCCCGCTCCCAGCACGGAACTGGTGAATGGGCTCTGGAGCCTGGTGCAGCTGTTTGTAGCCAGCCTCGGCTCTGGGCAGAGGCAGCAAGCAAGCTGCAAACAGCTGCACCAGGCTCCACAGCTCCAGCTTCAGCTCCATGCTGGTGGCAACTGCAAGTACACCTCAGAGCTGACAGCAGGGTAGTACAGCCTGGTACAGAGATGATGCCTGGGCTCCGGAGCCCAGCACAGCTGTTTGCAGCCTCCGGGCTCTGGGTAGATGCTGCCACCTGGGAGCCCAGGCTGCTCCCTGCAGGCAGCTGGGATGCT
>NW_017729032.1:264599349-264599673 GCF_001723915.1 Gavialis gangeticus | reverse complement strand
CAGGGGGGCTGGTATGGTCCCCCCATGGTCACCTCCTCCTTTCCCCAGGACCCCCCCTCCGCCCCTAGTACTTATCAGCTCAGAGTCCAGCTGTATCTTCCTGCCGCAGCCACCAGGGACTGTCCAAATCAAAGCGAGCAATCACATGGCGAGCAAAATGGTCTTGCACGCATACTCAGCACGCGTGCCAGAGGTTGCCAACCCCTACTGTAGGGTTTTGTCCATGTTAAAACATTTCACACTTAAATTATATTTTCCGAAGATCTGGAGAGCTTTGAATCTATTAGGACCTTTAAATTGGTCCCCTGATTCAATTCAGATTCA
>NW_017729032.1:264593237-264594349 GCF_001723915.1 Gavialis gangeticus | reverse complement strand
GCCTCGGCTCTGGGCAGAGGCAGCAAGCAAGCTGCAAACAGCTGCACCAGGCTCCACAGCTCCAGCTTCAGCTCCATGCTGGTGGCAACTGCAAGTACACCTCAGAGCTGACAGCAGGGTAGTACAGCCTGGTACAGAGATGATGCCTGGGCTCCGGAGCCCAGCACAGCTGTTTGCAGCCTCCGGGCTCTGGGTAGATGCTGCCACCTGGGAGCCCAGGCTGGTCCCTGCAGGCAGCTGGGATGCTGCGAGCCCTGCTGGGAGCAGCCTGGGCTCCAGCAGCTACCCAGCGCCAGGGTAGCTGCTGACAGTCACAGAACCCAGGCTGGGGGGGCAGGGGCTTTGGGTGGGGGGCAAGGGGCACAAGCAGGGCATCCTGCCATGTACCCCCTGTCCACATTTTGTTTTTCTGGCATGCCAGCACTTTGGCACCTTCCAAGGTAGGCATTGTAGTGCTTTTCAGCACTCCAGCCAAAAAACATAGCCTATCCCTGCCCTACAGTTAACAGTCAGTGTTGTCCTAGTGCAGAAAATGCATGAATATTTTAATAGTCCAACACGCTGTGGGTAAATCAGGAGCACAAAACAACAAGTAACCAAATGATTCACACCAAGCGTGAACATTCTTTAAAAGCTATCTTGCCAGTGTTTCCTTTGAAAGGCAAAATGCATTCACTTGGGCTCAGATCCACAAAGCACTTTAGGTTGAATGTAGGTGGCTAAATCTATAAGTGTGATCTACCAAACTCACCTGTAACCTCTTGTGTAGCAGCAAGACCTTAGATGCCTGCAGTTTTTTCCCAGTAAAGTTCCTGGGGCAGCTACAGTTCTGCTAGCGTCCAAGTCTAGAGGAGCCACCATTTTAGCAGAGCTTTTCATGTCTAGATCCCACTTGGGCCTAGGAAAACCGCTTTAACAAAAAATTATCACAACAATCCTCAACTGACCATAATCTGCATAGAATCATCTCTGCTGCCAAGCATCTTATACAAGGGACAGCTAAACAGATTTAGTCCCAGGGCTCTTCTCCCTTTTTTTTCCCTTAAAGGGCTGGAGCTGGCCCAGGCAGGGCACCCGTGGGGGGCTGGGGGAGTGAGGAAGGGGGGGTTGGG
>NW_017729032.1:264586816-264592169 GCF_001723915.1 Gavialis gangeticus | reverse complement strand
AGGGGTCAGGGGGGCTGGTATGGTCCCCCCATGGTCACCTCCTCCTTTCCCCAGGACCCCCCCTCCGCCCCTAGTACTTATCAGCTCAGAGTCCAGCTGTATCTTCCTGCCGCAGCCACCAGGGACTGTCCAAATCAAAGCGAGCAATCACATGGCGAGCAAAATGGTCTTGCACGCATACTCAGCACGCGTGCCAGAGGTTGCCAACCCCTACTGTAGGGTTTTGTCCATGTTAAAACATTTCACACTTAAATTATATTTTCCGAAGATCTGGAGAGCTTTGAATCTATTAGGACCTTTAAATTGGTCCCCTGATTCAATTCAGATTCAGAGATTCGACCACCAAATTGGGCCAAATCTCCTCCAAACTGAATCACCACCCAAAGCTTCGCACAGCCCTAAAAAAATATGACTTCTTAGTGCTCACCCTAAAAAAAGTAAGACATAAAAAGTTTTTGCTAAGGCTCCTGAAAGGCACTCAAGGTAGCTGGCTCCCTCAGCTCTGCTTGATTTTTTGTTCCTCAGTTCACCATTATCAAAGAAGTGTATTAGAGCTTGCCTCTTCCTAATCAGTGCTCAGATATTGTGGTATAAAACTTGATAGAAGGTACAATAGATAGAAGGTTCCATGCCACACTCATGTAGTTGACACCATTGCTTAAAAAAATGCCATATGTGAAGAAATTTGTTCTACTTGCAATATAGGTTTGCCTTCTGAATCACTTGTTTGTGAAATCAATAGCACTATGCTAGACCCATTACAAAACATTTCATGAAACAGAAATACCCTCAGAGCATCTTATGTACTATAAAGCAAAATGAGTAAAAAGTTATTAAAATTTAGCATTTTCTTACCTCTCCTCCTCCAAGTTTAGAACAGAAGTTATTCTAATCGTTAAAAGTGGCAGAATACCAGTACTTGTCTCCACAGCAGAAACCATCCACTCAATGCAAAATTACAATGCAAGGCTGGTTCAGTGAACCAACTGGCTCAATGCCCATAATGCTTTTTAATATGATAATAGTGGGTCATTCACACTGTACAGCTAAGGAATGGTTGGAGCTTAGAATCGCAGAATCATAGAAAATTAGGGTTGGAAGGGACCTCAGGAGGTCATCTAGCCCAACCCCCTGTTCAAGACTAGACCATCCCTAACTAGATCATCCCAGCCAAAGCTTTGTCTAGCCAAGTCTTAAAAAATTCCAAGGATGGAACTTCCACCACCTCTCTAGGTAACCTATTCAGTGTTTTACTACCCTCCTAGTAAGAAAATTCTTCCTAATGTCTAAATGAAAGTTCCCTTGCTGCAGCTTCAGACAGCTGCTTCTTGTTCTGTCATTTGACACCATTGAGAACTGTCTAGCTCCATCCTCTTTCAAACCCCCTTCAGGTAGTTGAAGGCTGCAATTAAATCCCCTCTCAATCTCCTCTTCTCTAGACTAAATAAGCCCAGTTCCTTCAGCCTCTCCTCAGAAGTCATGTGCCTCAGCCCCCTCACCACTTCTGTTGCCCTCCTCTAGAACTGAACACAGTACTCCAGATGTGGCCTCACCAGTGCTGAATAGAGGGGAATAATCACTTTCCCTAACCAGCCGGCAGGCAACACTTCTACCAATGCAGCCCAGTATGATGTTAGCCTTCTTTGCAACAAGGGCACATTGCTGAGCACCAGCTTCTGAGAAGTTTAAAACTGAACCATAAAAATGTGCTCCAGTCTAAAATTTGTCACGCAGGGCTGAATATACAAAAAAAACCCTTTTTTTTCCTGAAGTCTGGCATAAAATTCAAAATCAATCTGCCTTTTTTTAATGGCACTTTTAGAATTTTAAAATATTCTCAAACAGTTTCTGAAATAGTACTGTATATTTTTTCAGAAGTAGTCATATCTTGCTTGAAACGGTTATTACTACTTTCCTATGTCACTTCCAATTGAAAACATACATATAAATAAAAAGTAATAGAAATAAATAATTAACCCCCTCTTACAAACGCAAAAACAGGCTCAGAGAGATTTCTTCCTTGCAATGTTCTGCTGACAAGCCTATGTTGTGAAAAGACCACCTAATAGCCAACAAAGCTCTGCCAGCAAAAGTTCCCACATAGATGCAACTTCAGCCACTTAGAGAAACTGGAATAGATGTAGCAACAGAAAAAAACTCTTCCTCCAACAGAGTTGTGTCCACACCAAACGAAGCAGCAGCAGCCATAGTGGTCCCCCTTGCAGTTAAAGCAGCAGGGACCTCATACTGTAAACATGAGCAGAAAGCGAAGTAATGGCAAATCTAGATTCTCAAATGTTTTGTGTGTTTGTAAGTGGATCCTAAACCACTGCAAGATGACAGGTTTCCAACTGGTCCTCAAACCAATTTCTTAAAAAAAAATTTCTTTTAATTTTTTCAAACACAATAGCCAGTGTCCCTGAACATACCCTTTAACCAGAGCACATGGCTAAATCTACTCTTGGTAGACTGGGACAGTTGACCCAGAATGGAACAAATTTCTAAATAACAGTGGTTTAGCCTCCCCATACTGAACAATAAAATATATACATGAATATATTAGATTCGCCATAGGTTTCTATCTTCCCATTAACTCAACATAATTTGGTTGTCTGCACTCTAGACTGGTTTTTGCTTATACCATTATACCTGGTACCTGGCTGATGCCTTGCTGGTAGCAGATGCACACATGCAATGAGCCAGGCCAGGCTCTGTGGACTGCAGTGCAGACTCCTGGCTGCCTGCCACAACTGGTCCAGGACCTTGGTGCAAACTGCCTGCAGCCTCCCCACCAGCTGCTGCAAGCAGCCCTCCCCACACCCCCTTCTTCTCCACTCCCTGGCGTGTTCAAAGACAGGGCTTCCTGCCCACTTGCCAGTTTTGTTGGGTTTTTTTGCAGTGAGCCTGCCATTTTTCACGGAGCCCACCCGATTTCACATTGTCCACAAAAATCACATAATTGAGAATTTGTTAGGTCCTTATATATGCCTCTTCAGAAGTATTATTGTGAAACAAAAAACAAACGTTTTTCTTATATGAACTAGTAAAAACGGACTCAAGAGAAGTTACTGAACACTACTGGAGTTAATTTCAGGACTCAGTTGAGAACATGTGAAAACACTCCATGGACAGGCTCTAGCTACCTCAGATGAGCCACTTTCCCACCAAATGCTTTGCATTCACACATGCTGCTCTCTCCTCAACTGTTTGTACAACCTTCTCAGCAGCTCCTGCAAACACTTCTGTCCCATCAGATTTCCTCCTCTCACTTGAAAAACTTCCTTCCTTTTCTCTATGAGACTACATTTCTCCCTACCTTCTGTCCTTAGGTCTTTGACTAAAAGATTTCTTATACTTAAAATGTATGTCTCGGCTATAACTTGGCTCAGTTTCTCTACTATCTTATAACTATGCCTAACATTATGAAAAACAGGTGAAATGAAGCAGTGAAATATTGTAAATTAAACAAGGAGCTGTTCTCTGTTTACATATTATGAATCAATATAATGAGCAATGTAATCTCTAAAATACTGCAAGATATCACTAGTTTTCATGTTTTATTTAGTCATGCAAAGGGACAAATACATTTAAAAGTTAGCTGGAATGCTTTCACTTCTCTAACATAATTCTAATGGAGTGAAAAGCTAAAAAACAAACAGCTAAGATCGAATAGCCATATTTCTGTTTCTCTACCTACCAGCAATATTTGTATTTTCATGATTTAGCAATTTCAAAATATTTGGCTTCAAAACACTATAGAAAACATTTAGCAAACTATCAGGCATTGTTTTTTTTCTATTTGGAAGAAACTAAAAGAAAAACTAGGGTATACCAACTTATATTCCAGACACTGTGTGACAACACAAAATTCTACCGACTTGCACAGACCTCATCAATAAGCTCCAAGCCTTCTTGTCAAAATTTTCCACTTGTATGCTAGAAGAGTTGCTGCATTAACTCGGATCTAAATAAGAGGCCTTCTTTTTCAAACTTAGTGAGTGCCCTCAGTTTGAAAACTTCAAAGAGAAGTTATTGGTGCCTGGTAACTCATAAGTCAGATCACTTTGATCACCCGAAACACAGATCTAGATGGCCAACTTTACACACCAAAGTTGGACATTCTTGGCTTGAATTGCGTTTGCAAAGATAAAGAGGATATTAGCTAACCTGAAACTAAGAGTTGAACAACTGTAACCTAGCAACCATGCAAGGACCAAATACTTCCACTGTCACCCAAAACACTGCCAAATAATAGTGTTTAGGATGACTGTTACAGAATACTACAGGGCTTTTATAGAAAATAGTCATGAAACAACAGAGCAACTGAAAAACCTTCAGTCTGACTTTGAATTCAGAATAAAAACAAGATGGGCTCAGTGAAACAAGCAGAGGGAACTAGAGGGACCTTGGACAATTAGGGAGGTTGGAGAGAACTATTCAGCCAAAAACCTACGCTTTAAAACTTTAAAGAGAATGCTATTTCCAGCCTGATATTGCCATCCTCATTTATAACTAACTCTCACCTGAATAAGAGTAGCTGACAGAGCTTTCAATGAACTCAGAAAGCACAGGAAGAAATGTTTTAACACAGCCTTAAAAGCATTCACCACATTTCTTCTTGGCAACCTCACGTTTGTCTTTTCTAAACCTGGCCCACATACAATCGCACTCAATGATCTGAGAACCAACTGAAGTCTACCAAAATGTGTATATACATGTAAAGAACTTTGGATTTTTGCATTACAAGGCTATAATGAGCATCCATTTATTTAAACAAAAATTGAGAGATGGCTCCCTCTAGTGTTCAGAGCTCATTTTTTCAAGCGCTGAAGGAGAGCCTGATTTAACATTCTCTTTTCCAGATGCAGTTCACAATGGATACTGAAACATAAATAAGACAACCTAACCATGAACAATGCATGCTCACTTCTGTCCCTTAAAATAAAAAAAAGGAATGTCTATAGTGCCCTGAAGCAGAAAACACACAAATACATGATCTGCTATATTCCACAGAAAAACCATATTGGAGAGTTAGGGCTAAAGGGATGAGTCTTTGAAGAGTTCAAACAAATAGCTAGAACTACTTTTTAAATCTCCTTATGGCCTAGAAGTATACATGGAAGAACGGAGAGAAGGAATGAATGCTTATTAGTTACAAGAGAAGATACATTTTCCAATATAATAAAGTATATGAAGGCCTGATTTAAAAGGATATGTTAGCATTGATACTCCTTACCAAAGGAATGAGAACAATAAAATGCAAACTGTACAAGGGAAGTAAAGCCAAGCATTGACTGCCTGACATTAAGAAAGAACATTCTCCTCTACCGCCATCCCCATGCATGTTATTCCA
>NW_017729032.1:264580737-264581816 GCF_001723915.1 Gavialis gangeticus | reverse complement strand
ATGTTAGCATCCTTACCAAAGGAATGAGAACAATAAAATGCAAACTGTACAAGGGAAGTAAAGCCAAGCATTGACTGCCTGACATTAAGAAAGAACATTCTCCTCTACCGCCATCCCCATGCATGTTATTCCATACTTGTCCCTTGTGGGGTTCCCTAAACCTTCCCCTGGTGCATGTCATGTTGTCCACCATCAGAAAGAGGACACTGGGCTAGATGTCCCACTGGTCCAGACTTGCAAAGGAATTCTCACATAAAATGTTTCCCTTCCCATTCGTTTTTCAGGTAATGGGCACCTATTCTGAAACAGGATTTAAAACACAGAAAATTGAAGCCTGTTATCAAACTGCATTTGCACTGCTCCCCAGACTCTAACAATCAGTTTAAAGCATTCATTTCTATAACTGCTGACATTAATGGACAAAACCATAACCTCACCAAATACTGTATGCAAGGTGATAAACCTCGGGAGGAATAATCAAACACACAAATACAAAATACACACTGAAATACCAATACAGCTGGCCAGATAGCATCACTATGGAGAAGAATCTGAGAGTCTTGGTAGATCACAGACCCAGTGTGAGTCTGTAATCTGGTGTAGGTGTACAAAAAGCGAATGCAGTTTTGGGATCATCAGGTACAAGGCACAAGAGGTGACAGTGCCTCTCCACTCAGCGCTGGTTAGGCTTCATCTCTGAACTGTGTGCAATTTTGGGCTACACATTTTAAAAAGAACATGGAGTTCAAGAGGGTCCAGAGGTGAGCAACAAAGATAAAAAGGGTTAGGAAGGAAAATCATATGAGGCAAGACTGAAGGAAAGAGGCATGTCCAGCTTTAAGAGTGTTGAGCTGGCAGCAGGACAGCCACCAGGTGTAGGCCAGCCCTGATGATTCATAGATTCATAGATTCATAGATTAAGGGTCGGAAGGGACCTAGTAGATCTTCTAGCCCGACCCCCCGCCAGGGCGGGAGAACAACAAAAACCCCAAAAAGAGAAATGGGACTCAAACGAGTCCAGCTAGGTGGGCATCCAGCCTCTTCTTAAAGACCCCCAGGGTAGGGGCCAGCACCACTTC
>NW_017729032.1:264570780-264575737 GCF_001723915.1 Gavialis gangeticus | reverse complement strand
GTAGGCATCGATGCCACAGTCACCTAGTTTTTTAACTAGGATGGGGTGAGAGACGGTGTCAAAGGCCTTGCTGAAGTCCAGAAAGACTACATCCACCGCGACACCTGCATCCATGGCCTTTGTGACCTGATCATAGAAGGCAATCAGGTTGCCTTCACATGTGAGGCAGTCACATGGTCTTAGGAGGGTTGTTTGATTGGAGGAGGGGGATGAGCAGTCTCCATATTAACTCAGGCCCTCAGGGCTGAGCTAGCAGTCTCCTGCTGAGTGGCTGTTCAGAACATCCTGGGATGTAAAGGCAGGAGCTATGGGGGTGGCAAGAGGCTCCTGGTCCTAGGTACAACTGAAAATTACACCCTACTGAGGAAGGATGGCCTGGTGGGACTGCCTGTGGTGGGCTAGCTCCCCAGATATGCCAAGCCAGTTGCCTCCCCAGTAAAAGGCAGGTTGGGGCACCTTATAACCCCAGCCACCAACAACTTAGTGGGTAGTAGAGCAGGTAGTGCGGCCAGGCATGTTTTTGGACACCTAAGGCCATGAGGTGCAAGACCCTGAGGCCCCAGCATAGGGGCTGAGTGTTGGCCTCAGTGAGGGAGCGCAGCAAGAAAATGGGCCGCGTAGAGCAGGCCTGCAAGGGAGGCCTGAAGGGCTACGCAGTAGTGGGTACAGAGCAGGGTTGCAGGGGGCAACCTGAAAGGCTGCACTAGAGTAGTTCAGGGAGTGAGCCCCAGCGATGGGGAGTAAATTGTTACCTCAGTGACCAAGGGGAAGGAGTAGCCCCAGCAAGGGAGTGGAAGAGTTGGACCCCAGTGAGTCCTCAGATAAGGCAAGGCTGAGTTTTGGGTCAGAGGAAGACCCCAGTAAGCCCTCAAAAGTTGTGAGGCTGAGCATAAATTAAGAACTTCAGCTCTGTACAGGAGCTGGGGGAGTTATAGTGGGTAGCTTGGAACATAGTGTGGTTGCACAGTGATGGCGAGCTCCAAGAGGGAGTGAGAGTCCTGGGTGAAACCCTGGAGCACAGGTCACAGTGTGAAGCACTGCAATATGAAAGCCATGTGCAAGGCATGGGACACGGTATAGGGAAGGTGAGAACCATGTATAACACCCTAGGCATCAGGGCATTAAATGGGTAGGCTTTCTGTATTGTATATTGTTTATTACAAGTCGTGGCAGGTGAGATACGGTGGACTGCCCTAGGCAGAGGGGCAGGCCGATGTAGTGATCAGCTGGTGGATTGCCCGTCACAATACTTAAGAAGGGATATTGAAGGGCTGCCATAAAGAAGGGAAACACCTTTTCTCTCCTGCTGCACATAGCAGGGCATGGACCAATGGCCTGAAGTTGCAGTGAAGTAAGTTTAGTTTGGACATCAGGAAAATCTTCTTTACTTTTAGAATAGTGAGGCAGTGGAGTAGATGCCTAGGGAGGGTTTTAAGCCTTCCTCAGAGGCACTGGGTGTTGGCTACAGCTAAGGCTGGGGATGCTGACTGAAGTGTGCCAATGGGCCTGCTGCAACCAAAGCTGGAGGCTCCTGGCTAGATGGCCCCTCTGCTCAGGGTCAGACCAATAGCTATATTTGGGGTCAGGAAGGAATTTTACCCCATGGTCAGATTGGTGCAGACTGCGGGGGGGTTGCCTTTATAACAGGCTGCACCTAAGGGGCCTCAGTTGGCTCAGGCAATCCACCAGTGAACTGGTCAGCAAACTGGCTGACCAAAAATAAAGAGGCAGGAAGAGGAAGTGAGGGAAGGAGCACCTGGAGAGGTATGTGATGGTTGTGTGGAGAGTGAGGATTCCTCAAATGAAGATTTTGGAGTGAGAACTAACCAATGCCTGTGGGTGTTCATTCTGGATTGTTTTGTTTTCTGCTGAGCTCTGTGGTGCAGATTCAACTAGGGCTTTGAAACTTGTGTTGCTGGACCCAGAGAGGGACTGTGTAGCTGGGACCAGGGTAAACGCTGGATTATTTTGGATTACTTAGTTTCATCTGAGCCCTGTGGAACAGAAGAACCATGGGCATTATGGCCTGTACTGCTGAGCCCAGAGAGAGACTGTGTCACTGGGACCAAATTATAGGAGTGGGTTAAAGGGTTGATTTGTGTCTAGGGGGAGCTAGGCTAACAGACCCCATTACAGCCTTCCTCTATAGCAGTGGGCATGGCCCTCTTCCTTGGATCCATGGAGTACATATTTCTAATCTTTACACCCATAGGACATCGGCCACTGTGGTCCCCCTGCTTTACCTGTGGCAGATTAGGGTCTTATGTTTTGTGTTGTGTCAGGGTTGACTGTGGTTTGGCTAGGAGGTTAGACAATGATTTTATATAGAATGGTTTGGACAGGGGTGATTCTGCCTCAGGCAGGGTGCTGGACTAAATGACCTCCTAAGGTCTCTTCCAGCCCAACTTTTATGATTCTATAACCGAAATCAAAACAGCTGAAGTAGTGTTACGTGCCAAATTTATAAATGGTCTCTCTGCTTTCATTACACATAGCAAATTATGACTCTATTTAAAATCGAAATATAAGCATGGCTTCATTTCCCCTGAATTATCCAATCTAAACATAATATGTAACGGGCATTTTTGGAAATGGATTAAGTCTCACTTAGGTGGCATCTGGGAATTGTCTAGTTTCTATGGCTCTATAGACAGCAGTAATGAGAACCGTGATTAAAAAAAAAAAAACCCACAAGCAGTCTCCTGATTATGGGAGGCAAATCAAATTGGTACTTGAAGGATGAATAAGCCTACCTAATCTCATCACTCAGAACAGGGTGCAGAAAAAGGAAGTCAGGCAGACAAGTAGCTGCAGTGAGGAATCCACAGAGCAGGGAGCTCTACCACCTCAGGAATAGTTCTTACAGGTTGTCAGAAAGGAGACTGAAAAGGTGAGTGAACTCTTCATCTTCTCAGAAAAGAATTACAGTAGAGAAGGACACTGTGGGTAAAGGAGAGTGGGTGTGCATTTGCAGAAAGACCATTATCAGTGACTGCACTGACTTCACTTCATTCACTTAAAAGCAGTTATCTTGCTGAAGGCACAAAAACCACCATATGGCTACTTTCTAAACATTGAGATTTTCCCAAAAAGGGACCCAAAACACCACCTAAACATACCATACCCATACCCTACAATGCAGCCAAGGACACAATTATAGAATCACATAGAAGTAGGACTGGAAGGAACCTCCAGCCAGAGGCACAATCTTCCCTGTTCAAACCCTCCTATATAATCTAAACTCTACATAAAACTACCAAAATGTGGAACTCAGAACCATCAACCTTGACACAACATGGACCTAACACCCTAGCTTGCCACAGATAAAACAGGGGAATCACTGCAGCCAATGACCAACTTTTATGAAATGTTAATATATGCTCAAGAAATCCTGGGTAGAGGACCATGCCACCCCCCGCCCCCACTACAGAGGAAGGAAAAACCCTCCACAGTCTATGCCAATCTGACCATGGGGTACAATTCCTTCATGACCCCAAATACAGTGATTGGTCTGAGCAGAGAGGCAATACTCTGTATCCAGAAACTTCTGGCTTTGGTCCCAACAGGAGCACTGGGACACCCTAGTTAAAGCTGCCAGCCTTGGCTGTAGCCAACACTCAATGCCTCTGAGACAGTTTAAGAATACTCCGACACATGTAGCAGAAAGGGAAGGCAGGGACAACCAGCAAAGCTCAGAAGCATAGAAAATGTGCACAGTAGAACATAGGCAGAGCTACGTCTAAATTATCCCCAACCACTGGCTATCCAACCCCTTCTTGAACAGCTCCAGTGATGGAGAGTCAACAGCTTCCCTAGATATCCATTCCAATGCCTCACTATTTTAACAGTAAAGAAGTTTTTCTGGATGTCCAATTTAAACTTACTTTGCTGCAACTTTGGGCCATTGGTCTGCATCCTTGTTTCTGCAGCAAAAAAAGAAAATGTGTTTTCCCTCTTCTTTATGGCACCCCTTCAAGTACTTGAAGGCTGGTATCATGTCCCATCTTAAGTGCCTTTTCTGCCATCTGAATATGCCTAACCTTCAGCCATGTCATATGACTTGTTTTCCAGGTCCTTTATCAACTTTGTTGCCCACCTCTGGACCCTCTCTAACTTCTTTATCCTTGTTTAAATGTGGTACTCAAAACTGCATACTGTACTCCAGATGAGGCCTAACCAGTGCTGAGGCACTATCACCTTCAACATCTTGCATTGTCAAAACTGCATTCACCTTTTGTGTGAATGCATCATGCTGCAGACTCATATTGACTCTGTGATTTACCAAGACTCCCAGATCCTTCTCCATAGTGCTGCTACCCAGCCAACTGTTACCCATTTTGTATTTGTGTTTTTTGATTATTTTTCTTGAGGTGCAGTACCTTGCATTTTTCCACATTAAACTCCATCCTGTTAGCTCTAGGTCAACTTCCCAACCTGTCAAGATCTTTCTGAATTATACTCACATCCTCCAGCATGTGGGATGAGAGGGATCTGGTGGTAGGGGTTTACTACAGGCCACCACATCAGGAGGAGGAGCTGGATCTGGAATTTTCAGCTCAGCTTGGGGAGGCGGTGCGTGCAAAGGATGTTGTGGTCATGGGTGATATGAATTACCCTGACATCAACTGGGAGGAGCAGTTGGCCAGGTCTAGCTACTCACGAAGGTTCCTGACGTGCGTACAGGACATGCACCTTGTGCAGGAGGTGCTCGTCCCCACTAGGGAAAACGCCATACTGGATCTGGTGTTAGCCTCTGGGGACGACCTGGTGGGGGATGTGCTAGTACAAGGGAGGCTAGGGGACAGTGATCATGAAATGATCCAGTTTGCTAATTAGAGAAAGGTGGGGAAGGTAACTAGCACAGTACAAATGCTTGACTTTAGGAAAGCCAACTTCAATGTGTTCAGGGCAGTAGTCAGGGAGGCACTCGGAGCCCAGGGTATAGCTAGTATGGGGG
>NW_017729032.1:264556960-264569572 GCF_001723915.1 Gavialis gangeticus | reverse complement strand
AGAGAGGTGGTGCTCTCACCTTCCCTGGAAATCTTAAAGAGGAGACTGGACAGGCACCTGGCTGGGGTCTTATGTCCCCTGCCACCCCCAATGCTCATTCCTGCCCATGGCAGGGGGTTGGACTCGATGATCTGTCTAGGTCCCTTCCGACTCATTAATTCTATGATTCTATGAACATATTCACAGTCTTATCCCATTTCATGTCATCTGCAAACTTGCTCAAGAAGCTTTCTATGCCAGCACCCAAACTGCTAATAAACATAATTCTACAATTCCTCTTTGAACACTACTGGGCCCAGAACCAATCCCTGTGAGACTCCACTCAAAACCTCCTGCCATACTGCATGGCCTCATGAATAATTACCCTTTGCTTGCAGGTATTGAGCCAGTTATCTATCCACCTTGTAGTAGTTTTATCCAGCCCACATTTCTCCAATTTGTTTATGAGAAGGAAGGCCCTGTGCACATTGTCAAAAGCCTTGCTGAAGTCCAGATATTCACAGCATTCCCTTCAACCACCCAACTAGTTACTTTGTCAGAGGAAGAGATTTGACACAATTTGCTTTTCATAAGTCAATGCTGGGTGCTTGCGATTGGCCTTTTCTCTTCCAGATGTTTGCAAATGGCCTTCCTTAGGATCACACAATCACAGAAAATTAGTGTTGGAAGGGACCTTTGGAGGTCATCTAGTCCAACCCCCTGTTCAAACAAGACCATCCCAACTAGATCATCCCAGGCAAAGCTTTGTTTAGCTAGGTCTTAAAAGTCTCCAGGAATGGAGAGTCCACAACCCCTCTGGATAAGCTGTTCCAGTGTTTTACTACCCTTCTAGTGAGAGAGTTTTTCCTAACATCCAGACTAAACTTCCCCGGCTGCAACTTGTAACCACTGCTGCTTGTTCTGTCATCTGCCGCCACTGAGAACAGTCCAGTCCCATCCTCTTTGGAATCACTCCTCAGGTAGTTGAAGGCTGTTAAATCCCCCCTCAGTCTTCTCTTCTCTAGACTAAATAAACCCAGTTCCCTCAGCCTCTCCTTGAAAATCATGTGCCCCACCCCCTTCACCATTTTCATTGCCCTCCGTTGGACTCTCTCCAATTCGTCCACATCTTTTCTATAGTGGGGGGCCAAACTGAACACATTACTCCAGATGCAGCTTCACCAGTGCTGAACAGAGGGGAAGAATCACTTCCCTTAATCTGCTGGCAATGCTCCTACTAATGCAACCCAGTGTGCCAGCAGCCTTCAACAAGGGCACACTATTGGCTCATATTCAGCTTATTGTCCATTGTAACCTGCAGGCCCTTTTCTGCAGAGCTGCTGCTCTGGCCAGTCACTGCCTACACCCTTGGGTTGCAGGGCCGGATTGGACTGGGCTGGGGCAGTCCATTGCCTCTCCCTGCAGCTGCCCATGCCCCTGACCCTCAGCAGCTCACCCTGAGTGCCCGGCACCACTGTGTGCAGGTGACAGGTGCTTCACCTCCACCCGCCACAGTAAGTTTGCTCCACTGCCGCCACTGCTGGGAGAGGGGGGCATAGGAAGCCATGCTACAGCCCACCTGCAAACCGTGGCCCCCACATGGGGCTGGAGGTGGGAGGGGCAGGCAGTGATTCCTGCCCCCCTGGGGCTGCCCCACCCCAGGCTATGCCGTCACAGTGGGTGGCAGCGGTGATTTGGGCTCCGTAACTAGCCTCAGCAATCCCCTCCACACCCCCCACAAAGTCAGGTCACATCCCCCCTCCCCATGACCAGCTGGCCGCTCCTCAGAGGGACTCTGCTTAGGGTGCCATATCTGGCATCTGGTTGCCATGGGTGTATGAGAAGCATGCAGAGCCTATCAGTTTGTGTGCTGCTGCCCCTGCAATGGGGTGAGTAAAACCCACTTCCCCTAAGGCTACTGGGATCTGGCCCCACCCCTGCTCCAGTGAGGGGGTGGGGGGCTGGGGACACCTTACAATGGGTGCTGCTCCCTTGCCAGGCAGACCCAGCAGCACCCCAGAGCAGGGTTTCCCACCCCCACCCCTTTCTCCAGCTCTCTGAGCAGTAATAGTGCTCCACTACTCTGGCTAGGAAGGAGAGACCCTGCATGGCTGGAACAGATGGCCCACCCCAGGGCTGCAGAGCATGCTGAGATGCTGGAGGACTCCGATTTAACTGAAGCCAGGAAGGGATCTGGAACACAAGTTCCATAAACCGGTTTGACTTCAATCGGTTAAGTTTGATACTACATTCAACCAGGTTTATCTCAAACCAGTTGCAGCCATTTTGAAACTGGTTTATGTGCACTGAACTTATGTTGTTACAAGTTTAAACCAGTTTCTGATTCCTTAAACTGGTTTGTGTATAACTTCTATCCCTGGCCTTTATGTTTGGCTACATTGTTCTTTCAGCAGATGTCTGGAAAATTCAAGTCTCCCATCAGTACTACCCCATAGTTTTGGATAGATTTGTCACCAGCTGGAAGAGTGCCTTATGTACACTGAAGAGCAGATAGGAATTTAATGAGATTCTACAGGACTTTGACCATAACACCATAACATCCGGGAGGTATTTAAGTGCTTTGCAAATGTTCACAATTTTGCCAGACCAAATGCTAAATCATTTCAACTCCACATACACAGAGGTAAGCAACACAAATGTCCTTTCCAATCCCCTTATCCACGGTTCACATTCTTTCCCTTACTATTTGTAAAAATCAAGATAAATCTCTCTTTACCCAAGTCAGGAAATTTAAGCATGTGCTTAAGTGATGAAAGTACTTTACTAGGACTCTGACAATTAAAAATTAAGCATATGCTTAAGAACTTTTCTGGATACAGATGTTAGTTTGGAAAAGTTAACTGTCTTTTGTTTAAAAAAAAAAAAAAAAGTTACTTATTCCCCTCTCCCTGTTTCAGAATTCTCCTCTTGAAGGACCAGGGACAGAAAAGTCTTATCCAGGTACTGAAAGAGGGAGAAAACTATAAGAAAAGTCTGCCATTAAGTCCCTTTGTACATACAAATATTATACAACTTTAAATGTACAACATATTAAAATATAAAGTAGAATATAAAGTAGTACCACTACCCAACTCTGTATACAGTTATTCCAGCACAGAAACACTGACAGCAATACAATGTATTTGCAAACAGGGCAGGAAATACGTCTTATAGAAATGCAGGAGTTATATTTCCAGTATAACTGTGTATATACCATACCATCAGTTGTTTAAAATGGTGTTGGGGGGGGCCTGTGACTGCACACCACCTACCAACAAGTCACATTTTTCCAATACGTTTTTCAGTAATAAGTGATAATACTGCAAATGCACTCAGATCACTAAAAAAAAAAAAATAATATCAAGTGGAAAAAATGAGTTAAACCTCCAGCAACAAGAGTTTATTTCTCAGCCTCTCAATTCAAGTCAACAGCAATAACATCTGTTGACGATTTCTCATTGCAGTTATTCTTAAGATTCCCCTCTAGACTATAAAATTATACCAATGTGATGAGCACTAGAGGAATGTTACTGTGTATTTTGCTTAAACTAAATGCCCTATACTCAAAAGACAATACCAAGGAGCTCTAACCTGGGAAAGTTAACAGAGATGGAGATGACCAATAGTCTGCTCCCTTACTTATGAATCCAGAATTGTTCCTTATAATGCTCTTTTTAGCATTTTGTCCGCTTCTAGAATTAACAAATGCCTCCTGTGATGGAATTTCCAGCACTTCCCTTGGAAGGCTATCCAAAACAAATAGCAGTGAAAAGAAGGTCCTTATCTTCCAAAATTAAATTTAAGTTTTCTTTTTCTGAACTTCATTATATTCCTCTCAAACCCAATATCATTAATTTTAAATAATATTAGGCAGCTACTGCATTTTGTCTCTCTCCTGTGAACTCACCAGCTTGTCTGGATATATATATATATATATTTTTTTTTTAACTAAAAACAATGTCCACAACCATAATAGTTACATGTATATTTTCATAGCAAACAACTTACATAGCTATTTTCATCTATAGACCTTAACATGCTTTGCAAAGGAAGCTTAGCATAACTGTTATGCTTTTACAAGCGGGAAAACTGAGGCAGACATCAAATTGTCCTGATTCACAAGACCGTAAGAGAGCAAGGAACTGACCAACATTTCCTAATTCTTAGTCTTGTAACATGATGTAATAGGGTTCCATATGCTCCCAGAGGACAGGACACTATGAACTCAGTATTTGAAGCAAGCTCATAAAAGCAGTGGAAGAAAGTGTTATCTTATCATCTACACTTCTTTCTTCCATGGTAAATTGCCTTTGGAGATAGAGGCAAAGTGCAGGTCAGGCTTTTGTTTTTGGCTGATATAATTCACAGCGACATTTTTGACCATCTTTAATATTCACAATCTTTATTTATTTATCTTCCTATTCATTATTTAGTGTCTTTAATTACAAAGGTTCATTTTGTTGCCAACTGTAATAAGCCAGTCAAGTGCAAAATATTAACACAGTTACCCCCCGCCAAAAAAAAAAAATCACATTTTTAGGCTATTTTTGAACTAGGTAAACTGTGCTGCCATCTACAGACCAGAAGTCTGCAATGAACCCAAAAACAATACCCAGCTATGAACTCATTCTTCTCCTATTACATTTACAATTAAGAAAGATGTTGTTTCTTGTCTTAGATGCAACTTAAAAAAAAAAAAACTAGCTTAGGAAGGCCAGGGGAATAATTCTGTCCTTTCTAAAGACCTGTACAAAACACCCACATTAACTGCTTCCTTTTTTCCTTTGGTTTATTTCAAGATTGCTGATATGTTCCGGCGTTCAATTCCTACTCGGATTCCCAAACCAAAGCCTACAAGCATAACCAAGTTACCCGTGAGAACTCCTACTGGGCACCTCCACAAGCCACTCCATGATAGCAATAACGGAAAGCTACACATCGTAAGAACTGTATCTAAAACTTGCCTTCAAAATGGAGGGAAAAGGTAAAACATTCTCTACTATGCCCATATGTAACATCTCCTTGAAGAATGTGAATATCTGGAACAATCACCTCTAAGAGCTGTGTGAGAAAAAGCTAATACTTCCACAAAGGATGAAATAAAAAAAGCTAACCATTCACAGGCCAGTAAAAAACAGCAAAATTCACACTAAAACAATAATCAATATACTCTCAGGCCCAGACTGTGCTCTCATTTCCAGTCTAAATCCTGATTTATGGGATTTTTTTTTGGTTTTTTTACAGATGATTGCAGTTTTTGGCTGTACCATGAAGTGACAAATGAGGCTACAAATAAGTTCCCACTTCAAGTTCAGTTCTGACATCCCTCCTCATACAAATAAAAACTGCAATTTTACAATAGATTGGTGAATGTTTTATAACCAAAATGATCAGTAACTATGTGTTATTTTTAAGTTGGTCCTACAGAAGTGTGTTTCAGTGTGGGTAATTTTACATTAAATATCACGTAAAATAAGACAATGAGTGGAGGGATGGTGAAATATTTAATAGTGCTATTTAATAGTGCCAACTGAGCTTAAAGCAGCAAGCTTTGGGTTGTATGCATTATTATTTTTTAGACTAATGAAAAAAAATGTCAATTCTCACAATGGTTAGTTAACTGGTGTGATGTAACCACACTTGTATGCATACAGAAACCATGTTATAAAAATGGATGCAATAATTAAGACTTTCAATATGACTTTTTAATCTGCCGTATTAATTTCTCACACTTTACTAGAATTATGGTGTCTAGATTTCTGATTGTTTATAAGCTCCCTACTGGAGCAGATTTCATGTTGTGGGTACAGTATTTGACTGAGAGTTGGTACTTTGACAGAATGCTCCTAATATCCTGATATATATGTACACACACATAGACACACTTGAGTCTCCACTCAGCCACTGAACAAACCAATAAAAATAACTTTGCTGGCTATTTGCCTCCCAAGTGATGCTGCCAACACAAAGCTGTATAAAGATACAACAGTACCATTTTATTTCTTGAAGGATGCTTTTCATCGCAAAAATTCTCAAATTCCTTTGAAAGGTTTATTTCAAATATTACTGATGCTGTTTACTATTTTTTCATATGAAAATCAATAGAAAACTACTATTGGTGACTGTAACAGGCATCCTGTAACACTGACAAATTCTTGGCTGCTGTACTAGAACAGCAATCCTCAACCTTTTTAAGGCTGAACAGCCCCTCAGAAAATGTCAGCTCTTAGCACTCATTTTTCAACTATAGAAAAATAAGCTAGCAATCCTCTTTGCAAAAAAATCAAAGAACAGATTTCTTTTAATACTATGGATTCCTATTTGAAATCTCTGGGTTTATTTTGTGAATCATGTTTGCATGACTAATAGTGGCAACCTTCAACTCCCTTGAAAATGTCTCAAGGAACCCCAAAGTGCCACAGCACACTGGTGGAAAATCACTGTACTACACAAACCGGTTCTTTCAGCTTGCTTCTCTCATTCTTTCCTGATCCCTCTCTGCCTCTACTGGAACTTGTCTCAATGGTCACACTAAATCTGTAATTATTAGATTAGTAATTTGTGGAGCAGGTGCAATTTTTAAGCTCTGGCAACATGGATCTTTCCACAACAAGAGTGCTTTTCTAAACTCTAAATAAAGGGAAAGACTCTGTCACTGAGAGGAAAGGAACAGAAAGAATCCCTGAAATCCAAAGCCTAGTCCCTGGTTCTAGAGATAGTCTCCTCTTAGCAAGGGGGTCATGATACATTGCTCGAAGGTTTGTGCTGCTGCTCCCAGTGATTCTCTTGCTGCATGGAGAAAGGATAGCAGTCACCAGGACTGTCAAGCAAGCCCCTTTCATCAGAATTAGTTCATCTGAAAAAGGCAGCTGAACATTATCATTCCTTCTTTGTTAGTACTCAATGCAAAGGGTTAGTAGGACTGGACTTTAAGGCTACATCACTCTAGGGGAATGGGGGTCCAGCAGAACCCAGATGATTAATATCAGGTTGGTTTGCAACCAGCTTTCCTGGCAGCAGGCTGCAGCTCAGTGGATTGTTTCAGCTGTTACTTCAAACGGCACTGCTTCTCCTTACAGCTGGAGCTCATCAGCAGTCCCATACAGCTGATCAGGGAGCCGTACCCTTTGGAATAAAACCACAGGAAAAAGCTGGAGCATCTCAGTGCAGCTGTTTGCTAGATTCACACATACCCCCAGCTACTTCACAAACCCTCTACTTGGCCAGCGGTAAGGAACCTAACCCTGTGAAGAATCCAGGTTTGGCTGTATTAAACCAATAATTCCTTGTGATGCTCCTACCATGCAATAATCCACTCCAAAACAGTTACACCAGCTTAGCTTGAATTTACCAATTAACTCCAATAACCAGAATCATAGCCTTGATGTAGAAACTAATTGATGATGTTTTTTAGCCTGTGTCCTGCAAGAAGTCCTGTAGTCATTAATCACTTACCCCAATACAGCCATGTCCTCAAAACTAAGCACTAACATAAAAGTACATTTTCTTTTTAAACAATGTTTCTGAGTAAATGCACTTAAAAGAGAAGATACTGCATATTTTAATAGTGGCCCCAAATACACAAAAGATCTACTTACATCCCAGCCTAGTTTTAACTCCATTTAGTGAATATGAAGATCTGTTCCAGATGCTTTATTTAATTAGAGTTTTTCTTACCTTTAAAATGTTGGGCTTAATAGAAATCAACTTGGTGGGGCTGAAGTTGTGTATTTTAAGTAACAGGACATGCCCAATATTTGGGGGATTGATGCTTTTTACAAGGTGCTTTAAAAAAAAAGTAAACAAATAAAGCTGGGATAAACAAACACTATTTTTTAAACCCAAAGGTAACTGGATATTTCAAACAAATGTGTTTAAGTCCATAAGTGAGCTCACTGACAGTATTTTCTTATACTTCACATTGTAAATTCTAATTTATTTCTAACTGTCAAATGATGTACAACCATTTTGTATTTTCCATAGGATGCAGTAAAACCTCAACATATGGTTTTTCATCCCTACTACGTAAAAAATAAATAAGTGAATTAAAAACAATGGAAAATACTGTAACAGCTTCTTAACTGATGCTTACTTGTGCCATTGAATTACTTGTATGCTGCATCTGGTTCCATGTAGGGACCTTGTCAGAGGAAGTACAGGCACAGGATCTAAGCTACAGGTTATGTGGGCTTCACCTATGATCACCTGTTGTCATTTCTAGTACTGCATACTCCAGGGGGGAAAAAAATACCACAAAACAAAATTATGCAGAGATTTCTGCAAAAAAGAGCAAACTGAGATGAGAGAAAAAGGGCTTCTGATTAAGTATAATACAGTATTCTCCAAACTTATGCTCTGAATTCAGTCTTCTAGTTCAGATAATACGAGTCTCGATGACCGATATTTTTTCTGGGTATTCTACACAAGCTCCCAGACCTGCAGTCCTATATTTGTGTGCTTATGGCCTATGGCCAGCCAGTACAAAAATTATTTATATTTGACTTTGCCACAAATTATTCCTCTTTATTTTTTGAAACAACTAACAGCAAGTTTAGCGCAAATGGAGGTGAAAATGACTGTACAACCAGCATTTTTCTTAATAATTTTTTATAATTGCCTTCAGAAAACATATGATAGCCATAAAGCCATAATAGTGCATCTTCCAGAACTTGCCCAACCTAGAAGACTCCCAGTACTCTGGGCAAGATTACCCCCAATACCATCTTTCACAGTAATACTCAAATGTGTTTTATTAAACATTATATGTATTTTTAATGGATTGTAAAACTGTTACTGTAATTGACTGTATGCCTTGATCATCACATGGAGTAAACAAGAGAGATGATTAGCTCCTTGCACAGGATGTTTTCACAAAAAAAGTGACTTGTAATACATGTAAAATGCTCATGCACACACAAAATATAAAATGCTCATGCGCACACGCATTTTGTGAGCTACACACACACACAGAGCTTCTAAGACCTGCTAAATATTACTTTTGAGAGAATTTTCTTGCAGTAATTCTGTGTTGCATGGAGCAGTTAATCAACAGGGGTATCAAACTTATGGTCCATGGGCTAGATCCGGCCTGTGGAACCATTCCGTCCAGCCTGCCAGTAGTCCATCAGGCTGCCAGATATTGTGGAGTACAGCCTGCTGCAGAATTCAAGGTTCCCAGAAACTGATGGAGACCCACTGGCAGATGGTCTCCAGACCTATACTACTGCCTGAACATGGACCCACACTGCCACCTCTACGCAGATCTGTGCTACCGCCTACCCCTGAACCTGCATTGCAATCACTGTTGCTGGCTCCATGGATCTAGCCCAGGATGAGTTTGACACTCCTGCTTTAGGGGTAGAAAAAAGCATAGCACAAACCTTGTGCTGCCACACCTCTGTCCGCTGGTGGAGCTGGTGAGCTGTTTTCCCCGAGTCCCATAGCACTTTCTGTCTCCTGGAACTGCCAGGAGAGCAGAACCCCAAGCAATGCACTTACTGCCTGTTCAGTGTGGGACTCCTTACCCTACTTCTCCCCTTGCACTGGGCCATGGAGCCATAGCACACCTGGTTCTTTTGGTGTCTAAGGCTCCTTTTTTGTGCCTTTTATTCCCCTGCACTCTGGGTCACATAAGAGACACTAAATTTGCCATGGGATGCTGCTGCACCAGAAAGAAGTTTCTGATGTAGTCAGGAACTTCGCTGAGGAGGCAGATTTGTAAATTCTGTTGTGGGTTCACCATTTTTTTCATAGGACAACTTAACTGAATGTGTAACATATAAAAAAACCCCAGTTGCACAAAACTTACTTTTACCTCATAACAAATGTAACCTGTGAAGGGGGCCAAGAAGTACTATGTGTTGACTGAGTGAGGGTGGAATAGGGAAAACCGTGCTCTGATGCTCACAAGCCATTATCATGAGACTCTGAATTCCCCACAACAGATGTCAGAATAATTGCATGTTTCGTGTTTGCAGCTCAGCATCACAATATGTCAGGTGAATGTTATGATTGCAAAAACACTGGGAAACTGGACAGCTAAGGGAGTTGGGATTCACAGTCTGTCATCTCAGGACAACTGGCTCATCTCATCGAGGCTAGTTGGGGCCAAAAACTGTCCTGGGAAAGGGAGAAATTTTGTTCCCGGCCCAGGAATTCTGGGAGGCCCGAGAAGGCCATTGAATTTACTGGGTTACCAACAGGTTAAACAACTCAATGCTACAACTTACTTAGGCCGTGACCCTAATTTTAGTACCCACAAAGCACTTGGAGCACTTGGTAGGGAAACTTACTCTGAGACTTCAGCTCGGTTTCTCAGGGTGCTAAACTAACTCATCTCTCCAAAGGGTCTACAGACAGCCTTCTGGAAACCTAAGGCAGTGCTTCTCAACCTGTGGGTCACAACCCAAAAGTGGGTCACAAGAATATATGAAAGGGTTGCAAACAAGCTTTAAAAATGGATTCTCCTTTAAAGGAGAAAACCGTGGAAAATCATGGCTTTTCCTTTGCAGGATGGCAGAGCTCCAGCCTGCAAGGGGCTGCTTGGGGGTGCCCATGCCCCACACACGGGGGGGCTGGGGCTTGCGGGCAGGGAACAGCGGGTTGGGAGTCAGGTGACATTCCCAAATAAGTCCTGGTACAAAGGTTGAGAACCACAGCCCTAAGGCAACTGAGGATGCTGGGGGCCACCACTGCACAGCAGACAGTGCTGCCACTGGAACACCATTCCTACCACGGGATAACCTGCCCAGGTCTTGTCTGCAAAACTCCTGGCGTGAATAAAGGAAGGGGGGAGATACAGGCAGGTCGTGAAGCTGGGAATTGGGATAGAGCATACCCTGGACCCGGGCAGAAGCAGAGACTTAAAAGAGTCCCCTACAAGCATCCAGGGGCCTGCTAAACTTCTCAGTCAAAGCAGAGTCCCCACCCCCTCCGCTTGCTTCATGTCACTGGATCTCGGGGCTTCATTTTCCCTCGCGCATTTTCCCAGGCCGAGGGGAAAGGGCACTGGGCCCCCCTGAAACACCCTGGCCCCGCTGGGGAGAAGAGCGCCTGCCGCCCCGGGGAGCGCGGCAAGAGGAAGAGGGGGACGAGGAAGTACCTGGGCTGCTACTACTGCTGCCAGCCCCGGGCTGCGCCTCCCACCAGGGTTCCTCCAGCGCGTCCCCCATGTCCGCCGCAGGCCACGCTGCCGCCGCACGCGGGGAGGGAGGTGCAAGGCCGGGGGAGGGGCTGCAGGTGGGCCCCGCCCCGCCCCGCCCCGCCCCGCCCGCTTCCCGCAGGGGCAGGAGCAGGGGTGCGGTGTGGGGCTGCTGTGTGCCAGGCGGGGAGAGAAGGGGCAAACCCGAGCCTGAGCTTCGATCACGAGGAGAAACTTTCTCACTAGGAGGGGAGGGCAGTGGAGCAGGCTGCCCAGCCGGGCGGTGGGATCTTCATCCTTGGAGGCTTTTAACCTGCTGGGATGCTGTCGTTGGGGCTGGGCCTGCGTGGGGCAGATGCTCTCCCGACCCGACCCTCCTCTCCTCTTCTACGATTCCAAAGGAGACACACCGCATTGTAGGTGTCCCCAGCGCCTGCCCTCGGGCCCGGCTCTGCCATGGGAGTGGGGAGAAGGGAGAGGAGCTGCATCCTGGGGCGCTGACAGTAGTTGCTGTGAGCCACACACTCCACAATCTGCAAGTTGGTTTTTTTTTAACTGGTAAAAAGACCAAAGCAAGTTGGAAGTCCAGCAGTGGATCGCATTGGGGGAGGAAGGAGCTGAGCCCTCTGACTCATCGCATTTTTTTTTACAGAAATGCTTCTCTCATTGGGCCTTGAAACCAAAATGATAAAGCCTGTTTTATCATTCATTGAGATTTTTTCCTAACCTCCTGCCTGAGAGAATATAATACAAAGACATCACCTTTGATATACTTTTTATTGCCCATAATCTTTATTTTACAAGCATTTAGGCAAGCGTGCATCTTTCCTCACAAAAACGAGTCGTACTGAAGTCAAGGAAGTGGGAAGTACAGGCATCAGATTCTTCCGGTGACTGCTTCCACTGAAGTGTGTGGAGAGCCATTGTGAAGAGCCATACACTGTGAATTCCCCACAACAGATGTCAGACTAATTGTGTGTTTCATGGTTGTAGCTCAGCATCACTAGATGTCAGGTGAATGTTATGATTGGACAGGTAAGGGAGTTGGGATTCACAGTCTGTCACCTCAGGACAACTGGCTTAACTCATGGGTCTCGAAGAAAATCTAGAGCTCATCTCATCTCTCCCCATGCTATAATGTGAGATTTCATTATAGTCAGGCTATCACAGAAACATAGTAAGTGAGGGTTGGAAGGGACCTCAGGAGGTCATCTAATCCAACCCCCTGCTCAAACTGGGACCAGCCCCAACTAAATCATCCCAGCCAGGGCTTTGTCTACCCATGGCCTTTACAACTTCCAAAAATAGAGATTGCACAACTGCTCTGGGTGATCTGTTCTAATGCTTTACTAGCCTCCTAATGAGAGAGTTTTTCCTAATATCTAACCTAAACTTCCCTTGCTTAGAGTAATTTTTTTGTTGTTCTCCTCAGGACTCAGATTGCTTTCTTGCATCTTTCTTCAAGCAAAACTGAACACAGAATTTCAGTTGAA
>NW_017729032.1:264555053-264556949 GCF_001723915.1 Gavialis gangeticus | reverse complement strand
AGAGTTTTTCCTAATATCTAACCTAAACTTCCCTTGCTTAGAGTAATTTTTTTGTTGTTCTCCTCAGGACTCAGATTGCTTTCTTGCATCTTTCTTCAAGCAAAACTGAACACAGAATTTCAGTTGAAGCCTCATTGGTGCCAAGTGAAACAATTACTATTTCATGTTGCATATCAGGCTCTTGCTAATACATCCCAGAATAAGATTCACTTTTTCTCTTTTTTGGTAAGAGCATCATAATGCTGATACATCATGAGTATCCAAAAATAATTACTGCAGTTCAGATTGCTTCAGTTAGTGCTAAGTATTTCATCCAGCCCTGCCTACCTGAATACATCTAATTTATGTAAACAATTGGGGGGGTTTTCCCCTCGTTCTGACCTATGCTCTTACCTCTTTGACAAGATTGCATTAATAGTCACAATTAACTTTTTAAAAAAAGCAGTGACTATTCATGCCTTCTGTCATCCCGTCTTCCCTTTTTGCAATGCGTTATTTAACTAACATGTTTTTTCTTTTTTTTTGTTTCTAACATATTTAAATAAACTTTTTCACATTGCCTTATGTCCCTTACTAGCTGAGAAATTCATTTTGTACCTCATTCCTTGTGATATGATCTCTTCATGCTTGTGTTATTCTTAAATTCTCATCCCTCTAAATGCTGTTGCTTCCACTTTTTGAATGACTTTTTTTAATTTTCTTATCATTATGGAGCTGCTGATACAGTTGTATTGATCTCTCACTAAAATTCCTGTCTTACCTCCACACAGGGTTAGTTTGCCTTTGTGCCTTTAATACTATATCTTTGAGATACTGCTGGCTCTTCTGGATTCCTTTTTCCATTTGAACATCTTCCCAAGGGACCCTGTTGTTGAAGTCTGCTTTGAAGGCTGTTATCCTTATTCTTTTCTCATGTCTTCCTTTCCTCAGAATCTTGAATGCCATAATTTTCATGATCGTGTTTACCCAAATGACTCTCCATGTTCAGATTCTCAACCAAACCCTCAGTAGTCAGAATCAGATCTAAAATAGCCACTCACTAAGAACTTCCTCTACCTTCTGAGCCAAAGAAGTTGTCTCTATCTCATTCAATTGGCTATAAATAGTATGTAAAATACATTCCTATTGGAATGGCATGTAAAAACGGCATGTAAAAAGTTTGAGACAAAGCATACAAAACGTCTATACATATATTAACTAGCATGTTAGTGAGAATTAAGTGCCTGAACACAAACATAAATGTTTCCAGGATAAGCACATAAATAAGTTTTTATAGAATCAGGCCCAAAAGAACATGCTAATAAACTCCAGGCAACATCACTAATTTAGTTTGATGTGACAGAGAGCCTTAAGTACAGCCTTAATTTTAAAGAATGTTACATTTAGTATCAGTCTTTTGCAGAAAGAATTTAAGAATCCAAGCCACACAAGGTAAGATAGAAATTACACCTGTCTAATGCAACTAATTAATTTCATGTTTAAAAAAACCAGCCATAACAGTTATCATAGCTATTGTTATAGTTGGACAAAGCTTCACTGAGCTTGGCAGGTTTAACTGCCACTCTTAATTTTAGATGGCTGTAAGAGATACTACAGTGCAGGATTCTGCCTAAAACAAAGGTAAATACAGAACATCTCAGGAATTAAAATGACAAAGGCACAGGAGCTTTGCTATACAGGGTATTCATAATGCCCTTGTGCACTTTTAAACTTTAATAACTTAGGCTGTAGGTAAGATAGAAACAATCCGTAAACAGCATTTAAAAGCAAATTTATTAAGGTTTTATGATACCTAGCATACACAATGCTAGATTTCATAAGTAATAACAAATTTATTCTTAAATAAGATGGACCTCCATGCCACTACACTCTGAATGTATGACAGTTCCTAAATGA
>NW_017729032.1:264552907-264555042 GCF_001723915.1 Gavialis gangeticus | reverse complement strand
GTTTGATGTGACAGAGAGCCTTAAGTACAGCCTTAATTTTAAAGAATGTTACATTTAGTATCAGTCTTTTGCAGAAAGAATTTAAGAATCCAAGCCACACAAGGTAAGATAGAAATTACACCTGTCTAATGCAACTAATTAATTTCATGTTTAAAAAAACCAGCCATAACAGTTATCATAGCTATTGTTATAGTTGGACAAAGCTTCACTGAGCTTGGCAGGTTTAACTGCCACTCTTAATTTTAGATGGCTGTAAGAGATACTACAGTGCAGGATTCTGCCTAAAACAAAGGTAAATACAGAACATCTCAGGAATTAAAATGACAAAGGCACAGGAGCTTTGCTATACAGGGTATTCATAATGCCCTTGTGCACTTTTAAACTTTAATAACTTAGGCTGTAGGTAAGATAGAAACAATCCGTAAACAGCATTTAAAAGCAAATTTATTAAGGTTTTATGATACCTAGCATACACAATGCTAGATTTCATAAGTAATAACAAATTTATTCTTAAATAAGATGGACCTCCATGCCACTACACTCTGAATGTATGACAGTTCCTAAATGATGTTTTCCCAGAGAAGTGGATAGGCAGAGGTGGACCAATTGCTTGGCCACCTCGTTCAACTGACCTGTTGTCGTTGGACTTCTTTTTATGGGGACATGTTAAAAGTGTAGTTTACTCGTCAAAACCACGTTCTTTGGTGGAACTTAAGGCTAGGATCACCAATGCAATTAGTGCAGTAACTCAAGAGCAACTGGAAAACTTTTTCAAGGAGTTGAGTTGGAAGATCAGATTGAGCACTGTATCGTGATGGATGGTGGTTATGTTGAAGTCTAGCATTGTGTACTCTAATTGTCCTAAAATGATAATAAATTTGCTTTTAAATGCCGTTTACAGATTATTTCTATCATACCTACAACCTAAGTTATTAAAGTTTAGAAGTGCACAAGAACTTTTTGAAGACCCTGCAAAGGTATATATGGATGTGACCCTGCAAAGGTGTAAGTGGATATGATACAACTCAGGTGAACAAGGAGTGAGAGAGAGAGCACACAGAGAAGGAGAGAGAGTAGATCTACCTGGCACAATGTAGCTACTTCAGGTACTGGAATCAGTATATCCAGATTTGCTAAGATACTTGGTTTCTGAGAATCAGACCATGTGGAGCCCTGGAAGTTATATTAAATCACACCACACTAAACTGTGTTAGTCTGAAGTCAGGTAGTCTGTAAGGTGTACGTTTACCATGCCTTCTGCTTCATACCAATTGAATCACGTATACATTCCCAGAGAAGGAAGCTTTCACACAGACTGAACAAACAGGTGTGTAACTCTATACAAAAACGACAGAAATAGCTTCTGGGTTGGGGATCTGGCTGGAAATGCTTCAAAGCTGTGAGCAGGATCTCTGTGGTGTCTTAATTCTGCCTGTACTCATGAGAGCAGAATTTTGTACATTCTTGTGAATTAAATTACATCACAGATCAGTCTCCATCACCAATTTCTCCTCCCAACCAGAATTACCCTGAATTTTGGCTAGTTGCATAGGTCCAGAAAGATAAAGATATACTGGATTTTTAAGATATACTGGATTTTTAATACACAGATAAATATGACCTGGAATACATCTTGAGGCACAAATGTGAAAGAATATGCAGGTGCTATAACCTTACCTGGTCATGTGATGGCACTATTGTTCCATGGAAAAGATTTTCAGGATCTACAACACCAATATATATTTTGGAGATGAATACAAGCTTCAGGACTATAAGGAGTTCTGTCTAGACTTAATGATTATTATGGTGGGCAAGTAAAATAATGATACTGTATATAAAAGAAGTACTTCACTGTGTAGTTGTGAATTTTGCCTACAAACTGTGTGTTCTGTAAAAATTACTACACATAGCTAAGCAATAAAGGAAGTCTAAATAAATAGAACGTAATAACAGCCAGTACTTTTTAAAAAGGCATCAAATAGCCAATCTTTCACAGAAATGACATCTACTTGGGAAAGGGTGTCTTCATAAATCTGGAGGAGAATTTCTCAGGAGCTGTCTGGTTAAAATCCATTAGCTGTAAAGTTAGTGGTTATTCCCTCCCCACTTAGTTCTTTTTTTGTTTTTTTGTTTTT
>NW_017729032.1:264533601-264547907 GCF_001723915.1 Gavialis gangeticus | reverse complement strand
AAATCTGGAGGAGAATTTCTCAGGAGCTGTCTGGTTAAAATCCATTAGCTGTAAAGTTAGTGGTTATTCCCTCCCCACTTAGTTCTTTTTTTGTTATTTCTCTCTTACCACTGCAGTTGTACCAAGGCAATGCATGACTCATTGGCTTCTCATCTGCAATAAAATAAAATTCAGGCTCTCACACATCACCTTTGAGACTGCACTTCATTTTGCTACCCATTTGCATCTCTGACCTCATGTCATACTTCTCCCAATTCTCCTGCTTTACTGTTCCTGTGACATTCTTAACTTCACGATTCCTGGTGTATTTGTGTCCTTTATGGTTGAAAACACCTTTTTCTTCACCAACAAAACTAGCTGAACTAAAGTAAAAGCTAAATCCTCTTTTTAGCCTGTGATTACATGATGCATTTCTTTGATATAAGTTCAATACTATTTAAGGGAGCAGATGACACACTAGCAAACCACGAAGTAAACAATGGGGGGAGTCACCTCAGCAGGGAATCGCCATGTTCAAGAGAATAGGTGACGGTAGGTTTTAACGCAAGCAATTGCATGAAAAACATTATTAAAATAGGTTTACTTCCATTTTTCATGAAGTGAAACAATGCAATTGAGGCATGAAAAGTGCAGGAAGCTCTGGAAAGGAAAATAGCTATCATAGATCCACTAGCTTAGATTATCTACACCAGTGGTTCTCAAACTTTTCACGGACCACTTGAAAATTGCTGAGGGTCTTGGCAGACCATTTAATAAACTTTTGTTTTTGTTCTACAAATGAAAGCACACCACTCATATTTTAATATCAGTAGTCTTACAAGCGCAGATATATTCTCAATTGTTTCACAACCATTCTGTGGAGAACCTGAATGGAGCTCACAGACCAGCACTGGTCCGCAGACCGCAGTTTGAGAACCTCTGATCTACACTATTACCTTTCATTTAGGAGGGATGTAAGGGGAGCCGCTGAAGCTACAGGAACTTATGGTTATATTAAAATGACATTGGTGAGGTTGAAATGAATTTTTGGCCCCTGAAGAACAAAATAAAAAATACTTCCTAGAGTGTAAAGGAACCTTGTGGGAAGAAGATGCATCCTGCCTACAAAAAGCATATGACAGCCTTGCAGGACAGGATTTTGTCATGAAAAATATTACTCTCTCTCAAGAGAGAAGGAAGTTCAGTGCACCACTACATCATAGGTCAGCTGTCTCATCACCAGATTACCTGCTCCCTGTTTTTGCCAGCCAGGGATGGGAGGCCTTGGGGTGTGCAACCCAAAAGATGAGAGGAATTCCACTCCTAGCCATTTTCTGAAAAAAGGGGATGGGAGCAAGGGGGTTTATGTAACCTTTATTAAAAAAAATAGAGCAGTGATTCACAGCCAGGATACTGGGACACCCTGGGGTGCCACCACGTGCTTTGAAGGGTGCCACGAGTGAGGAGAGAAGCAAACAGCAACATTACATCAGGCTCCATCACTGCTTTTTCTTCCCAGTCAGAACTACCCTGAATTTTGGCTAATTACACAGATCCAGAGAAATACAGATACCCATATTATTTTTAATAGGCAGATAAACACGATAACCTGGACTGTATCTTATGGCACAAGTGTGAAAGAACATGCATGCGAAAGGAGCATGTAAAACGAACACGTGAAAGAGCAGAGACGCCAGGCTCAGGCTTGCCTCTGCCTGGTCGGCCCCAGCCCCTGTGCAGAGAGGTAAACGCTGTCACATGTAGGCATTCTTGTTTTGCAATTGGGTGCCCCTCCGTTCGCACAAGCCATGGAGGGCGCCTCGAGCCCAAGAACCGCTACCGTAGGACAAGAGCCGTAGCACGGGCTGGGCGCGGCCTCTCCCCCGCTGCCCGTATTTACTGTAGCAAGCCGCGCGGGCTCCCCTACCCCGCTCGCTGGGCATCCTCCGAGCGTGCAACAGCGGAACCCCGACGCCTACCCCACCCGCTCCGGACTTGCGTGCGCCGCTACTGCCAGTACTGCGCACGCACCACGGACAGCCTCACATCGTCAGCACACCCCGCCCTGCAGTTTACGGCCAAGCTCGGGTTTTACGACGGTGGCGTGGTAAAGGAAAGGAGGAGGTAGCGGCGGACTGTCTCGGGTGTCGCAAAACGAGAGCGCGCGGTTTACGGCCGAGCCAGGGGCACGTCAACAGCGATGGCCGAAGGGGAAGAGGCGCCGCCGGGCAGCTGGTGAGTGTGGACGGGCCGGAGACTGGGGGCGCGAGGGTAGGGAGCAGGGAGGAGCGTTTCCATGGGCGCCACGAACGGACCCACGGACACGGAGACAGACCGACGCCCCCCGTGTTGGGGGGACGGGGAGTGTAACTGAGGTGCTCGGGTAGCTCTGTCGTGTGGCCGTTCATGGCTTTACGTAGACGGATGTCAGGGGCACAGCTGTGCAGCTGACTACTAATTGGCGTTTACTTGGAAGCTTAAATTGACTTGTTTTCGTAGTTGAAGGAAAATTGACGTAGCAGTATAATGTTTGGTAAAGTATAGACCCATACAGGTGGATTTCTGCTGTACAGACCTTGCGATATACAATGATGCGGTAGAGCACCCGCTCAAAATCCTGTTGGGTCTTGACCTGTTAGGTTGTAAACACTGAGATGAAACCTGAATCGCACTGAGTACCCTTTGAGAAGGACAGCTGTGCTTCTACTTCCTGTGCTTGCTGTCAAGAGCACATGCAACCTGCAACATGCAGAACTGCTAAAGCTCCTACTAAAAAAACAAAAACAAACTTTGCAGCCCGGTTCTGGTTCCAGATGGAGCTCCTGCAAAAATAGGAAGGGTTTATCAAGTATAGCTTGCATTCATACCTTGCTGACTATTAATTCTGAGTTGTAATGACAGTATGTTAAGCAGGATTGGTACTAACTGGATGCAAGAGCTTTTAACAAAAACTTAGCTGCTGTAGGAGGCTGTGGGGTTCAGTCATTTTTATTCAAAATAAAATTCCACATTATGGTGCTGAGTGTGTGTGAGTGTGTACACACCTTTTCACTTAAGCTGTTGTGCAGCACATTCCTCTGTACTTTGAACAGTTTCCCATCAGAACAGCTTTGATTTTTGGGGGTGGATGAGTTGACTTTTTCTCCTGAGCAGAGAGAGCTTTTCTTTGGATAATGTTTGAAATGTTTTGGTGTAAAACATTTTTGATGTAGGATTGGAGAATATGGAGCTTATGTGTGAGCATTGATAATTAACACACTCATGTCAGGGTATACTGTATGATAAGACATTTAGATTTTGCTGATTTGGGATGAAAGGTGGTAGGAATCACTTTGACCATAGTGCCTGCATTCAGGTCCAGTGGGCTTGAAACCACGCTGGAGCTAGAGGCTCCATGTTGATGCAAGGGCTCACTTAAACCATTTAATTCTATGATCAGTGTCTGTGACTGCCTCAAATTTGTAGCATCTAAAAATGTTTAATGACAACACAGGGCTCTTGACCCCTTCACAAAACCTTTCAGTTGGTCAGCTTACATCACTGTTGGTATGTGCCCCTTTTGGAAAATGATCTTATGCATTGAAATAAAGCAAAATAAAGTAAAATAAGATGATCCTGAATGCTTCACAATGAATACCTGATATGCTGCTTTTCTAAAGTTGAGAGAGCAATTCTGTCACTGGACAGTGTGATTAAAAATACTAACCTATTGTAAAGGGTCATCAGAATAGAACTTGAAGGACAAAAGAAGAGAAACTCAAAGGAAACAATGTAGTTGGATCAGGCACCTACAAGGAAGACCATTTTTGATCAAGTTTAACATAGCTCTCCTGTTGGTACTATGAAGCATAATAGAAAAACTACCTTAACTCTAGTTGTCTAAGAAATTCTGCAAGAAACCCATACCTGTCTTGTGATAGAGTGAGTTTGTTTGTTTGTTTTTTCCTTATTAGTAACTGATTATAAGTATTTGTTGAAATGTACAGCTGTTTATTTCTGAACTAGACGAACGGATTTAAGAAAAGGTGGGGCATATTGTGTAAGAGAATGCTGTTTTACTTACTGAATTAAAGAAAACAATAACATTTTCTTTTGAGGTCAGAAAAATATACTACAGTTTTATAGGATAATTTGTAATACCTTGTGTTCAGTCAGGACAAAAATACCGTAACCAGGATTTTTTTTTGATCCATAGTTTCTTTTAAGAGCTAACTTCAAGTTGGTTTTATTTGTTTTAACATTTTTGGTTGGAAGTGCATATTTTATACTTTGCTGTAAAATAATTTATTTTAGCTATTTTGCCACTTTTGGAACATTGATGTGGGATATCACCAAAAGTGTTTTGTATGTTTGATGCCAGGCTAAATATTTGCATCTAGCTATAAGAGCACTGTGAAATAGGTATAGGAGCATTCACATTATGCCACAAATTTATATACTGTATTTTTCACATACAGCAACACAGACAATATGGTAGGAGCAATTTCCAGAAGCTGTTTTTCTGGGGAAAAGGTGTGTGTTTGTGAGAGAATACTTTTGTCTAAAATTTGCATATTTTATTTTTTGCATGGTTTTGGAAGATCTATTTTTGTATATGTACCTTTCCCACTGAAAATAATTGAGTCCTTAAATTGGGGCTGTCCAACTTATTTGGCCCCTCAGGGTGCCCATTTTGGTGGTAGGGCAACAGCTTATTGGTGCAGCTTCAGAACCCAGGGGTTGAGTGCTGCCACCTTTCATCCCCTCCCCTCCTTTTCTGCTTCCAATTTTACTCTTCAGTGGCAACCAAAGACCCCAAATTCAGTAGTGGGCAAGGAGGTGGGGGGTTGAGCAGCAGCATCTACAGCATTTATGCCCTGAATTCGAGAGTGGTGCCCACAACACCTGCAGGCCACAGTTTAAACCCTTGCAGACTTCCAGTTGGACAGCCTCGTACTAAATTATAAAGTTAGGTATATTGTTTGATTAGGAGATAAAATGCATATTGTTTAGGTTCACTTGCATTGGACACACTAAAACGTAGATTTATAGCTATTCTTGCATCGTAAAGCTGTAAGTAGTTCTGAAGATCTACTGACAATGCTCAGTATAATTATTCTATCATAAGTATTTGAAGCAAGTAGATCATAGAAACATACCACTTGAAGGAACTTCAAGCAGTTATCTAGTCCAACTTGCTGCCTGAGGTAGGAAATGTCTTGTCCCATGCAGGGATCAAACCTGTGACATTGGAATTATGAGTAGCACACTCTTACCAACTGAGCTAATTGACCACCTCAATGGAACAGGATTTTTTTAATGGTATCTAAAGTGTAATTGTTTTAAGATTTGCTTTACTTCAGGGGTTTTCAACCTTTTTAATAAGTGTACCCCCAGCAGCCCCCTTTTTCATAAGTGTACCCCTGGAGGGGGCGGGGGAGCAGCTGGCTGCAGAGTGGGGGGGCAGGGGCAAATGGTTGGATGCAGAATGGAGGTGGGGCGAGCAGCAGTAGCATGGCATCTGTGCGGCCCTGTTCTCACCCCACCCTGGCCCTGCTCCTGAGGCAGCAGCATGGGGTGGCGGTGCTCCATCCCCGCCTGCCCCCAAGTACCCCCGGGACCTTTTCAAAGTACTCCCAGGGATACGCAGACCCCGGGTTGACAACTCCTGCTTTAAGTGAAAAGCTGAACACAGCCTTGACTATGGATGGAATCAGTAAAAATGCCTCTAAGTTCAACCCTTGGGTTCCTGGTCACAAATCAGTTCTTATAGTTAGAATCACATGACATGAAATAGCATTGCTCTGGGAAGTTTTTCAAAATCAGTTTGACTTAATTAATTTTTGAAGCAAGCACCATAAAACTACTGCTTAACACCCAGCAACATCTATGTTACATCAGTGCCTCTGTATATAATTTTTTGAGTTATTCCAATACGATGTAATATTTGAAATAATTCAGAATTCCAAATTGGAAATGTTTGTCTCTACCTGGCTTCCAGACTTCTGTGTCACATTGTAGATTGCAGCAGCTGGAACAGAATCAAAGGGGGAGTAAAAATGCCAGGACAATAAAAATAAAAAACCCAGATAGAATGTTCCCAGGTGTATGCAGTCATGTGCTGAGTACAGATGACATTTTCAAGTCGTTGTGAAGGACATAGTTAAATAGGATCCAGTTCAACAAAGACAAGTATAAAGTGCTGCACCTGGGCAAAAAGAACTGCCAACACACTTTACAGGTGGGGGGATGACCTTCTCAGCAGTAGAAAGGGATGTTGAAGTCAACTATGACTCTAAGATGAACATGAGTCATCAGTGTGACAAAGTGATCGACAAGGCTAACTGCACTTTATCGTGCATTAGCAGATGCATGATGAACAGGTCCAGGGAGGTGATGCTTCCCATCTATGTGGCACTGGTCAGGTCGCAGTTGGAGTACTGCATCCAGTTTTGGGCGCTGTACTTCAGGAGGGATGCAGAGAATCTTGAGGGTTCAGAGGAGGGCCACTTGTATGGTCAGAGGCCTGCAGGCAAGACCCTGCAAGGAGAGACTGAGGGACCTAGATCTCTTCAGCCTTTGCAAGAGAAGACTGAGACATGATCTTGTAGCTGCCTATAAATTCATCAGGGAAGGGCAGGAGGGAATAGAAGATACTCTATTTACTAGGGCACCCCCTGGAGTAACTAGGAACAATGGCCATAAATTGATGGAGAGCAGGTGCCCCCAGTAGCTGGTCTCTGCACACAGTACCTTTGGATGCCACATGTAGCACAGATCCCAGGCCAAACAAAGCACTACATTTGATGCATGCATCTGAGGCCCTGTCTGCAGGCCCAGTCTGAGTCAGTTCAGACCCAGGGCCATCACTGGGGGCCACATGGTTAGGCTCTGCGGTCAGAATCTGGTCCATGGGCTATATGTTTGACACCCTGTTTAATATATTGTATAAACATCCCTATAATGGAAGCAGAGCATGACCCCTACATGTTTTTTAGCTAGATGGGGGCTTTGCAAGAGAAACTTCATGAAATTGATGTTCCTGGTTTGGTTTTCCTTCCTTAATGCAAACATCATAATGAGACTGCAATAAATGTCAGAGAGGCATTATGTAATTGCATGGTTCTTTACATTTTTTAATTGGATGGTATAAGTTAATGACTTTGGTGAAAAATGTTAAACAGAATCTGTTTTTTGTTAGGAAAACAGTACTTCCTTACTAAGATCTGTAACAGCAGCCCAGCTTGTTGTTCTCACCTGGTTCCTGTATCTCCTGATGACAGGGGATGTGTCCTCTATGCTCCTCCCTTCCCATTTGTCTGCATATGGGGCAAGGTTCTTCAATAGAGAGAAGCTCAAAGACCAGAAAGCCTTATAAAGACTAGAAATGATATCTTGCTTGGACATATTCATTGAATGGTAGAAAATTAGGGTGGGAAGGGACCTGAGGAGGTCATCTAGTCCAACCCCCTGCTGAAAGCCAGCATATCCTAGCCAAGGCTTTGTCTATTTGGGTCTTAAAAACCTCCAAGGATGGAGACTCTACAACCCCTCTGGGTAACTTGTTCCAGTGTGTTACTATGCTCTTAGTTAGAGTTTTTCCTAATTTCCAACCTAAAGTTCCCTTGCTGCAACTTGAAACAATTTCTCTGTGTTCTGTCATCTCTCACTGCTGTCTAGCTCCATCTCTCTTGGAACCACACTTCAGGTATTTGAAGGCTGCTGTTAAATCTCCCTTTGGTCTTCTCTTCTCCGGACTAAATAAGCCCAGTTTCCTCAGCCTCTCCTCATAAGTCATGTGCTCCACCCCCTAATCATTTTTGTTGCCCTCCTCTGGACTCTCTCCAATTTGTCCACATCCTTTCTGTAGTGGGTGGCCCAAAACTGGACACAATACTCCAGAATGTGGCATCATCAGTGCTGAATAGAGAAAAAGAATCACTGCCCTTGATATGCTGGTGATACTCCTGCTAATGTAGCTCAGTATGCCATTGGCCTTCTTTGTAACAAGCACACACTGGTGGCTCATATTCAGCTTACTTGCCACTGTGATCTCCAGGTCCTTTTCTGCAGAGCTGCCACTTGGCCAGTTGGTCCCCAGGCTGTACTAGTGCATTGGGATTGTTCCGTCCTAAGTGCAGGACTTTGCACTTGTCCTTATTGAACCTCATAAGATTTCTTTTGGTCCAGTCCTCCAATTTTTCAAAGTCTTTCTGAATCCTAGCCCTACTCCCCTGCATATCTACAACTCTCCACAGTCATCTACAGACTTCCTGAGGGTGCACTCCATGCCATCTTCCAGATCATTGATGAAGATATTAAATAAAACTGGCCCCAGGACTGACCCTTGGAGCACTGCCCTGGGACACTCCATGTTACACTTCTCTAAACAATGCTTGGGTTTTGTTTTTGTTTTTTAATTTAAAAATATATTGGAAGTGGTTGGTAAAGTGGTGAAAGCCAAGGGTGTACCTGGGTGGAATGGAAGTATAATGTGTTTTATTGGTGACAACCTTGCATCTATCTGAGGGAAAACAGATCTTATTTGATGATCTATGTAAACCAGGGGTGGGCAATTATTTGGGGAACCCCCCCCAGGCAAGACAGCCCAACATGAGCTGCAAGCAGCTGCAGCAGAAAATGCTGGCCCGGGGCGCGGGGTGCTTTTCCCCCACATTGAGCACCAGCTTGTTCCCCGCTGGTGAGCACGGGGTACGTAGGGTCGGTGTTGCTTGCTGCTCCCCACCTGTACCGCAGGGCTCGGGCAGGGGCACTGGGAGTGAGCGGGTGCATGGGAGCGGCAGCTGGGCAGGTGCACAGGGCTTGCTCCAGGGTCTCGGGGTCAGAGCCAGTGGGGCCCAGAGCAGGGCAGCAGGAGTGTGGGGTCCTGGCCAGCAGGAGCTCTGTGGAGCCAGGCCAGCTCCCCCCTCTCCTTGTTGGTGCAGCCCAGCCCAACTGCACAGACCCCTGCCAGCCCACACCCGGCGCTCCTACTGCCTTGCTCTGGGCCCCACTGGTGCTGTCCCCAGGACACAGGCACAGCCCCTGTGCTCCTGCTCACTTCCACTCCCCCCGCCTCCACTGCCACTTACCTGCCTGCCGGCTGACTCCCGACTGCATGGCTGGACCGTGTACTTTTTTTTCACTGTTGTTTGCTACAAGATAGGTGAAATCTCTTAAAGCATATAACATACAGTTGTGATATTGGCTAATTTCAGGAGTGTGTTTGTGAACAATTTTCAACCAGGGTTCCATGGCACCGTGGGGTACTGTGAGATCCTCTTAAGGATGTTGCATAATACTAGGTGTGAAAGCACTCAACATGATTCACAAGATAAACTCAAACATTTCAAATGAGAAATCTGACTGTCAAAAATATTCTGACTTGTGGTCTTTCAGAGGTTGTTTGCCATAGAAGAATTGCTTTATTATTTTTCTGTAGTCAAAAAATGAGTCAAAGCTAAGAGCTGACATTTTCCAAGGGATGTTGTGACTCTGACAAGGGATACCTTGAGTCTGAAAAAGTTGAGAACCACTGATACAAGTAATCAAAGCATTCCTGTTTACAGTACAAGTATCGTCAGCGGATCTTTGAACAGCGTATAAATGAACAATGCAGCAACCTGGATGCAGGTAATTGTTTTTAAGCTTCCTGAAGACTAATAAATAAGATCTTTAACTAGAGGTGTACTGATATATTGATCCATATTGTATCTGCACCAATAAAAGGAAAATTGACATTGTTGGCAATCGGCTTTTTATGGCTGATAATGTCACCGATTAAATGCAGTGTGCGTGTGCACAGCTACAGCATGCAAGCGGCCAGGAACGCCTGGTCTGTAGGCTGACTGGTCTGTAGTTCCCTGGATCCTCCTTCTTCCCTTTTTTGAAGATGGGCACTATATTTGCCCTTTTCCAATTGTCTGGGACCTTCTCTGATTGCCACAAGTTTTCAAAGATAATGGCCAGCGGCTCTGCAATCACATCAGCCAACTCCTTCAACACCCCCGCGTGCATTGCATCCAGTCCCATTGACCTGTACATATGCAGATTTTCTAATAGTCCCTAACTTGTTCTATTAGCACTGAGGGCTGCTTACCTTCTCCCCAAACTGTGTTGCCCGGTGCAGTAGTCTGGGAGCTGACCTTACCTGTGAAGACTGAGGTAAAAAAGGCATTGAGCACTTCAGCGTTTTCCTCCTCATCTGTCACTAGGTTGCCTTCCCCATTCAGTAAGGGACCCACACTTCCCCTGACCTTCTTGTTGCTAACATACTTGTAGAAACCCTTCTTGTACCCTTCACGTCCCTTGCTAGCTGCAACTCCAGTTGCACTTTGGCCTTCCTGATTTCATCCCTGCATGCCCAAGCAGTGTTCTTGTACTCCTCCCACGTTGTTTGTCCATGGTTCCCCTTCTTGTAAGCTTCCTTCTTGTGTTTTAAGCTCACAGAAGAATTCTCTGCTAGACCAGGCTGGTCACCTGCCACATTAGCTATTCTTCCTGCACATCGGGATGGTTTGTTCCTGCACCCTCAGTAAGGTTTCTTTAAAATACAGCCATCTCTCCTGGACTCCTTTTCCCCCTCAGATGGGCCTCCTAGGGGATCCTGCCCATCTGTTCCCTGAGGGAGTCAAAGTCTGCTTTTCTGAAGTCCAGGGTCCTTACTCTGCTGCTCTCCTTTTCTTCCTTTTGTCAGGATCCTGAGCTTAATCATCTTGTGGTCACTGCTGCCCAAGTTGCCATCCACTTCTACACCCCTGCCCCCCAACGACTGTTCCCTGTTTGTGAGCAGCAGGTCAAGAAAAGCACAGCTTCTAGTTGGCCTCTCCAACACTTGCACCAAGAAGTTGTCTCCAGCGCTTTCCAAAATCTTCCTGGATAGCCTGTGCACTACTGTATTACCCTCCCAGCAGATGTCAGGGTGATTGAAACACGTGCCCCCTCCCCTGCCAAGAGCCAGAGCCTGAGATCTGGAAACTTCCACTAGTTGTGTGAAGAAAGCCTCATCTACCTCATTCTCCTGGTCAGGTGGTTTATAGCACACACTCACCACATTGCCCTTGTTGCTTTCCACTCTGACCTTAACCCAGAGACTTTCAATAGGCCTGTCTCCAGAGCATACTGGAGCTCTGAGCAGTCATACAGCTCCTTTACATAAAGTACAACTCCTCTTCTCCCTTGCCTGTCCCTCCTGAATAGTTTGTACCCATCCATGATAGTGCTCCAGTCCTGTGAGCTATCCCACCACATCTCTGTTATTCCAATCACATTATAGTTTCTTGACTGTGCGAGGACTTCCAGTTCTTCCTGCTGGTTTCCCAGGCTCTGTGCATTTGTGTGCAGACACAAGGTAACTAGGTGATTTGCCTTACTTTCTCAGAAAGAATAAGAAGGCCTCCCTGTTGTCTCTCCTGCTTCTGCTTTTTCCAGGTCCCCTGCTTCCCCACTTACTTTGTTTTCTATCCCCCAGCGAACCTAGCTTTAAAGTCCTATTGCATTACTGTGATTACTGGATATTAAGACGCTTGCATCCTATAATTAGCTCCAACCGACTGCTGATCACACTTTAAAACATACCTTTAGGAAGAGTTCAGGAGAGGAAATTTTACTGTGAAGTAACGGTTCATCTATCATGAAAGAAAGGTGTAAACCGACTTCTCATATCCATACAATGTAATATAGATGTGTTGGTAATAACCATTAATAAATTAATTATTATTTAAATACAATTCTCAAATGTAATTATATAAAACTTTGGACTTTTCATAAAAAGCCCAATAGCAGGATATGCTTCTCTTCGGGTTCTGGTATTGCTTCCTGAGGTCATAAGAACACTACAGTTTTTTTTTTTATTCAGTTAATTCACCATCCTAATCATGGATTAATTCCAACCATGGTTAATATTTGAATGGCAAACCATACTTTATCCATGCCATGGGCCTACACGTGGCTGTATCTGTTACAAGTTTGGCATGCTTATCATGTGTATAGTTCAGCAGCATAGATGGAGACCTCTGACCATATGTCCTCCTTTTTCTCAGTTTTCATTTGGAGTAGGACTGAGATTTGAGTGTATTGCTATAGGAACCACTAGTTTTGCTCTGCATACGTGTCTGTACACACTTGATCCTCTTCTCGGGAAGAATGATACCTATACTTGGATTTTTTTTTAAATACATTGACACAAACATAAACAACATGTTTGGGTTGGATGTACCCATATGCTTGCATATTTTTCACCAGTTGTGTGTCAGTATATGGGCACATTTCAACTAAGTTTGTCTTGTGTTAAGGAATACTAATTTGTTTATGTAATTGCAAGCACCAAAACAGTGGAACATATGGCATCAATATACTTCCATGCTGTGTGTTGGTCTGCTGTTTCTCAAATAGTTTGATCCTTTTGTTGCCACCTCTTAAACTGAATTTTTAAGCAGATTAATATCAGCTAGGTACAGGCTTCAGTTTTTTACAATGGATTGCACAGCCACTTCAGAGCAGAACCACTACCTTGGCCATCCCCAGCTGTCACTGTTAAGTGTTTGTTTTTGTTTTATTAAGATTGGGCTGTTTTTTGTAGAGCCTTAAAACAAAAGTGACTTGTTCACTACTCATTTGATTCCAAACTTGTAATAATTTTGTTGAATGGTTTCACTTCTCTGTTTTGCTTGGATGCCTCCGTGAGGAACACTTTTATGTGTATTGTATGAATGATTATGCAAGTGATTTATTTGGCTCACCTTGTGTTTATTTCATAGGGATGAAAAGTTACAACTGAATTGACTGACTGATGTTTATGATGTAGCTATCATATTTTGAAGAATTTATTACATCTATTAAATGTCTAGATTAGAAGCATTTTATTGCAATAAGTTAATGTTTTATCTTTTTAACTACTGCTGGTTCTTTAGACTCCATAGTTTAGAACAATTTTCTCTCCCTTGTCCTTTGAGGTTACTTAATACCTGTGTAATACATGAGTAGCTTGGAGATTAAGGCAGTTTAATCTAAAATAAGTTTTCTGCACTAACATGAATACATACTATAGCTGGGGGCATTTCCATTTAGAAGACATGTGCTGGTAAACTATTGAAGGGTTCTGGACAGCCAGTTGATAAACCTAAATAATTTTTAATTACCAAGTAATTAGACTGATAACCTGCAGGGACAAGGCCTTGGACTGTAAACTTTGTGTATATGTGCACTGCATATATACAAAATGGAGGTTCTAGGCATGAGTATGATACAGATAACAGAATGATTACAGTGACTTGACAGGTATGCCTTTTGCAGAGCCTTCCTACCTCATCCAAAGTGGGAAGGTAGAATAAAGAAAATGTGATATTTTTTTTTTTTTTTACATAAAGTTGACTTTTACCTAATTAAATTCTTTTAAAGCTCTTATGAAACTAATGGAAACAGGTTGCATCAGCTAATGGATGGGAGCGAAACACTTAAGCCCCCAAACCATAAATATATTCAGAAACTGAGTAGACTTTGGAACTGCACATATGCTTAATGTTAGGTGTGTACGTAAGTGTTTGCAGGATTGAGGTTTTAATCTATATTCAATTGAAGGATTATCTAGAAATTCAGGATTTGCATGCACTAGGCTTGATATGCCTTTATCTAGAATTTCCACTGGGACTGAATAGGTTGCTCAATAAAGTAGGTGTGCCAGTCTCCAGTATCTGACTCTTCTTCCTCCCCCCTGGACACTTTATCCATTTTGTGAATATGCCCTGTAGTTACTGAACACCAGGTGCCTAAATATCAGGCATTTTACTAGATATATTTAGCACTGTGTAGACTTCAATTAATACCACATTTTTTTTATGAAACATATCTGACTTGCTATGAAATCAAAAGGACGGTGACACTTACTAAGTAGTACATGACCTGGCATCTGTAGTTAGTGGGGTTGAATTGAAAGATTTAGCACAGGGGTGGGCAAAATACAGCCTGTGGGCTGGATCTGGCCCACCAGGCCATCCTATTCAACCTGCGGGGCCCCTAAAACATTTAGAAAATTAATATTTACTTGCCCCTGGGTCCTGTTAAAGATGACAGGAGCCAGGGGCAGTAGGACCCAGGGGAAGCTCCGGCAGGCTCCTGCAACAGCAGGGCACTCCCAGCCCTGCCCTACTTCCTCCCACCCAGCCAGAAGCCCCTGCCTAGCAGGGGCTTCTGGCCTGGGACAATGGGGCTGTTCATGGCTGTGCCAGCTCAGGAAATTCAGGTAAGAAGGGGAGGACCAGGTGGATTGCCCCAGTCCTCCGGGCCAAGCCAGCTCTTGGTGAACCCCATGGTCCAGCCATGCAGCCAGGAGCTGGCGGGCGGGCGGGTGG
>NW_017729032.1:264529877-264533550 GCF_001723915.1 Gavialis gangeticus | reverse complement strand
CGGGCGGGTGGGAAAGTGGCAGTGGGGGCTTGGAGGGGGATTGGAAGCGAGTGGGTGCACAGGGCCTGTCCTGAGGCCAGCACCAGCAGGCCCAGAGCAGGGCAGTAAGAGCACGGGGTGTGGGCTGGCAGGGGTCTGTGAAACTGGGCTGGGCTGCAGCAGCAGGGAGAGGGGGGAGCTGGTCGGGGAGACCGGTGCAGGCCCTGCGCTTCCGCCTGGCTACTGCTAGCTCCCGTCTACCCGCTTACTCTCTCCATTGCCACCGTTGCCCCATGGAGCAGCGGTGATATGGTGGAGAGTCAGGACAGCCCTGCGCGGGCTCTGAGCAGCTGCAGCAAAGGGTGCTGGCCACCGGGAGGGTGGTCGCTTTTCCCCCATTCTGAGCACCAACTTATTCCCTGCTGGTGAGCACAGGGTTGGGGCTGCATGCTGCTCCCCACCTGTACCGTTGGTTTGGGGTGGGGGCACTGGGACTGAGCAGGTGCACAGGAGCCAACAGCAGCCAGGTGGGAGTGCGGGGCCAGAGCAGGGCAGCAGGAGCACGGGGTCCCGAGTGGTAGGGGCTCTGTGGAGCTGGGTCAGCTCCCCTCTCTCCTTGCTGGTGCAGCCAAGCCCGGCTCCACAGACCCCTGCACTCCTTCTGCCCCACTCTGGGCCTTATCGGCGCTGGCCCTGCGACACTGATGCAGGCCCTGCAGTCCCGCTGCCTTCCCCCGCCCCCCAGTATTTTCCCGACTTTTCTGCCCACCCACTCTGCACTACATGGGTCCCATACCCACACATCCCCACAAACCCCTATATACAATCTCTTCTGCATATAGACCACAAACGCCCACAAATCAGAATGAAAATATTTCTTTTTAATTAAATTAAAATAAATTATATTATTATGGGTGTTTGATTTTTTTAGTATGTAATTTGGTGTTTTTTTCCCCCTAAGATGGCAAACCCTCTTCCCCAAAGGAGTACTTCCAGGGGCAAGGGGAGGGACTTCCAGTGGCAACAGTCAGAGGCTAGAGGCGGGACTTCTGGCCCCAGGATGGCAGCCAGGGGGCAGGGCACCTGTCAAGGGGTGGGGCTACCTATGCAGCCCTCGACAATTTGCCAAAATTCAGTAAGCAGCCCTCCACCTAAAATAATTGTCCGCCCCTGCTTTATCATCTGTTAATCCGAATGAAGGAGCACATCAGTTGCTTCAAGAGATGCACATCGCTGTAGAGGGGTTAGAATCTCTATTGAATATTGGACAGGTGTTGCATGCTATGCTCACTGTGTTTGTATATGGTTATGTGGTATATTCAAATATTTAAGGATAGAAAGCAAAGTTTTGAGAACTTTATGCCAGAGCTTATGAAGACCATTTAAAGGTTACAATAGGAAAACCTTTTTGTAGACAGAAACTACGTATTATTCTGGCTGTTTTTACTTCAGTGTACCTGGTATTTTGCCATCATGCTGTAGTTTCATATTGCAGTTGCTGAAGTGACAAGATGTGCCTCAGCAGGTACAGTCTACATGCAGGTGTGAGATATTGAACTGTGCATAGCAGGAAACTAATCTATTTTAAAATATGTTTTGTGCTTGCTTGCTAAAACTCATGCTTTAATCTAGCATTGTTAAGAATATATTGGCAAGAGATCTTTTTAATAATCTTACCTAGACTGTCAGAGCAGGAGACCCTCGCCATTCGTGGGGGTTACGTTCCTGAGATCCCCGTGAATGATGAAATCGGCTAATACTAATATGGCTCCCTGTCAGACCCCACAGCTGCCCCTGCTCCCGCCCCCCCATTCTTTGCGGGGTTCCCCTGCAGACCCTGGGGACCGCCCCTTCCCCCTAAGCGCCACCGTGGCTGCTTCTGGGGAAGAAGATGCCGCCATCTCCACCTCCCTCCATGTCCCTGGTGCTTGCTCTCCACCTGCCTCCTAGCTCTACCCTCCCCCGCAAACATATGAATCTGCAAATCCAGAGTTTCCAAATAGGAAGGGTTTCCTGCAGTTCCATAATGATCTTATTTTGTTTTGATTACTGCACTGATTACTGAAACTTTTTTCACTCTACTGATTTTTTTTTTTTTTTTTTTTTAATTACAATTGTGTATTACTTAAGGTATGCTTATTTTATTTATTTATTTTCCTCTAGAAAAAAATTGGAGAGTTAATTGCCTGATGTCTAATGATTTGAATGTAGCTTAAAAAGAAATTTCAATTTCAAGGAAATACAGACTTAAGAACCAAGTATTATTTTCCAGAGGTTTATTATTTTCCAGTATTTAGGTCATCTAATGATTTATTTAAGGGAAGCTGCCACCTAACTACATTTGAATGTGTAGTGTGTGGGTGGAGAAAAGTACTGTCATTGAATCTGAAATACTGAAAACTGGAGTTTTTCAGTTTAAATATTATTCTGTGACTTTTGTTTCATGTTTTGTAACATTGTCTCCCTATGAGAACCAGAAAATGTAATTCTATTCAATTTAAAGAATGAAAGGTAGATTTCAAATCAAGCAAATGATAGAGGCACCAAAAATAGAATGAATGAATAAAAATAATCTAGATCACACACACATTTGGTAATCTAAATTTAAAAGTAACACATATCAAGCAAACTTTATTGTTATTTTAGCTTACTAGTGTCCTCCGATTTGAAGAATTTTTATTAGGTATTTGTGTATGTGTACAAAGGACACTATTGTTTAATGAAAATATTGGATTGTTTTAAAGTACTTTAAGTTTTTTGTTGCAAATAACTTTTATAGGGAGAAGGAACTTGCAGAAGCCCTGGAAGAAGGAGGCTGTGATCTAGAAACTGTAAGAAACATAATTCAAGGAAGAGGATTGCCTGATGATCTGAGGGCTAAAGTCTGGAAGGTAACTGACTAAAGTAAAAAAATGGATGATACTTATTTTTTTTATTTCTTTGCAACTGAAAAAGTCATTACCTTGTATCACTGTAATAGAAACCTTCCTATGTGTATGTATGTGGAAGATGAATATCATCCAGGGTTCTTAAAAGGTTTTGAAATGTTTACTGTTCATTTGGTTTAAACCTACTGAAGTCAATAACTGCATCTCTGTATAGGTACAAAGAAAAGTGATTAGTATTTTTTGTTTGTTGTTTGTTTGTTTTTTCTTTCCTCCCCAGATTGCATTAAATGTTGTAGGGAAAGGAGACAGTCTAGCATCCTGGGATGGTTCTTTAGATCTACCAGAACAGAGTATAATACATAAGGATTGCCAGGAGCTAATTGGTAAGTTTGATTACATTGTCTGCATAAAACCTTTTTGCCATCTCTGCTCTCTTACAGCATGTAATTAATATAATTGTCTCAATAAAGCTTGCATTGGTGAGGAGGCTGGGTATGGAAGGCAAAAGCAGAACACAGAAGAATCATTAGATACCTTTTAATGTGTAAGCAGAATTTTATCTCAACTTGGACCTTTGAATGGATGACATCATAGATATGCAAAGTATCCTCTGGTACATGCTAAATTGCATAAACTAAACAAAGTCCAGTGGGAAGAGAGCTAAGAGTTAATTATCTTTCAACAAAAAGTTTGGCTTCCCAATTTTATGGTCTTAATGTCCTTCATGCTTCAAATTAGAGGTGAGCTGATAAATTGGTCCAATATCAGATTGGCACCGATTTTTTTTTTTTTTTTTTTTTTTTTTT
>NW_017729032.1:264529511-264529821 GCF_001723915.1 Gavialis gangeticus | reverse complement strand
ATATAAAGAAAATTGGCTGTATTGGAAATCAGCCTGATGTGGCCAGTAACTTGACTGATAAATGCCTGTGCATGCAGATAGCAAGGAGCACAGTCCCGGCATCTTGGAAACCTGAGTGCAGCTGGTAAATCTGTTGTGGTTGGAGGAAAGGGGCATGGAGGGGCAGATCAATACCCCCTGCGGTTAGGGAGGGAGTGGGGCAGGGTCTGGGGCAGGTGCTACCCAGCCAGGGTGAGGTGGGGATGGAGCCGGAGCTTCCCTGGATGGGTGTGTGCTTCCCCTACTCCTCTTCTCCCTCCCCCCCCCCCCA
>NW_017729032.1:264523410-264524511 GCF_001723915.1 Gavialis gangeticus | reverse complement strand
GGTTGCAGCTGCGGGCTAGAGCTGGGACTGCATCGGGCTCTTCTTGGCAGGGGCTGGGCTTGGGGCAGGGAGTGGTGGTGCTGGGAGGGGACTATGGGGGAGGCTGCATGCCTCCCCAAATTTCAGCGTAGTCGCCCCCCAACCCTGTTCCCAGCACTGCTGCTGCCTGCCTGGCGCAGCCCCGGCTCAACCCCCACCTCCACCCATGCCCTGGGAAGAGCCAGGGCTGCGCCAGGCAGGTGGTGGCAGCATTGGGAGGGGCTATGGCAAAACTTAGGGGTGGCTGCAGCTCCCCCCTCCCCCCCATAGTCCCTTCCCAGCTCAACCCTGGCTCCAGCCTGAAGCTGCAGCCTGCCCGACCTGCCCTGCACAGATCCGGGGGGCGCACACCCCACCTGTGCTCTTGTCATGTGCACAGCAGCAGGAGCCCCCCTCTCTCCGTGCCACTCTGAGTCACAGCTCCCTCCTGCGCTCTGCCCCACCTGACTGGGCAGCACCTGCCCTGCCCCAGCCCCACTCCCTACCTCACTGGAGGGGGCACTGATCTGCCCCTTCCCTCCCCTCCCTTCCCCCCTCTACTTCAACAGACTTACCAGCTGAACGGAGCTGTATTGGAAATTGCATTGCTATCGGCCAATATGCCTCTTTAAAAATCGACTACCGGTATCAGCCCCCAAAATCTCTGTTGGTGCACCCCTGCTTCAAATTGTGCAATAAATGGTACATATTGTAATCACCAGGGGTCCTGGTTTTCTCTGTTTAAAAATCCCAAATTCTCTGATTTTAAAACTCCCCAAATCCATGTCTTTCCATGAACACAATGTTTTACTGATATATTGACAATTGTAAAGCAGTTTGGAAGCTTATCAGTGCTTCATTCATTTTAATAAAATAAATTCTTAATACCTTTATATTTTGGTGGGTTGTTTGGGTTGTTTGTTTGTTTTATCATGGAAAATCAGAGTTCCTGTTGCCCTTCTCGCTCACCAAGACATTATTTATATTCTTTTTTATGCTAAATGTATGGTACCAGTTTATCATAACAGAGATCCTGGTTTTCTTTGTTTTAAAATTGCAAATTTTCTGATATAAATTTCTGAA
>NW_017729032.1:264496881-264518410 GCF_001723915.1 Gavialis gangeticus | reverse complement strand
CTGCCATTGCCCCTCACTCTCAAGCCACAGCCTAGCCCCAGCCCTCCTGGTGCCCCTCACTCCTGACTCACAGTCCCTCACCCTCTAGCTCTGTTGGTGCCTCTCATTCCGGATCTAGAGCTCCTGCACCCTGCCCTGCTGGAGGGGGGCCCCCTGCTGGCACCGCCTTGTCTGGCCCTGCACAAACTCACAGGATGGCTGTCTGTGGCGACATGGCAGGAACAGCCTCCAACATGAGGTGCATGCAGTGCACCTCGCGTGGAAGCGTATGCAGTGACTGGTGCACCACACACTCCCCTGTGCCACTGGCTGGGGCTGTGGCACAGTGAGGAGGACTAGCCACCGGGTTGGGCTGGAGGAAGGAGGAGGGGGGTGCCTGTGGCACTCCCCTTCCTGGACTGTAGCTCCTATGCCCTGCCAGGTGGCCTGCTCCCTCTGCCCCCCGACAGCATCTCCCAGCCACCCCAACCTTGCTGCTGAGGGCATGGGCACTGGCCCCTGGCCTGTCCATGCAGCTCCCCACCACCTCCCCTCCCCACTTCCACCACTGGAGGGGCAGGAGCCTCTAGGCAGGCCCCACTGGCAACAACATGGAGCTGGGCTCTGACGACACCAAGTGCTGCCTCAGCCTTCCTTCCCAGCCGCAGTGCCTAGACACCTTCCCCCACAGTGCTGGCAGGCACCCCCTTCCCTTACTGCTCCCCATCCCCTTTTGTATACATGCATGCGCGCACACATGCCACCCACAGCTCCCCAGGTGGTCCCCAGGCCCTGACCCTCCAACCCCTCACTCCCCCCATAGACTTACCTGTATCCAACTACTGGGGCTACTCCCACTACCCTATCTGGCTATAGGTCAGTCACGTGTGTAGACACACACATGACGCTCCCTGTCTCCAGTCACCCTCCTGCTGCTTCCCCCACGCCGAAGCAGCTTATTGCAGGCTGGTTTCCTGTGGTTTTCTCCTTTAAAGGGGAAAATCCACAGTTTTCCACCTTTTCCTGTGGGGAGACAGAAAATCTGGATTCCTGGTGATCACCTCACATAGAACTAATATTGTAGATGATCGCAATTTTAAAGGACAAATTCCATTTCCAGCAGAAAACAGAGGGAAATTTAGCACAGCAGAATGAGCCAGCTAAGTTGAGCTTTTGCCAGAGCATGAGAATAAAATGCTCGCGTACTTTTGTGGAAATTGCCAAGGGATCTTTAACTGCAGGTTGCTAGCTCGTCACAAAGAGCAGCAAAGTAAAGTATCCCCTGACACAGTGCAGAAGCAATGGCTTGATTCTGGCCCACAGGTCAGAATGCCAGCTACTTTTATCATTAATACCACTTCATGCAGCATTTTTAGGAGAGATCTCCAATTCCACTGTTAGCTGCAGCTTAACTCATTCTGTTCCACTGGACAGTCAGATTCTAGCTACAATACTATTTTTATAACTGTTGCAAATACTCAAGTTTTTTTAAATTTATATCCAGTTTTAAAACCAAGAAAATAAAGTTATCCCCCTCTAATATTAATATAGACTTTCTGACTCAGTGTTTTCATAATGAAGATAAAAAATAAGCCTAAATGGGCACTGTCCATTTAAATACACTTTTGTCTGAAAATGTTACCAAATGTAATTAGCTCCACCAAGATGGCCTTTTTTAAAATTTTCTTTTGTACAAGTCGGCTTCCCCCTTTTCCCCTCCTCCTTCAACCTCCCCTTCAACCTTTTTTAGTCTAAGTACCCCAGGCAGCTGGACACTGAAACAGGGTGGGGGGTGCGTGACTGGATGCCGAGCAGGGTGGGGATAGCACACAGCTGGACACAGAGCTGGGAGGTGAGGGTAGAAAGCCACTGCCTCCCAGGAGCAGGGCCGGGGCAAGGTGGAGAAGTTCACTGGGCTGGAGTGAGGGCAGCAGCGCCCTTTTGCTGGGTGGGGAAGCTCACCAGGCTGGTATGTGGTGGCAGGGGCTGCCACGTGCGACCTTCCCCGCCCCACAAAGGGGTGCCACTGCCCTCACCCCACCCCAGCCCTGCTCCTGGGAGGCAGCAGCGCTCAGTCCCCTCCCACCTGCATTTACCCGCTAGGAACAGTACCCCCAGGGGTATGTGTACCCCTGGTTGACAACCCCAGCATTAGCAGACTCCATGAGGCTGTTAACGTGACTTCTAAGTATGTTATGCTTGTGCTTTTCCAGACCAGCTGTCAGTTCCAGAAGAGGAGAAGTCAGTATTATTTTTGGACATTGAGTCTGTTATTACCTTTTATTGTAAGTCACGTAATGTTAAATATTCTTCTTGTCTCGTCTGGATACATTTACTCAAGCCGCTGGTTCATCTTCGAATTCCACGTAGTGATTTGTACAACTGCTTTTATGCTATCATGAACAAGTATATTCCCAGGTAAATGCATGTATTTTGCATGTGATCTGTATTTGTTGACAGTGAATGTGTGAAATGGCTTTTATCAAAAAATATGTGGTGTCTTTAGCAAATAACATATAGCTTACTGCAGAAATAAAGCAATATTACTGTTTGTAGCAGAACTGCCAAACTCCCTTATGCTATTGTAAATTTTATTGCATACATGAGAGTATATTTAATCCAAGTGAAACAGATGCTTGCATTTAGATTAACTACTCTCCCAGTATGACTACAAAAAAATTGTGTTCTAATTAAAATTATGGTAGTACCTTGAGACTCTAAATGAGATTTGATACCCCAGTGTGTGTGGTGTTCCATGAATGCATATCAGTAGATAGGTCATACTCAAAGAGTTTAATCTTAGGAGACAAGACAAAAATCGGCTGAGAAAATATTATTCCTATTATAAAGATAAGGCAATCAAGATAATTAAGTAATTCACCCCAGGATACATGGGCAGTCTGTAGCACAGTTGATTCACCTAGATTTCCAGTATCAGAGTTAATTGCACAAAGATATTTTCTCTATCAAAAATGAAGCAACTTTTATGAAAACTTTTATATATATAAGTTATTAATATTGATAATATCCTGCCTCAAATGCAAATTGTGCTGTGGTCCAAAGCTGCCTTTTCATTTCTCCAGTGGCTGAGCTTGCTGTCCTGCTGCATTCTTTGCCCAAGAAAGGGGTATCCAAACTCACTCACTACTCTTGAGTCAGTGAGTTGCATGTCAGCTAGATATATGGATAGATCGCTAAAAGTTTGGTTGTCTTCCTAAGTGTAGTGAAGAAATTAATGAATCGGCACTAAAAAAAAAATTCAGTCTTGAAATGCAATATTTATTGTGCTTATATTTCACTGTAGGTGGAAGTACAGAGTTCTCTAAATTACTAAATCTGGTTTTTGTTTTGTTTTTTAATATTAGCCTATTTTTAGTATTGGGACTTGGCAAAGTGTGCTTGAATGATTTAAACAGCTTTATGCCTTAACCATGCAGAGACCAGACAGATGTTATGTTGGTAGTGCTACAGGCGTCAAATGTCAAGCGGACAGATGTGTACACCCAAAGTAGCACCATCAGAAATATTCCTGGATTCTCTGTAGCACTCTGTTTTATAGTATCACATGCAATGTCTGTACTTTTCTGGGACAAGGGATCTTTTGGTCCCTGAACATCCCACTGTGCCACACTGGGTATGTGAGGTCAGAGAATATGGTGGACAATTAATGAGCGTTACTTGGGTTCTCAGCTGTCACTTGATCAAGGGGGACAGAGAACAGAGCTGCAGCTCCCAGAGACTGGAGGTAGAAGTCCACTCACTGAGAGTCTGCTGCTGTCCCACAGAAGGTAGTGGGCTGCTGCCACCAGCCTCTGGAAAGCTGCAGCTTTGCTTGTTGCTTCCCTGCAGGATGCCAGGAAATACACTTCTTGCTGTTGGTCTCTGGGGAGCTATGCTTTTATTTGCCACTTCCCATAAGCAGCTGTAGGCTGTCAGTCGGCTAGTTACTTCCTTGTCCCCCCTTGTTGTTGTAGAGCGTGCTGCTCTATGCCTCTGTGGCAGTTTTATAATGCTCCTTCCAAGGGGGCTACAAATGTAACATTTGTCCAAAGTGAAATTAATTTGTGAGCTCAAATTGTTATGCTAAAAAAAGGTTAATGAACTGTGTACCTTCAGTGTACACTTAGACTGTTAATACTGGGAAAGCAGAAGTCTTTTAAAAGAATGCATTGAGCATTTAAAAGAATGTTTTTGGAGTGTTTACCAATTCCTTCAGTACCTACAAAGTGTCCACATATGAGATGCTCAAATTGAGAACTATATTTGATTGGAGGTCTTCATAGAGAGTTCATCTTACCATAAAATCAACTTCTATCTCTGCTATCTTACAAATAAATTCTTCCCCTTAAATGTCCCATGCTTTCAAGATGAGCAGTAGACACTTTTAAAAATCACTTTGGTCTGTTTTTTTCAGTGTGGCACACTCAAGTTCATGATGCCTTTCAGTTGTGTAAATCTGTGTGGATGCTACTACCACATGGCAGTTCAAATCTTGTAAAAGCATCTAATTGTCCTTACTACTCAGCCAGTTTCGATGTGGCTGACTGCATAAGTCATCACATTATCAGTCCCTATGTTTTCCTTTGTCTTAATACACATGAGATTGCCTGCTGACTGGAGTATTGTGGACTTGTTGTAATTATTCTTGCTCCTTATTTTTCAGGGATTGTTTTCTGAAGGGGAGACCATTTCATCTCTTCAGGCTGCTTCTCCAGTACCATGAGCCAGAACTCTGCTCTTTTCTTGACACTAAGAAGATGACACCAGACTCATATGCACTCAACTGGGTAATAAAGTGAAAGTAGGGAAACATAATGAAAAAAATTTCTGTAGAAACTTTAAGTGAAAACTGCCAAGTTACAGAATGCTAACATAAGGAAACTTTAGGTTTTATTTTTTTAAAATAACTTTAAAGTGTATTGGAATATGTGAAGATCATAGAGATGTATTTGTTGTGCATGTGTTATCTTTTTATAATCAATTCTAATAGGAAGCAAGGTGCTGTGAACACCAGATCTTCATTCATAATAAATAGCTTTTAATACAACATATGCATACAGAGGCATTGATATTAGGAGTTGGAAATAATTGGCATTAAACTTGCGTGGCAGTATATACATCAGTGATTTGTCATATTCCAAGAGATTAATATACAATACTTTAGAGCAGCAGTTGACAACCGGTAAAGGCTGTGGACCAAATTGACCCAGTTTAGGCCAGACACAAGTGGGCGCTAGGATCTAACCACTCCTGCCACTTTTCCTCACCATTGCCATGGGGAAAGTGAACAGTACACTACTTTTCCCTGCTTCTGCCAGGGAAAAACAGAGGCAGCAGACACTTTCCTTGTGTCCATCACCCCTGTTTTCTTTTTCTTCTCTGCTGGCACAGGAAGAACACCTGCTGCCACTTTTCCCCATGCTGACATGGGGAAAGCAACTGCTGCTGATGTCCCATGTCCATGTCTGTAGGTTGCCAATCTCTGCTCCAGAACACTTATCCACCCATGTATTTGTGTCTGCTCATGGATTGTCAATAATAGCTAGAGTAACTTGATATAAACTCAAATCCCTCTCTGTTAAATATATGAAATGAAAGCCACATGCAGAACTGATATTCAAACCTGTCATTGTTTATAGAATTGTAGAATGATATTTATTTAAGGAACTAGGTTTCTTCCTACTTTAGTTTTTAATTAACTTCGTTGAGAAGTAAGGCAAGTATGTGTCCTATTGATTTCAATGTTAGTATTGTGTATCAGGACCACAAGATTGTACTGAAAGTTTGATGGTTTTATTGATGACTTAGCATAGAAAATTAAATGCTATAATACAATTCCATTCTGTTTTTAAGAAGTCTGTAAAGTGTGTGTGTGTGTGTGTGTGTGTGTACACACGCATATGCACAACTTCAGTAGTGACCCATAATGTTTCTGGGCTGCTAAAATTATACGTGTGCACGCACAAATCTAGGTTTAGCCAGCCATCATCCAAAGCAGCTTCCTGTCCCAAATGGGTAGGGAGGACAAGGTGTTGGAGGTCTGGCCTCTTGCCTCCCACCTCTGCTTTACTCACCACACTTGGGGGAGAATGAATTTAAGATAACCTTTCAATAATAATTTTCTATGCATAGAACACTTGCTATGTAAGAGACTATAGGATGATGGTAAATTTCACTTAGTATTAGGAAGCTTAATTGGGGTGGCTCCTTTTTCTGATTTTTCAGGGGCTGAGATGAAATTTGTAAGTACAGAACTATGTAAGAAGAGGCTCTTACATTATGGTTGCATCATTGTCCTTCAAAGAGAGGCTGCTTTCAGCAGTTCTTCATTTATACTTGTTCTAAGCCTCTGACTCTTATTACAGCTGTAGATCAGGAGGTGTTAAAATCTTACAAAGTCACTCTTAAGAGCAGGTGAAATGCTACTGAAAGTTTATGACAATGGTGGTAATACAACAGAAGGTTCAATAAGCTTCTAAACTGATAAAGTAGTTTACATTTCAGTTGAGCATTGTTACAAATTTTGCCTGAGATGTATGGAAAGAAATGAACAATTTGTTTTCTTTCATCTGCTATGAATTCTTTTCATAGCAGCAAAAGATGCTTTTTTTTTTTTTAGGATTGTGTATACCTAAAGATTAGTTTTTGGTTTTTTGTTGTTTGTTTTTTTTACAGTGATTAAAATGGTACCATTGCTGGCAGATGTTTAGTAACTCATCTCTCAGTTTTATGAAGGTGCCACATATGTCTATGATGATGAATGACCCTGTGAAAAGGAGCTGTATAAAAAATGGCACCATCTTAAAAAGAACTCACTGCTTCTCTTGATGTATTCAGTCATGTCTGCTGACATTTAATGGCTAAATTTCATAGATTTCCTAGACGTTAGGGCTGGAAGGGACCTTGTAAGATTGGGTCCAGCCCCCTGCCCAAGGCACAGGAAGTCAGCTAGGGTCAGAGGATCCCAGCAAGATAAGTGTCCAAATGTGTTCTTGAAAGTATCCAGAGTAGGTGCTTGCACCACCTCTGGGGGGAGTCTGTTCCAGGACTTGGGGGCTTGGATAGTAAAGAAGTTTTTCCTTGTGTCCAACCTAAAACGGTCTTGCAGGAGTTTGTGGTCATTGGACCTTGTCATCCCCTGGGGTGCTCTGGTGAATGGGCATTCCCCAAGATCATGATGCACACTCCTTATAGGCTGCCACCAAGTCACCCCTGAGCTTGCACTTCTCCAGGCTGAAGAGTCCCATATATCGCAGCCTCTCTCTTCATAAGGCCTGTTTTCTTGCCCTCTGATCATGCACGTGGCACTCCTCTGAACTCTTTCAAGCTTCACCATGTCCTTCCTGAATTGTGGAGCCCAGAATTGGATGCAGTACTCCAGTTGCAGCCTCACCAAGGTTGAGTACAGCAGGAGGATGACATCCTGGGTCTTGCTTGAGATGCATCGGTAGATGCAAACCAGAGTTGTTTTTGGTTTGCCAGCTGCAGTATCACATTGGTGGCTCATATACATCTTGTGGTCAGTTGTGACCCCCAAGTCTCTTTCAGTCATAGTGCTAGCAAGTATAGCATTGCTGAGCCTGTAAGTGTGATGCGGGTTCTTATTCCCAAGGTGGAGCACCTTGCATTTCTTCATATTAAATGCAATTGGGTTTTCATCTGCCTACCTTGCAAGACTATCGAGGTCGGCCTAGATCACCAACCTATCCTCAAGTGTGGACACTCTTCCCTAAAGTTTGGTGTTGTCAGCAAACTTAGCCAGTCCACTTTTGACACCAGTGTCCAGATAGTTTTTGTAGACATTGAAGAGTACAGGTCTGAGAACTGAGGTTTGGGGGACGCCACTAGTCACCAAGTGCCATGTTGATTCAGTTCCATAAGCTGCCACTCTCTGGGTCCGACCTCGGAGCCAGTTCTCCAGCCATCGGACTGGAGTAGTTGAGGCCACGGTTGCCCAGTTTTTCCATGAGGACATCATAGGACACCAGGTCAAAGGCTTTTTTAAAGTCCAAATATATGACATGAACCTCTTCCCTTTTGTCCAGGTGATAGATCACCTGGTCATAGATGGAAATGAGATTTGTTGCAAGTAGGTGTTGCTTGACCAACCTGTGCTGGCTATCCTTCAGAATGTTGCCTTCTGTTAGCCTGTCAAGAATTATTTTTTTGATAATTTTTTTTCCAAAATCTTCCCAGGGTTTGAGGTCAAGCTGACTGGCTGGGTCTTCTTTCCTGGGTTTTCTTTCCTCCCTTTTTTGAAGATGGGCACCACACTGGCTCTCTTCCAATCTTCAGGTACTTCACCTAAGTGCCACAAGTTCTTGAGTATCCTCACCAGTGGCTGCACTATAATGTCTGTCAGTTCCTTTAGCATTCTTGGGTGCAACCTGTCCAGACCAGCTGATTTATGGGGGCCCAGCCTCTCAAGATGCACCCTCACAAGATCCACGCCAATGGTGGGCATATATTCATCCTCACCGTGGTCATCCTGAATCATGTTAGGCAGGGTGGTCCCTTTGGGCTGGTGAAAAACAGATGCAAAGTAATCATTAAGCAGATTGGCTTTTTCCTGGGTGTCGGTAGTCAGGTGCTTCAACTGGTTTAGCAGGAGTCCAATGTTGCCCTTGTTTTTCTTTCAACTCCCCACATATCTGAAGAAGGACTTTTTATGTCCTTGATTCATGTAGCCAGCTGGAGTTCAGTTGCAGCCTTGGCTTTTCTAGTTCGCTCCTTGCAGGTGCAGACCAGTGCAGTATACTGCTCCTTAGTGGTGTTTCCTGTCTTCCATCCATTATATGCCTCTCTTTCTAGATGTAGGAGGTCCATGAGTTCCCTGTTGAGCCAACAGGGTTGTTGAGCCCCTTTACCACCTTTCCTATGGGTTGGGATGGACTCCCATTGTGCTTCTAGGATCACTTCCTTAAGGAGCAGTCACTCATAATGAACTCCCCTCCCTGTGAAAACATGGCCTCTTGGGGCCTCAAGAAGAAGCCTCCTGACCTTATGAAAATCAGCTTTCCTAAAGTCAAGGACTACTGCATTGCTGCCAGTTTTGTGGTGAATTCTCGGTATAGAATATGATGGTATATAATTCTTGGAATAGAATACGAGGGGAACTTGTTCCTGGTTTGGAGGTCTGTAGTAGACTTCTACCATTGTATCCCCTTTGCTATGTTCCCCTCATATTCTAACTGACAGGGTCTCCAGTCATCCTCCTTGGGTGCCAGTCTCAGCTTGTAGGGACATGTAGCTCTACTTCACATAGAGAGCTATACCCCTGCCCCTTTTATCAGCACGATCTCTCCTTTACAGGGTATAGCCTATACCAGTAGTTCAGTCATAGGAGGAGTCCCACCAGGTCTCTGTTATCCCTGTGAGACCATAGTTGTTTTTGTTTAGCAGAAGGACCAGTTCCTCCTGTTTATTCCCCAAACTCCTAGCATTAGTGTATAGGCAAGTAAGTGTGCCACTGGAGGCCTTAGGCTTCTTTGTACTCATGGAGAAGCTCTGTTCTTGGGCTGGGGTAGGAGTGGGTTCCCTTGAGCATCCTAACCTGCTGATTTTTGCAGTTAATGCTTGGTGAGCTTGCTCTGGTGGTTGTCCGCCCATCCCCTGTGAGCTTAGTTTAAAGCCTGGTCAAGCAGGTTAGCCATTCTGGCTGAGAAGAGCTTCTTCCCCAGTGGAGTGAGGTGTGCAGGCCATCTCTTTCCAACAGACCACTGCTTCTTTCTCCAAAGAGCAGGGTGTGGTCGTAGAAGCCAAAGCCTTCACGGTGGCACCAGTGCCGCAGTCTTCTGTTTACTGCCTTGATTCATCTCCCTCCTCTGCCTGTGACACGTAACTGGAAGGATCAAGTCAAAAACCACCTGCGCCCCCAACCCCCTGAACCCTGCTCCCAGAGCCCTGTAGCCACTCATGACCCAGCTGGGATTGCTCCAAGCTGTCATTTGTGCCCACATGGATAAGGACATAGGGTAGTGGTTGGAGGGCCAGATAAGTTTTGGGATTCTCTCAGCCACATCCCAGATACAGGCTCCTGGGAGGCAGCAAACCTCCCAGGCTAAGAGGTTGGATTGACAGATCGCTCCCTCTCTCCCTGAGGAGGGAGTTGCCCACAACAACCACTCCGCGTTTTGTCTTAGGGATGATAGCTGGTTGTGTTTCTTCCTCACTTGCAGTAGCTGGCAGCTCTGCAAGCTCTACTGGTACTGCAAGAGGTTCATAGCTGTTGCAGAGCTCCAAGGGGGTGGTGACCCTGGTACAGTGAGCCTTGGGGCCGGAGGCAACCTTTGTCCAGCCTCTTGGCTGGACAGTATGGGAGTGCCTTTTGGCCTCCCTGGTCCTGGCGGGTGACCTAGGTCTTCCCTCTTCTTTCCTGGGGTGAAGGGCTTGGCAGTAGGAGTCAATCTCCTGTTCACCATGCCTGATGGCACACAGCCTCTGCACCGCAGTCTGGAGCACCACTATCTGGCATTCCAGAGACTCCAATATGGAGCAAACCTCACAAGGAGAGGTTGTAGTGCTCCTGATCCCATGTGCCTGGAGTCATGCCAGGCAGCCCCTACAGCTGAGAGCCAGGGGCTTCGTCTGAATGGATGCCGGAACCACGGGTTCTGTCTGGGTGGAGGCCTCAGAAGTACCAGAGGGGAGGGATCCATCTGTAGGGGAAAACCTTGGGGTGCGATGTGTCCCACCCATCATTAGCCAAATTACTACTGGCGTACTACTATGCGAACCGCTCCCTTGAGGCTCACTGCCTAGGCCCTCGTGCCCCTCCTGCCCACCCTCCTGCATGAACTCCTGTGCTAACTTGGACACCGGGCCTAGAAGTGCACCTGTTTGCACCTTCTGTTCGCAAGGCTCTGGTAGTGTGGCTCCCTGGGGGGCTGGGCCAAGTGGGGAAAGGGGGGGAGGGGTGACCCTTCTCAGCTCCTCTCAGCTGCCTCCACACAGCTGGGCTAGGTCCCTCTCACCATGGGCCCTGCTTACCTCTGGCTAGGCTGGGAGTCATCAGGGGTCCTGGGGCTCATGGGGGCGCAATGGGCTTCCATCCATGTGTTTTGTTCTGAAGCTGGGGCCAAAGTGTGGCTTTTTAAACAAGTAAATAAACAAACTTTTGCTAGTTTTTGACTGGTATTATGTGCAAATGCAGAACAAGGAAAATGAACTGTATTCATATATGCCTTGAATATCAAAACTATAAGCCAAATACAGCTTTTCAAAATCTGTTTTGCTGAAGGCATATGAGCCACAAAAAAATCCCAGTCTAATCTCAGAATGAGTTTGTGGGATAGGCAGTTTAGTGTTTGAAAGTGGTTTTCTTCAAATTAAAACCTATTTAATCATTGAGCCTCACTAGTGTACTTTTTGTAAAAGTGATTTTAAGGGTAAAACTAGCCTTTAATCCATGATGCAGATATAGTATTTCATATGCCTCTCATGCTTGTCTTTTAGCTAGCTTGTCTCTTTGTTACAGTATTGTTGTCATACTAAAATTATTTCTAGCTCTCTTTTCAATTGCATTTTTTAACTTTTCAGCTTGGAAGCCTCTTTTCTTATTACTGCTCAGTTGAAGTCACTCAGGCAATATGGGATGGATACCTACAACAAGCAGATCCATTCTTTATGTATTTTCTAATGTTAATCATACTTGTCAATGCAAAGTGAGTACATAGTCAATGTAAGCATTTGTTTTCTCCATTCATTTGTTTGGGGTTTTTTTTACTTAATCTACTGTTGTGGTTCTGTTGTTTTCAGAGACACCATCTTGGCACAAGAATTGGACAGAGAAGAAATGATAAGTAAGTATGGTTCTGGCAAAACTGGTAGAAAAATCTTCCCCACTTGCCAGTCTGCTTTCATGAAGTCCTCATTCATCTGCTTTCTAGCTACTTTTCTTCATTATGTTCCTGACTGTCCCCTTCAAAAATCTGTGGTGTAAACCTGTTCCTGCCTATATTTTGTTTTCATATCTTCCTTTTTGTCCTTCCTCCTACATTGCTTCTGGCCTTTTATCCATTCTTTTCTTGTATCTCCCTTTCTTCAACAATTGGTAGCCTTTATTTGTGCTATATACTTGAAATTATCCATGCTTCAAGGAGTCTCTTTCTTTAAACTTCTTTCATTTGCTGTGCTTTCCAGTTTTTTATTTTTATCTTTCACTCTATATGCAATCACTGTTTAGTTGATCTTTTCCCTGGGCATTCTGTTGATATAAATAAGTCTCTAAGCTTTTCAGGCAGAGATATTCTCTACTAGAGAGGCATATTGCTTTGTTAACATCAATGAAAACGTTAGTCAGTGAACCTTAAACTTAATATATTTACTTTTATAAATCTCTTAATACAAATTAAGATTTTTTGGGGACAGCTGTATCTCTGACATACTCTGGTGAGTTGGTTCCCTTTCACTGTGATGCACAGATAAACATCTGGTACCTGCACTCAGTTTTTGCTGCATTTCGCTTGTCCTTCCTTATCATTCTGTCTTTCTCTTCCCCCTCCCCACCCCCCCAATGAAGTTCATGAGAATTGTGAGTGAGGGTTAAGCTGTAAGGCTAGGGGCAGACATTCAAAACGCCCGAGCCTGAATTGATTCATTTTTTTCAAGTTAGTCTAACCTGGCTAGGCTAAACCAGTTTGTAATCGTTCAGACATCCCCTCTAGACTGAAAAGATGCAGGCATATGCCAGCAGTGGCTCAGGCTAGAAGCCAGGGGGCACTAGAGCAGCCCTTCCTTCTCTTCTACAGTGCTGAGATGAGGGGGGTATGGCCAGGTCCTGGCAGGGCGCTCCTGATTAGGGAGGGATCCCCCGCGCTTCTGACCAGCCCAGCAGGAAATTGATAACACAGTGTTTATCACCCCTAACTCAGTGTTTATTAGCCCATTAAGAAAACAACAGAGGGATATTACCAGCTACCTGCTGATTCTGCCTTTGTCCTGTGTGCTGCAGCATGGACGGTAGCCAGCATGTGGTCTGCTAGCTACCACATGTCTGTCCCTAGACTAAATATATAGAGAAATGCACTAACTGTTCACAAACTTGAGTAGAAACTCCAGCCAGTGGCATACCAACTGGGGGGTGGGGAGGATGGGGAAGAGCCATGCCCCTAGGTGCTGGCCTGGGAGCGGGGCAGGGGAGAGAGGAGTGTGCTGGCCAGGCCCTCCACAGGTCCCCGCTGGCACTTCTGGACTCAGTGATTGGCTTCCGGGAGACACCGCCCTCTTTCCCCCCTGCTCAGTGATTGTCCATGGATGTGGGGGGGCACAAATGCAAACATTGACCCTTGAGTGCCAGAGACCCACGGTACACCACTGACTCCAGCTTCTAGTAAATAGTTTGCTTGCACTTCTGGTGTTCAGAAATGTGCGCACACATCTCCTGCATTGTCTGGCTCCACCATTCTGTAACTAATGGGCACCTATACATGAGTGCAGAGGCTGTTATGATGCGCTGGAAGTCCATCACACTGGAGCAGGCTCGACTAATTGAGTCTGCAGGAGCGTGCCAATTACCATGCAGCAGCAGCCTCCTGAATCTCATGTATCAGTGTCCCTGCACTTAAAATGGCAGTGGGGATGCTTGAACTAAAGCTTGTTTGACAAGCATTCAAGGGCCCCGCCGTCATTTTTAAGTGTGGGGACGCTGATACAGGAGACATGGGAGCACTTTTAATTAGAGCAGTTCTCAGAGCTGCTGTAATTTAACGTGCCCCTCACTCCCCCATCATCCCCAGAGCACGTGTAAAAGTGCCCAGTGAGACTTGGCTAACTGTTACGTCCTGTCATTCAGTAAAGGCCATTTTAAGAAGCTACTTCTAGAACTCCAGTTATAATATACAGAGCACACACATTAAATATGTAGCTTCCATAATGACTGTGTTCCTGAATGTGAGGACAGGTTATTTTGTGTGTTAGTTGATGAGCTTAACTGTGTTGTGCTCTAGTAACGTATGTATTTTGCTGCATGAAAAAGCCATGAGTAATACTTTGTTTAAATAGAATAATATCCATTTGTTGCATGTTTCAGAATTCCTAGAGACTTCCCCAACAAATTTGGACATAGAAGATATAGAAGATCTTTTCTGTTTGGCACAATATTATTGCAGCAAAACTCCAGCTTCTTTTCGAAAGGTAACAACAAAGCAGTTATGAGGTTGCCTTATAATTTGGTGATTATTTGAGCACTTTGTCAGGAACTTCACTGAACATTCTTTAGCCTAATACACAGTTCTTGGATGCTGTTTCCCACTTCTCTTGGAAGTTTTCATAGTTTCTAGGGTCGGAAAGGACCTGAGCAGATCATCTAGTCCGACCCCCTGCCATGGCAGGAAAGAGCACTGGGGTCAAACAACCCCAGTAAGGTGGTCATCCAACCTCCTCTTAAAAACCCCCAGGGTGGGAGCCTGCACCACCTCACTTGGAAGCTGGTTCCAGACCCTAGCCACCCTGACCGTGAAGTAGCGCCTCCTGATGTCCAACTTAAACCTTCCCTCCGCCAGCTTGTGACCATTGTTCCTGGTCACTCCTTGCGGCGCTCGGGGGAACAGGGACTCCCCCAGCGCCTGCTGATCCCCCCTAACCAGTTTATAACAGGCCACAAAATCCCCCCTCAGCCTTCTCTTTTGAAGGCTGAACAGGTTCAGGTCCCGCAACCTTTCCTCATAGGACCTACCCTGCTGTCCCTTGATCATACGAGTGGCCCTCCTCTGGACCCTCTCGATGCTGTCCACATCCCTCTTAAAGTGCAGCGCCCAGAACTGGATGCAGTACTCCAGCTGCAGCCTGACCAGTGCCGCATAGAGGGGGAGGATCACCTCCTTGGACCTGCTTGAGATGCATCTGAGGATGCACAACAAGGTGCAGTTGGCCTTAATATCCTTGAAGGTTAATCTAACAGTGTTTTATATAGAGACAAACAGGTTGCAGTCTCTTCTGATGGAAGCAGTGCTGTTGAGTTCAAGTATGGTGTAAATTCTTTATGATAGATTATTAATAGGGTTTATCCGAGGGTCAGGATTTCCTTAACAACCTTCTTTTGGCTGAGATGAGCTTGTTTGTAAACTAATATTTTTGCCAAACATGATAATGAAATCCAGTCACTGTAATGTTTTTGGGGTTTTTTTTTAAGAAACTCTTATGAAGAAACTCAACTCACCAAAAAAGCAAATAACTTTTTATTTTAAACTTGCCTATAAAAACAGTGTATACATATGTTATTGCAGAAGTAATTTTAGGTTGGAGTCTGTTATGCATGTAACTTCAGTTAATGTTACAAGTATTTTGTCTCTTGCCACAATAGGACAACCACAGCCTTTTTGGCAGCAGCTTGTTGGGACTCAAGGATGATGACACAGACTTGAGCCAAGCTCTCTGTCTAGCAATTTCAGTATCTGAGATTCTTCAAGCAAATCAGCAACAAGGGGTTAGTAGCAAGAAATAATAAATTTTACTGTTTTCCATATGGGGGGGAGTGAGGAGAAAAGGAAAGGAAATGAATCCTTGATATTTTAGTATTTCCCATGATCTCAAAATGCAATAGAGTATTTTTCTGTTTTATGAGAAATAGTTTCATGCCCGTCTCCTTTGTTGGCCACAGTGCAGGCCTGCTATAGTGACTGGAGCAGGTTTTTGTTATTGGGGGGTTTTTTTGTTCCTGCCCCCTCCCCCCCAAAACAAACAAGCGAACAAACAAAAACAGATCTATTTGGGAAGGTCTGGAGATCTGGAGGAGACGGGGAGCCTAAAGTGACATTTTCCTGATCGAACTTCCTGAAACAAGGGGTTAGCAGGAAAAAGGGACATAAAAATCCACAATTATTTAACTCATCAACTCTGCTCACAGCCAGAACACTGCCACAAGAGACCTCTGACTATTGACAATGAAATGTTACAAATCATTTGTCTAAAAGTTTATATTACAAATATACTTGCATGAAGAGATTTTTACTCTCAGTACAGTATGTGCATAATGCTGTAGTTTTCTATAAGTTTACTTTAAGAGCTCCTTGCATTTAATATCAGTTTATGGCCTGTGTTCAGCAAAATCTTAGGTGTGTGTATACATCTTCCCTAGTCAGTTAAACTCTTTAGTGCACTTGCTTAGATCCTGTTGAAGTCAAGAGGGCTTAAACACGCACTTATTTGCTGGGCTGAATAGAAATGGACTGTTAAACTGGAATCTCAAAGGTATGTAGTACAACTTTGGTATAATGAACCCTGCTTGCAAAAATGATCAAACAAAAAAAACCCACAGCAGGAATCCTTTTTTTTCTGTATTATTATGTAGCAGACTAACCAACCCTAACATAACAAACACCTTTTAATGAATTTTTCTTCTGGTCCCATGGGACCATGGGTATTCATTATAATGACGTGTTGCTGTGTTGGGTTATGTTGGTGTATGCTATCAGTTCTGACTAGTAGGTAAATTAATTTCAGTGTACAGATAGACAGGAATAGATTATAATTAGTACATTTTGGTGATGTTGATATCTTGCTAGCTGCAGCTTTCCTCATAGTTGGTAGGCCACATCACAGAACTCCGTACTTACAACACTGACATTCCTGCTTAAATGTGGATGTAACTTTCATAGTAATTATTTTAAACCTTAAATTTTGTAAACTATAACGGACAATTTTTCTCTTTTAGGAAGGAGTAAGGTTCTTTGTAGTGGATTGTCGTCCTGCAGAACAGTATAATGCTGGGCATTTATCTACAGCCTTTCACTTAGACTCAGACTTGGTTTGTATACTTTTTGCTTTGGACAGGCTTTGCCCCTGAACTTTTAAAATTAAAACTGAGAAGCAAGAGAAAATGTCTATTCCTGCAAATTAATCTCAAATTAATTTGCATCAACTCAAATGCTTCCGTCTCCACCCCCTCAAAACATTGTATTTGGTACAGGAGTATAAAATGTTAAATACGCAGCTTCTTTCTTTAAACAACTATTGTTTGGATATTTAATTCAATTTTAAGTTGATACTCACTCTCTAGTTCACAGGGCCTGAGGGGTAGTTTTCAGTTTGTATTACCAAGTTTCACAACTCTTTCTAGAAGTCCTGTTGCTAAGTAAATTCTTAAGGCTTTAAAAATTCTCAACTCATTTGGCCCAGATATTTTCCTAGAAAATTAAATATGGCAGTGTTGAACCTACCAGTGGTGGTAGCTTTCCTGCTAAGAAATGTTGAATTCTCTGTAACATCACTATATGAAGTTCTGAATAAGAATAAAGACACCCCAAAGCATATCTAGGATGCTGGAGTGGTGTCACTGACTAAGCCATCTGGCACTCCTCTTTCAGTCAGCACAAAAGCAATGCTACGGCATTGTTTTAGGGGCATGGCACCATGCTGTTAATGAGGCCTTTGAGTTTGTGCTGTAGTATGTTAAACTATAGTATGCTGTGAGAGAGAAGGTACTTTAGCCTTGGGATAGGCAAGCAAATCTTACACCATGCTCACTTGATTAAAGATCTCATGTTAATGTCTATGCAGGTAGGGGCGATACATTCTGTTTTGAAATAATCTATGCTATTTCATTTGGTTGCCATAATATTCATCAGTTCCCATCTTAAACTATTAATACTGATTTTTTTTTTTTTTTTTTTTTCTTAAGAGTAGCTTTTTGATACTGAGTAGAATGATTATTTTATACATAGCTGACATGGGGCTTTTTGATCTTCTTTTGAGTAATGAGTCTTTCCCTTCATTTATATCACTGGTTTTTATATTTCAGTAATATCATTTAATCAGCAGAGAGTTAATATTGCCTATTTAAATCCAAGTAGTCTCTGCACAGTTAGCTTCTTCTGAAACTAAACCATCATTTATATAGGAAAGAAACATATATATTCTCACTTTCATACATGTGCATAACTCCCGTAAGTTATAATTGAACCCTTATGTTTCTGGAGGCAAAATTGACACTGCAAGCTCTTTTTAATGTTACAGAATAATAATATGTCTTGTTAGTTACAATTATGCCTTTCAAACTGTGATTCTGTCTCTGCAATAAACTACATATACTCAATTAGCAGGTATTTTGATAAGACATAAATAGGAATTGTTGTAATTTGACAGTTGACCTGACCCAGAGAAGTAGGACTTGAATAAATAAAACAAGCCCTCGTACGGCTGGAAAAAAAAAAAAGACTGAATTATAAAAATTAAGGTAACATGGCTACTGTTCTCTCTGTTTGGACTAGGTGTGTTGCAGCAGATTTAATGCAGGAATTAAATACCCAAACAATAGTTTAAAGAAAGAAGCTGCTTATTTAACATTTTATACTCCTGTACCAGATACAGTGTTTTGAAAGGGTGGGGAGGGAAGCATCTGAGTCAATGCAAATTTATACATAACCTTAATAAGAGGAGGTAGTTGGGTTTAACCTGTAATTAAAAAGACACCAGCCATTCTCTCTAAGAGGATCCTGGATCTAATTTCAACTAAAATAATTACTCTTGTTACCTTGCCAGATTACTAGATTTTGTATCTCGTTATTCAGTCCAGCTGGAAAACTAGTTAAAGGAATTCTTTTCCCTTTAAATTCTGTTTGAACCCCAACTAGCTTAATTCAGCTCCTGACCTTTGAAGGGAGGAAAAAAACCACAATTTTCACTAATTCAGAAAGTCAGTTTATGTTGTTCTAGTTGTATTGAGGTCTACAGGATAGAGTGAGAGTCTCAGCCAGGGTGATATGACACCCTGGGGTCCCTTAAGATCCTTCCAAGGGCATCATGCAATGTTAGTACTGCTAGGCATACAAACATAATTTATAAGATAAACCCGGAGGCTGGATCCAGATGTGCAGGAACCATGTGGTTTGTGGCAAAATGCATGAGTTGCACATTAATCTGTTTGTGGCACTGCTGATTTGCAGCGCAAGGGCAAAATTTGCTACTTGTATTTCCTGGTAGCAACCCCTCCCCCCAAAAACCCTGCAGACCAGCTGGCTGAGGCACAGTGTACCTCGAGACAGGGGAACGGCCATCTCAGGGCTGCCTGCTTCTCTGTCTTGAAGCACATTGCACCTCAGGCAGCTAGGGAGTGAAATGAGTGAAAAATTAGTGAAAACCTAAGAGCTGTCATTTTCTGAGGGGTTCCTTGAATCTAACGAGGGAAGATCCGAGCCTACTGGGGGGTGCCTTGAGTCCTCAAAATGTGGAGAACCACTGATGCAGAGGCTACCACAGTTCTGCTCTTAAATGAACTTGGATCCTTTGTGTCCTCTTAGATATCCCAGACCTGACAGTTTGTTTCAAGAGCTCAGGTATTTGAGACATTATACAACTAGCCCATACATATGTGTCTAATCTCCTTAATCCCCCACACCTTTTTGGTTCCTCTCAGTAGCATTCAAATATTAATGGGAAAGCTACTTAGAAATGTGAGGATGGAAGCCAGCCTCATTGGCTCATCTGTCTTTTTTTCAGTGCCTCTTTGCTTCACAAACTTAGAAAGCCCTCCCTTTGCCCAAGTTGCTGTTGCACTATCCATAAACATTGGATTAATAAAATACTCCCTTCATGGTGATATTTTTTTTCTTTGAGAAAAAACCAACCCCAAAACCAAAAAAAAAAAACCCTTAGTGTTCCTTAGTGGTATGATCTCTGCGGCAGGCTGATTTTTTTGCCTTGAAAAATTCTGAACACATTGCTAGTGTTTTAACAAATAAAAATGAAGACCTTTTTTTTACTCTGATAGTTTGTATCTTCAATAAATTGTATACAAACTTAAATATATATATGTATTCTTTTGTAGATGCTCCAAAACCCTTCAGAATTTGCACAGTCTGTAAAATCTTTGTTAGAAGCGCAGAAGCAGTCCATTGAATCTGGCTCCATAGCTGGTGGAGAACACCTCTGTTTCATGGGAAGTGGCAGGGAAGAAGAGGACATGTATATGAACATGGTGCTGGCACACTTTTTACAGGTACAGCTATGATACTGGAATTGTTTTAACAATTAATATATTATATTGTTTCTTCATCCAGTCTGTATAAAGTAATAGATACCCTTTACTGGGAACCTTTTACTGTTTTTAGAACTAGTCATGGTTTGAATATTTGTTGAAAGACAAAAAAAGTGGTTGTTCACTTCAAGTTGGATCTTACTGTCCCTCAAATTGACAGAAGGGCGGGACCTGGTGTGTAAAAATGAACAAATTCAAGCTAACAAAGACTTTCTTGGGGAGCTGACTGCAAAATCTCAGTGGGGAGGTAACCTGAAATGTAAGCAACAAAAAAATACATATGATTTTTATGTGCTTCATGCTTACCCTGCAGGTTAGGAGAAGCATGTTCCAAATAACAGGCATTTCTGTGCAATTAGCATTTTTCCCCATGAATAGTCCCACTGGTTTACAGTGGAATTATTCATGTGATGAAAGATAAGAACAGGCATTTTTTTTTACAAGATTCAAGTTGTAGACCTATGGTCTAAACTAGTCATTTTTTAAACATTAAGTTTACCTGTTTGGAAGCAGCACTGAATCTAACACCTGTTTGGAAGCAGTACCAAGCTAGGGGGAGTAGTAGATATGCTGGAGGGTAAGACTAGGATTCAGAGTGACCTAGACATACTTGGAGGATTGAGCCAAAAGGAATCTCATGAGGTTCAACAAGGACAAGTGCAGTGTCCTGCACTTAGAACAGAACAATCCCATGCACCAGTTAACAGGCTGGGGGCTGACAAACTGGGCAGCAGCTCTGCAGAAAAGGACCTGAGGCTTACAGTGGATGATAAGCTGAATAGGAAGCCAGCCTTATGCCCTTGCTGCCAAGAAGGCTAACAGCATACTGGGCTGCATTGGTAGGTGTGTTGTCAGCAGGTCAAGGGAAGTGATTATTCCCCTCTATTTAGCACTGGTGAGGCCACATCTGGAGTACTGTGTTCAGTTTTGAGCTCCCCACTGCAGAAAGGATGTGGATAAATTGGAGAGAGTCCAGCAGAGGGTGCCTGGGGGACATGACTTATGAGGAAAGACTGAGGGAACTGGGTGTATTTGGTCTAGAGAAGAGGAGACTGAGAAGGGACTTAATAGCAGCCTTCAACTACCTGAATGGGGGTTAGAAAGAGGATGGAGTTAGACAGTTCTCAGTGGTAGCAGATAACAGAACAAGGAGCAACACTTAAGTTGCAGCAAGGTAAGTTTAGGTTAGATATTAGGAAGAATTTTCTCACTAGGAAGGTAGTAAACCTCTGGAACAGGTTACCCAGAGAGGTGGTGGAAGCTCCATCCTTGGGGGTTGTCAAAACCCAGCCAGACAGCGTTGGCTGGGATGATCTAGTTGGGGATGGTTCTGCTTTGAGCAGGGGGTTAGACTAGATGACCTCCTGAGGTCCCTTCCAACCCTAATTTTCTATGATTCTAACTGTAGCTGTCTGGGCTCCAATGACAGTTTAAGGCCAGATTGTCAAAGGCATTTAGACACCAAGTAGAATTTTGAAACACACCCAAACCCTTCGCTATCAGATGTCAATGGAAATTAGGTACCTAAAAGCTTCTAGACAATCCCACTAAAGGCCCAATCCAGTAACAGGCTTTGGC
>NW_017729032.1:264460335-264491881 GCF_001723915.1 Gavialis gangeticus | reverse complement strand
TCCCTTTCTATTATTCTAATAAAGGAACTGTTCTTCTGCTAAGTGTGCTACAGTCTAAAGCTTGAGCACCTGTTCCTATCATTCATTTGACAAATCCCATGAGATTTTAAGTACAATGAACTTTTTTTTCTTATTGCAGAAAAACAAAGAATATGTAAGCATTGCCAAAGGAGGATTTATGGGTAAGATTTTCATTTACTAATGTCTTATATTTACTTTTTACCTAACAAAGCTGGAAATTTGTCAAACTGAATTATCAAAACTACTCTTGGATCTTTGGTGGTCATGGCTTATTGCCATGTTCACCAAAGATGAAGCAAAGGTTTTTGTGTTATTGAACACACAAATATTTCCATATTTATTTATTAGCTTTACCATTTTCATTGCGTATCTTGATTTCTGAATAAGGAAAATTAACAATGCGTAGCTGAGATCTTATTCTTCCTCCTCTCTAGTGTTGATTCTATATATGCTAAAGCAGTTGCACTGTTTCCTAATAATTGTCATGTAATTCTTCACTAATGGGTTGCTTTGGAAGTTAAGTTCCTAATTCTGTACTTTACAAAGTGTTGTTAGACCAGAGTGGGAATCAGTAAGGCTCTGCGTGAGTTTGGCTATCTATTCCTATAAGTTTTAAGATAGGGACCTCGGATTATTAGATTAGGGATTGTTTTGCTGTGTCCATAGAATCAAAGATGGAGCAATTGCTTATTTCCTGTTGCTGCTATTTTCTCTAAAATTAAATGTTGTCTCTCTCAACATCCTTACAATAAGTTTGTATTAGTGCTCTGTAATATTGAAAGGAAAAAAACAAAAACAATTGCAATGGCATTTAAACATTATTTTTTCTTTTTCTAAACCTTCTGGAGCAAAAATTGACATTTGTCTTTGAAGTATGACATGATCACTCCATTCATTTAGATGTGGCTTTCATCTTTCTTAAATGTCCTTTTCAACAGCACTCCAGCAGCATTTAGCAGATATTAATGTAGAAGGACCAGAAAATGGATATGGCCACTGGATTGCTAGTACCTCAGGCTCGAGAAGTAGCATAAACTCCTCTGTTGACGTAAGTATAAGTTGCACATTGAGGCAGTATTTTTTGTTTACTTTATAGAGGCCTTTTCTAAGTTTATGTATGCAGTGTGGATGCTATTATTAGACCTCAGGCCTGCAGTTGGATCTGCTCCAAAATTCATATACTAGCATGTACCTGTGCACACCTGACAGAGTCATTGTGAAGCAGTTTTTTCTATTGAATAGATAGTAGATATGAAGGGTCTCAAATGAACTAAATCTAGCTGCCTTCTATCTTGAATAATGTAGTGCTTTGCATCATAATCATCTGTATCAGGAGACAGCCTGAAGTCTCTTTTTCTCTTGAGAGAAAAAAAATATTAAATCTCTTCCCATTGGTATCTGTTCAGTAAAGTATCTAGAATAAACTATTCTATTCTATTCTATTCTATGTTTTCACTTTGGGGTGTAAAATATTTAAGGTTATCACCTTAGTTGATAGGAAACCCTGACTGCTCCTATCAAAATGCCACTACATTTCCCAAAAAAGTTCAGTAGAATATGACTGGTTGCCTAGCAAGTCAGTCATTAATCAAAATTGTCATAATCTTGAATTAGGTCTGTTTAATATCTAAAGACATAGGCAGACAAGGTTCTTTGGGTGAATCTGATATCTTTTATTCAAAAACCCGAAAGCTCGCTTAAAAATTGTTCTCCAACTATATAAGTTGGTCTAACAAAAGATACCAGATTCACCCAAAGAACCTTGTCTGCCTGTGTCCTTAAATCAACACAGCTACAACCTGTACCCCTATATCTAAAACCATTTACTTCAGAGAGGTGAGGTTGTGCAGGTTTTAAGGGGGCCAAGAAAGCCAATGGCGACGTGGCCCGAATATGAGGATCATCAGCCCTCTTTCTACATGCATGTGAGGATCCACACGGGGTTCTGAACTAGCTGTTATGATTCAGGGAAGAGATTTTGGAGTCATTGTAAGTAGCTCTTAAAAAACATCAGCTCAGTGTTCAGTGGCAACCAAGAAAACCAATAAAATGTTGGGCAAAATTTAAGAAGGGAATTGAAAACAAAATGGAGAATTATAATCATGCCATTATACAAATCAGTGGTGCACCCACATCATGAATATTGCATGCAGTTTTGGTTCCCACATCCCCAAAAGGATGTATAGGTTTCCCTCACTTTGTGGGTTCTGTATGTGCGAATTTGCTCTTATGCTATGACTCTTTTTATACCAAAAATTTCTTATATGCAAGGTAAATTGACTCATGCGATCGGTATAGTGGAAACCCACAGTCAGCTGCTTTGTGCAGTGCATTGCACGAGTGATGTGCACCAAAATATAGTCTCCTGTGTGGATCTGTGCTCCTCGCTCATTGTTTGCGACGTGTTTCTGTAGTTGCCATCCTCATTATGGCTTCTAAGCGTCCCACTAGCTTATCTCCAACTGTCTGCTTTTGCTGAGTACCAAAATTAGCTTGTAAAAGTGGTAGAAATGGGTCTGGGGGTCAGTACAGTTGAGGTCTTGGAATGTTTCCCTATTTGTTTCTTTGTAAAGTGGGTTCCATTTATGCAAATTTGAGTTATATGCCATTTTCCAGGAATGCATGTACTATATAAAGTCAAGGAAACCTGTAGTAGAATTAGAAAAGGTACAGAGAAAGACAACCAAAATGATCAGGGGCCTGAAACAGTTGCCATACCAGGAGAGACTATAAAGGCTAGGACTCTTCAGTTTGGAAAGGAGAAGGCTGAGGTAGGATATCAAGGTCTGTAAAACCATGAAGGGTGTGGACCAAGTGAACAGGGAACTATTGTTCACCAAGTCCCAGAATACTAGAACTAGAGGTATTCACTGAAATTAGTAGGTGATAGGTTTAAAACCAACAAAATAAATTACTTTTTTATGCAGTGTGCATGTAACTTGGGAAATTCATAGCCACAGGAGGTGGTAGAAGCAGATGGCACGGCCAAGTTCAGAAAGGGGCTAGATAAATTCATGGATGATGGATTTATTAATTGCCATGTTGCAGATGTTTCCTTTTGGCATCTCTAAACCAATAATGGTGGATGCCAGGGAGGGTATTGCCTATGGGCTAAATCACTGTAGAAGTATCCAGTTTAGTGTTCTCCCTCTATAGCAAACACTTCTGCTACTGTCAGAGAGAGGATACCGGGCTAAGTGAAGTATTGATCTGACTCACAATGGGCATTTTTACACATGAAAGCACCCGACGCTGCGTCGCTTGCAGTTGCATATGTGGCGAAATGCATATCAGTGTGCAGAAAATGGCAGCAGTGCTGTTTTGAACTAAAATGCATAGAAGGTGTGTTATTTCAAAAGTGCACCACTGCCATTTTCTCTGCGCCAACGTGGATTTCACCACTTATACAAGTGCAAGCAACGCAACGCCATGCACGGCAGCTTGCAAGTGGAGCAGACTCGATTAATTGAGCTTGCTCTAGTGTGTTGGATCTCCAGCACATCCAGGAATGAAAGTGTATGTGTATAAATGTCCTATGGTACTATTTATGGTCCTATAGAGGATGTGCTTGTGACATCTTTGAATTCTCTCTATACTTGGAATATTCTAAAAAGATATGGGATTTTAATTTTGACATGTATTTAAGATGGAATGGTTGACACTTTTTCTTCTCTTTCTGTATTTTCAGATAAATGTTTCACTAATATGTTATGCGTAATTTTTATAACTAAATACTAATAAGCGCTTATCTGTAAGTTATGGCAATTAATCAGACTCATTTTCCTGTAGCTTGTTTTCATTCCTAAGAAATTACTGGTAAACAGTTCAAATGTTGTTTTATAATTAATTCTCAGGGCAGTTACTTTTTACAGGGTGATTCTCCTAATGGCTTAAGTGATGGGAAAGGTGTGAAGTCCTTGGTAAATAAAATGACTTTTGCTTTGAAGACTAAATCTGTGAATGTGAAAGAGAAAGTTATTAGTTTTATTGAAAATACATCAACTCCTGTGGATAGGTGAGTTGTTCATATGCAATTGTGATTTATCAATGATGAATGACTTTTCATTTCAGGTAGATGTATGTTCTTTAAACACAAAGACTAGACTAAATAACTGGATACAGGAGGAGAAGCTACCTTACAATTTATCAGCTTAAGGGTTTTTTCCATCCCTCTTGAAATTTCCTTCCCAAGTACTTTCAATAGATCATCAACTTTAGAATGTACCTACTATGCTGGCTTAGAGCTCCAAAGCCAATGTTTTTAGTCTGTTCTTCTGGATGATAATATAGAAGTTTTCAGCTGCATCTTGTAAATTTTATTAGTGGCATTTAGGATTGGGTTTTACTAACTCAGCAATTTTGAAGACCCTGATGTCCATATGACAAGAATTAGGCCTGTGCTGGTAGCTCTTGACAATTCCAACCCCAGTTTACATTTCACCCAGTTTGCATGCATTTGGATGGATGGGAGTAATTGAAATAAAGAAAAATTGAAAAGTGATTATCTTGAATTTTTATGACTTGGATAGATAACTGAGAGCCCTGAACTCTTCAATTCTAAGGGCAGTCCTAAAGCACCTTGTTAGGGATAGGTTAAACTCTATCCTAGTTTATTTTTTATGTTAAATAAGGTATCTTCCCAAGAGGAGTTTTGCATCAATTCATGTATTTTAAAGCACTTCTAAAGTCGTTCGACTGAATTCTAAATATTTATTTTTGATAAACAGAAATTAAGTTGCTGTAGTACTTTAGGTACAGAAGTGGCCTATTTTATAATTCTTCTTAAGCTTGAAACTCTAATCGTTGAAAGATTATGAAAAAATTCACTTGAGTATGTCAGAAAACTTTTGACATACTCAAATTTTGAAAGAAAATTCAGAAACCTGAATTTTTGTTAGTAAAATTCAGGTTAGCTGCCATTGCTGAGCAATGATTCTCGGATTCTTGACAGCTTAATTTTAATTCAGTTGAAACTATTGTTTACAGGGTAGTATTGCTTAGTGTGTCTATTGGAATAACAGTGTCAACACTTGGGGGGAAAGTGTCTTGTAATTAAAATGTTCTTTAGTTTCTGTTGCACCAGGAGTTCAAATAAGGCTTCTATGCAAACCATACATATAGTGAACTTATTTTAAAAGATTCTGTAAGCTTTCCAGTGCTTCCTGGTTGCCTCTTGTGAAATGTTGTTGGATTTTATTTATAAAGCCTCTTCCCTCGATGAGGATAGCAAGAAGAAAACTGCTGATATGGGGTACTTGCGTGTCTTACCTAAGGGTTTTTTGGGGGTTTATTTTGTAATTATTTTGTTTTTGTCCTCTACCCCAATTTGCTATAGAATATCTTTCAATCTTCCCTGGCCAGACAAAGCAAGCCTGGAGCGGTAAGCCATTGAGTAAAGCAGTCTGACTAAAACCACCTTTTGTCCTTTTTAGCATGACTTCACAATGTATGTAAGCATTGGTTACACTGACAAAATTGCTGAAATTCCATATATTGATTTTTATAAAGCTGTGTTGCTTTGTGTCAAGTTGTTAACCCTTTCAAGTGTTATTCTGGAGGTTAAGGGAAGAAAAGGGCTATATTTGCAGAGCTTTCTAATTCTTGGTTTTTATATGGTAGTTTTCCGCTTTCTTCCTCTGTTGCTTTTTATGGGATCTATTTTATTTCTTTTTTTAACCTGTTAGTGTTATTTTGCATTTTATTAGTCGTTTGTAGAGAGAGAATATACTAGAAGCTCTTCTCTAACAGACTCAAGTTTTGCGTATTGGCAGAAGAAACTTCAGCTTCAAAGGAACCCTGTTACAATGTGTCCAAAAAGCAGCTTTAGAACTGCTGGTGGTCTTAGACTATTCAAGGTCATTGAAATTTTTGTCAGTAAATCTAAAATTTGCTATAGTCTTAACCCATCAAGAGTGAAATATACATTTTGAAGGAATGTGCTGGTCAAAAAGAGAGGTGATTGCAGTGAAAACAGCCAAGGAAGTAGGCATAGCTCTTGGGTGCTCCTCCTTTCATTCCTGGAATTAACTGTATTGCTCATAAATCTGTTGTCCCCTTATATTTTTTTATATGAGAAATAAAGAACTGGAACTACAGAAAGTTTATTGCATTAAAAGAAGGACACGCACAGTATTTCATAGAATCGTTAAAAAAAATCATTTTTTCAGTCGTGAATAATATTTTGGTGGTCTGTATTTTGAGGTTGTCTTACAGCTGGGTCTGGGTTGCTTGAAAAGTATGGATGGAGATGATAGAAAAAATCATGATTAAAAGTGGAAGGAAAAATCTGTTAAGGATTTTGATCTCCTTCCTCTAGTAGCTATTCTTCCACTGTAAAAGGGTATTCATATCTAGCTGACACTTCTGGGCCTATTCATCATCAGTATTATAGAAGGGAGTTGATGTTGGTCATCAAAAGCATTGCTAAATGTAAAGGTCACCTTGTTTCGCTGACACGCAATCAAAAAATCTGAAAAGTAAGGCTGGAAAGGACCTTGTCTAGCTCAACCTCTGTTCCAGGTAGAATCATGCCTGTATAAACCACTTCATTCAAACTTTTGTCTAACCTGCTATTAAGTTTCCAGGGATGGAGACTCGACAGCAGGGGTAGGCAACCCTTTGCACAGGTGCCAGAGTGTGGCACACGAAGGCATTTTGTTTGGCATGAGCACCTCAAGGCAGATGGTGGAGAAGGGCCTGGGACTCTGCTGCCACAAGGATTGGGCCCCTCGCAGCCCCAGCCCTGGCACACCAGCATCTTACAAGTTGAAGTTGTGGGTGTTTTTGGCAATCTGCCCCAAAGCATTGCTGACTCCTGCTCCACAGCCTCTCCAAGTGAAGTGTCTAATGAAACTGACACTTGGTTATTTCAGGATTCATAAAGCTGTTTTTCATCACTTCTTAGGAAGCAGTAACAATCCAAGTAGAATTTCTGTTTGACAGCTTTTTTGTATTTAGTTTTCTGTGATGTAAAGCCCATCCTACCTCAATTTCTAACCAAGAACTGTTGCTTCATGAAGCTTACACTTACCCTTTATTGTGATTTTTGTTTTTTTTTCCTCCCCCACCTCCTCCACCCCAATTCAGATTATCTGTTTTCTCACATTGGAAACTTGTACTAAAATACCAACTGCATATACTGCATTTGTCCTGGATTCTCAGACTAGGTTTTTCTAAAAATTCCTAATTTTAAAAAGTAATAAGAGAAGTTGCTCCATCAGTTGTGCCCACACTATTCCTACCAACAAAAAGCCTGATCATTTTTTTGCTGATTAGCATTTGAAAGGAATTAGATTAAAACAGCTCTCACTTAGCTCTAACCAAAATTCCCATTTTTAGTTTGATGCGTTGCAATTTTTTTACAGTAGTCCTTTTTGCCTTGCCTAACCTTGCTCTTTAAATGCAAATATGACCCATTTTAATCCCTGTCTATGAATTTCAAGTAACACAGTAAATATATGATCTTACTGAACATCTCTTCTAACCAAAGCTGTTACTTATAGTGGGTTTTTTCTTCTTGTTTACTAAAAGCAAAAATTAACCCTGTTCATATTCATCAAAGTGTAAATAAATAATAACACAGAAATGCTTGGATTGTCAGTGTCATTGATGCTTATTTTGTATTGTTTTTTGTTAAGCATATATCTGGGGGGGGTTCTGAATTAACAATTAATTCTTCTATGTCGTTGTCTTTAGTATTCTGTTAACTAGCTTTAGATGATATAGTAACTCTTTACTCTTAAATGTACGTTCCAGGATAGATAAACATCACTCCCACAACAGTGCATATGCCAGTGTACATCAATATATTGGCTCAAAACAGGAGCAGAATATTATAAATATTTAACAGTTATTTTTGTTTGTAAGGACAAGATGTATCAAATTCCAAATGTTCAAAACTCATGTAAGATTTGTGATCCTTAATTATCTTCCTTTTTTGAGTGTTCACAATTGTACTGTCATGTCTTCAAGTTGCACTCTGCAGCCAGGAAGGCTAGAAACATTTTTCATTCAAAAGCAGAGATTTTAATCTAGTTACAGGATTTTATGAGCTAGAGTTCTAAGGAACAAAATATCCCAGTATTCAAAATTGGCAAGAATTGGCAATACCAAGTACTTCAGTTTTCATGTTGGGAGACTCAACATATATTTGGATGTGTTTGTTAGCATGATCTGTCAGAGCAGATTAAGTAATTTTGCAGTTGGTACTTGGACAGAAGTCCGCAGACTAAAATATACAAGATCAGGCTCATACTGAGAAATTAACATACAGGAAGTGAAACTGCATACCTTAAGTTATTTATTCTTAGTATCAGTTTAAGATGCACTGAAAATCATCTCATGCTTCTTTTGCAGAGAGAGAAAAATTCTGAGTGATCCTTTGGTCATTAGAGTGCGCTATCGCATGTACTTACTGGTATTCTTCCACCCCAATTTGACATCCTTCCCAAGGTGTGCAGGGCAATCTAGCATAATTCAGCAGAGAACTAAGGCTGTTCTGAAGGGTATTTTTCAAACTGCCTCTTTAATGTTCCAGGTTGTTAGCATATTTTTATAAGTTGAGAAAGTGGTTAGAAGTTGCATTTAAGATGCAGGAATAACTGCTTTTCAATACTTTCCTTAAGCATTCAGCCTGGCAAATAACCGCATCACTGGCTTTATTAACTTTGATGGCTTGCTGGGCCAGTCTTAGCTTTCTTGTGAAGCTTTGGATTCCTTTCTGGTTGCACATATATGTTTGCATTTTGCTGTTGCACACGGCTATAGGAAATGGATCAGCAGTCTTAAGGTTACTTTTCTCTTTTTTCTTTTTTCCCTGTTCCCTATGCCCCTGCACTTTTCCCTATGCCAACAGACATGTCAGCAGCAGTGACCGATTGGGGAAACCCTACCGTGGTGTAAAACCAGTATTCAGCATTGGAGATGAAGAAGAATATGATACTGGTATGGTATGAAATTCTCTTCTTACCTGGCATCACATTGTCCTCCTTTTCTGTTTTGTGGGATATTGTCTCTGTGTTCCAAAATGCTGCTGTGACTTACTAATTATAGTATAGGCAAGGAACTGAGAATAGGCCCTCATTTTGCTGAAAACTAGACATATGTTAAACAGCAGACAGTCCCTTCCTCAAAGAGGCTTTTTTTTCCTAGCTGCTGGCATTATAAATTAACTTTTGGATATGGTAGTCAACCTAAATTCTATTTTTACTTGTTGTCAAGAGTGAAAAATGTCTTGCAAGACTTATGCGTGTGTAATCCTGTTTATCTTTTACTTTGGTTACACACTTAAACTGCCGTACCTCTGTTACTGGTGATGGTAAGCAAAAAGAAAATTCAGCGCAATTATCAAATCCTAAATTGAGTTTTTAGGATGGCCAATTAATAAACCACCTGAATTCCCAAATGGATTTTTGGGTCTGGACTTACTGAGATGACAACCATGTGACCACAATTGATATATTTTTCTGGATAAAAATGGCACTACAGTGGATATTTAATTATATGCTTTTTCTTCTTAAGTGAAAGTAAAAATAAAATGGAATGGGGAAAATGATTTATGGGATATGTGTACTTTTCTCAGAGTTCTGCTATAGTGTTGCTGATGGTATGGACTGCCTGCTGTTTTAAGCTCTTGCCTTGTATGTGTTAACTTTCTAGAATTTACTTGGTCACTTCATATAAAGTGAGTATAAAATATATGGTCCTTAGCTATTAACACTAACGCTCTATTTTCTGAAACTTAGCTTGGGGAGGAGTGCATTCCAGAAACTGTTGAATAAAATATGATGCTGTCCCTTGGCATGAGGGCTACAACAGTATTGTTGAATCTACACATCCAGTTTGTTTATACTTATAATACCAGACAGATATTGTTATGGTAGAGTATACCAAAAGCAGATACTGGCAATGAAAGTGAACTAAGAAAGTGCTACAGTACTTCTTGTGTCACTAGCAACAGAGCTGTGATTTTTTTTTTTGGTGGATATTTACAGATACTATAGCAATAATTTGAACATTTGAGTGCTGTAGTCCTATAAATCTCTTGATGGACACAAGCTGTCCCACTCTCGACTAGTGTTGAGATAACCCAAGCTAGCTTTGAACAACAGTAGAACCAGGATCATTCACATCTGAGTGGTTTGCAACAACAGATTAGCAAAATAAGGGCAAGCTGTTTGCTTTGGCTCTTTACCTCAAAGGAAGCCACATCTTCACTCAGTTGGAGCTTGACAGCAGTACTGTACAGCTGATCAGAGAAGTGATACCCTTTGAAATAAAATAAAAGCCATGGTAATCAGTTGGATTACTTCAGTGGTCCTATGCAGCTGTTAGCTGTGGCTACATGTACCCAAAACTAGTTTGAAAACTCTCATCTTTGTATGGGACCAGGGCCTCTGGCGGATATTATTACACTTAAGTCGTGATCAGATTAAGTGCGTTTTATATAGTAACCTATTTAAGGCCACATCTTCAGGCAGTTAGTGCGATGACAAAATGGGAAACCTGCCATAAAAATGCTTCACAAAGTATGTATATCATTTTTGTGGCTGGCTTTGGTTCCCCCTGATGCAGACTGTATGGTAAGGCTTAGTTGACAGCTCCTGTGTCAGCAGGCTGACAGCTGTGTAGTAGAGCCCTGTGTGGGGCTGCCCCTCGCCATTTTCAGGGTGCTGAGTTGAGGGGAACTCATTGGCTGGGCTGGGCTGCCAAAGCAGGTTGTCTGCTTTGCCCCATAGCTCCTAGGGAACTGGAACAAGTCTTTTGAGACATTCCCAGCCATGAAAACACCTGGATTGAGGAATCTCTCCTGGATTCCCACTGTACTAGGACCTTAACTGTGTATGCAGCTGGGTTGCACAAGAGATTTTTCTGACATCCTGATGCATGGACTATGAGATTGGTCCTGGTGTGGTGCCAGGGCTTAGGTCTGGAACTGGTGATCCAGCTCATTGTGCCTTAAGATGGCATCTTGGGGCTGAGAACATCAGCTGATTGTCAGTCCCAGCCCTAGGACTGTATCTGTTCCCATCAGGCTGTGGGCACCCGGCTTACAACTTACCAGTGCAGGGGGAGCCTGGGATCATGAACCCAGGCTTCCTGTACACTGATAAATAGTAATGGTGCAATTGGGATATGATCCCTCATCCCAAAATCATGTGTCCTGCTACTGGCTGGGGAAAACCATGAGTGTGTCAGGGGGTAGTACTCTGACCAACATAATGCATAATTAGCCTCTCACTTTCGCTTCCAGTGGGAAGATCTCAGCAATATGCCGACGTTATGGAAATGGGAGACTCCTCCCTAGCTTGCTTCTGCAGCCATCTGGCTGAGGGCAAACAAAACTAGGGGGCATCCAAACCCTAAGCCTCCAGGCTTGGGCCTGCACCTAGGATGCCCACCAAAGGATGTGGAAGCATCTGAAGCCCCAAGCAGGGGTGGAGGATGTTTGCCGGTAGCAGGGCTGCATATGGTTTTTGAATGACTCATGGATCTGGAATTGTTTTGGCTGATTTGATTTGGGGCATGAAAAATTCTCCTTTAAGGAAGACAAAAAAAAAAGTTGTGATGGCAGCAGTGCCAGTCCCAGCCCTGGGTCAGGAAAGTGAATGACAGTGGGAGTGGAAAGACAGAGGCAGAAGTGGGGGTGGTAGCGTGGAGCAGAGGTGGTGGGGGGCAGGGGAGGCCATGTCTGCCGCTCGGATCCCAGCCCCAAGCCCAGAGTCAGAGCTGCAGCTTCTGTCCTGCTCCCCTTGTACTTGAATCCAAGATAAGGGGCTCTTCCCCCGTGGTGAATGGGAGGAACCTCTTCTTGTATTCAAATAAATATGGCAGTTACCAGTCTAAGAGATGGATGTGCAACTTGACCTTGCTTTGCAGTAAACATTTTAAGTAGAACATCTAAAAATAGCTTTGAGAGAGAGAGCAGTGAAAGAATGGAGGTGAGAACTGAAGTACTGGATGTCAGACATGTCTCTAGGATTCACTGCTTTTAGATAACTGGGTTCTTTAAACTTTTGATCTGTTTAGATATCCTCCATGTTCTGTACAGATATAAAGCTTGTTTTTTAACCAACAATAATATTGTAAAATTTAAAGAGTTGATGGATGTTCTGAATAAAAGTGACTTTTTTTTCTGTTTCAAATAGATGAAATTGATAGCTCCTCAATGTCAGATGATGATCGAAAAGAGGTGGTTAATATCCAGACATGGATAAACAAGCCAGATGTAAAATATAATTTCCCATGTAATGAGGTGAAAGAAAATGGACACATGTTTCCCAGGTATCAAAGTACTGTTGTTAGGGCCTGAAAAGGTGGGTGGTACTATTTAAATTACTCCTTCATGTTTAGTGAATCATGGGGAGCTGTGCCAGTAAATAACTTTTCTCCCAGAAAATTCTAATAACTGTATTATTTATTCTCTCTCACTTTTTTACACTCTGCAAAAGTGTAGTACACAGAATGGCGTTAGCTGTGTTTTGCAAAGATACTCAGATAAATATTCTCACTAAGGTTAGGCTTATTTTCAGCACCAGGGGGTCTCCAGGTAGTCACATGATTCTGCTCTTTCCTTATTGAATTCCCCACAAGGGTGTGTTGATGTATTGCTATTCTGAAATGAGGCACAGTTCAATTGACCTTCATTAACTGGTTATGAGGAGGAACTGGAGCATGATGTGTATTGCATCTTCCCTTCCCTGGCCAAAGAATGACTGTAGATCTATTGTATTGATATTTGAAAGCTGTGCGTGTTGGCTAGCACATAGCGTGGATTATCTTTACTATTACACTTTCTACAGGCTTGACCACCTACAAGTTCAATTTGTTTGATAAGCTTTTTCTCTTAAGTCATCTCTTAGTTACTGCAACACACATGTATTGTTTGAGGGAGATTCCATCGCGAAAAGGATTGGCTTACATACAGTCTCGTCAGGCGCTAAATTCTGTAGTTAAAATCACATCCAAGAAGAAACACCCTGAACTAATCACCTTTAAATATGGAAACAGCAGTACTTCAGGCATAGAAATTTTGGCAGTTGAAAGGTAAGAACGTTTCACATACATACTGCTCACAGAACAAATGGCCTGCCCCTGTGATATGTACAGTGCCATTAACTTCATTTTACTACTCAGGGAAATCAGTCTTCAGTACACTTTGTTGGAAACACTTAGCATTTTTATAGAAAAGTACACTTATTGTATAGTGCTTAGTATATCAGTCTGAAAGACCACGTTGAAAAAAACGTTTCTTCTCTACCCCTGTATCCCTATAAACATCTCTGAATATGTTTAACCAAGAGTTTTATCTCTTCAATCAGCAGTTGTCAGCTTTTTAAGACTGCAAGAATAGCCCAACTTGAGTCAGAAGTGGGTGGGTGCAAGGACCCATCTGCTGCCATTGCTTCTCCCTGCTGTGGCATAAAGACCCCAATGCTGAATGTCACCAAAGCCCCACGTCTGCAGGCTGGATCCAGTGGTTTGGGGCTCATAGGTTGCTGACCCCTTGTCTTAGGTGATTCTTGCAGCCATTTTAGTGTAAAAAGTGGATGTGATAAGCCCAGTATAAGAGGCTTGAAATCAGCTTTATTATGCTACAAAACCTTTAGTCTGATATCTGGAACATCCAGATGCATGAAATCTTAGGGCAGGAAGGGACCTCATACGATCATCTAGTCCAAACTAGATGCTTCTCAAAGTTGGATTTATGCAGAGAGCAAGAATAGAAGGGCAGGGATGGAAACGTCTTCAGATTAGGGATTGCATATATTGGTGAGGTAAGCTCTAGAGAAAACTTGAACTTCATTGACTAGGGGGTCTAATTAATTTGCTTTTTTGCAGAAGCTGTGAAAAACTGTTGTCCGCAGTCACCAGGAAATATTGTATTGGCCTCAATTTCCCATGAAATCAGCCTTAAAAAAACTCAAAAGTATATTATTATTATTATTATAATACGCTGTTTTAGAATGTCCCAGTGCTTACTGCAATACAAAAACATGACAATCACTAGCCATAGATCGCATGATTAAGAATTACTCTCTGCCAGTGAGGTAGACTAAGTGAAGGTGGCAGTCAGTGAAGTGAAAATGTTTCTATTAATATTAGCATTAATTAGTATTCCAAAACATTTTGTAGATACCTTTTGTAAATGCTACATATAACTATGATGATATGAGTTACAATTCATATTGAATATAAATTTTATGTTTAAATTTAGATTTAAATGTAATATTCAGATGTATAATAATATGATAAAGTATATATAATTTACTTCCTGCGGAATTTACTATTAAAGTAAATGATGATCTGCTCAGGTCCCTTCTGACCCTACTAACTATGAAACTGTATGGTATATGCCTCTCTGCCAGTCAGTGGCAAGGGGTGAGACTGCCAAGAAATACCCACGAAATTGGCTGTTTGAGCCACGACCAAGCTATGAAAATTGATTTGTCTTTCTGTGAGTTAAATAGACCCCCCTACCAATGAAAATACCTTCTTTTCTATTAGTAAATTTGTTGACTGATCTCCAGGGGCATTTAACCCAATCATTTTCATCAACAGTAAATTACCACGAAGAAAACTTTCGCACTAATGCAGTGGTTCTTGATCTTGTTAGACTCTAGGCACCCCTTAGCAAATGTCAACTTCATTTCTGGGGGGGGTTTGGCTACCAAAAAGAGAGCAATTTTTTTTGTTGTGATTTTTTTGAGTTCTTTGAAACAAAAAGGCAAAATGTTTTAAATATTTTAAGTTTTCATTTGAAATCTCTGAGATCTGAAGTCTTACTGAGATCATAAATGAACTTTACTTTTTCCACAATGGGTTTATATTTAACAAGAGGGTTTTTTGTTTGTTTTCCCCAAATCTAACCATGATTTAAGTTGGAGAAAAATACAGACACGATTTTTTTGACTGGCATAGGAATCTTTATAGATTTATTAATGATGGCTCGCTCTCCTCCTTCCCTCATCCTCCAACTTTTTTTTTTTGTTTAGATATTTAATTCCAAACGCAGGTGATGCTACCAAAGCCATTAAACAACAGATCATGAAAGTTCTGGATGCTTTGGAGAGCTAATGAAATAGAAGACTTTGAAGATAATGGTTTAGAAGGAAGAAGCAACCATATGGACACAAAATGACTGCTTCCCACCCGAATACTAACTGAAGAGAATGGTTCCATTTGCTGCCGGCAGTGTCTGAGTAGCAGGCTTAAGATAGGGTAAATTATCAAATTTCTGAGCAGGTTTTTTAATTCTTTATTTTTGTTTAACATTTTCAGGGGGTTTTGCAGAAGTTGTTTATTATAAAGGTCAGTTTGTTTGGTTCTTTTAAGCCACTTTAATGTAGCTGACTTGTACCTTCAAAGATGCAGAATGCAGCTCAGTTTTGTAGAACCGCTATCAAGAAAATGTAGCTCTTTTAGGTACAAAAATAGTAGAAAATGGGAATGTTTTAAGTGACCTTGAAAAGTAGAAGTCAGAAATGACTTATGACTTAACTTCTGTAAATTTGTTTTTTCCTGCTGGGTAGTATCAAGGACTCATAACAATACTCAGGTTTTTAAATGGAAGAAACAAAAGCTCAGTAACTCTACTTCCTCCTTTTAAAATGACTGGAACCCAGTTAAAGGAATCTTGGACTCCCAAGTGACTGCAAAATGAAAACCATTCTGTGAAACTTTTTAAATATCCTCTGAACTATCAGGTAAAATAATTTGAATGGGTAAATGATGAGAAGCAAAATACCAACCTGAAGTGTGGACAATATTAGTCTTATGACAGGGTTATGGCTTTGAAGTTATGCAAACTAACGGTTTCCAGGAGAAAAAACACTATTCCTGTTTGTAGTAAAAGTTGGTGGGCACCTTGCTATTGGAATTCATGTTATGTGATAGCATAAGAGTTGAAAATAAGCTGTCTGTCTCCCAGAAGAGTAAAACATCTGTTCTCGGAGCTTTTTTAAGAACCTTCAGTTCAGCATAGATGGATTTTGCACTAACTTGTAGGTGTGTTTGAAGCAAGACTAATGCACACAAATAAAGAGATCCAAGCAATGTATATATCTGATAATTGTATTTAATTGAATGTTGTCTTCATTCAGTGTTTTCAAGTCATTTGTTCTGTTTTTTCCTTTCAATCACATCCAAATACTTTAATGTCTGAGAAACCAACAACTATTCTACAAGAAATCTTCAGCTTTCATACTTAAAATAACTTTGGTTCTCCATATTACTAAACCCAATCCTGGAAGGATGCCCTTATGGCCATAATATAACTGGTCATGGGAAAACTACCAAAATCTGTAGAATAATTATTAAGGGGATTAGCTGTGCTGTGTGGAATCTGCTGAGTATTTGCAGGTCATAAAATGTAAAAATTGATGTATCGTAAAAGAGATCAAATAAAACTGACCTTTATAATAAATAGCTATTCTATGTTATTTTTAGTAGGAATCAAGCTAAGGCACCTTAATTCTGGAACTAACTCCTTTTTAATATCTGAATAAACACCAATAGAACTTAAACTATTGAACATATTTGCATGAAACTGCACTTGGGCCCATGATCCTGTATTTATAGTTCTGCCCTGCAGCTGTTGTCTTACATTTTCCTCCTCCTATCCCCTTCCAAAAATCTCCTGAAGAGCCTCCTGACTCTGTGCCTACTTCAGCAATGAGATTTTTCATAATGTTAATGTAAAGATGTTTGTGTTACTGTTTATAAACCACAGTTGTAAATAAAGCAGTACAATTTGAACATAAATTGTTCTAACCAGAGATACTTAATTTTATGCGGTGTGATTTCTGTGGGCCTAATTTCACTTTTTTAAATGTAATTTTTATTAGGGGTGAACTTGATGCATAAAGTGAGAGACTTAAGCCACACTTCATGTGGAACTGCTGTCAGTATTTTCAAATTTTCTCATGTTCACTTCACTTTGAAATAACATTTTATATTTCAGTTGAAGTATAAGAATATAATGTGTTCCATTGTGTCAACAATATACTCATAAACATACAGTTCCCTCACCAATAAAGGGAGGAGACAAACATATATTTTTAGTTACTTTGAAAGGGGAGGAGGGACCTGCTGCGCCAGAGTGTACAGTAGCTATTCTACTCTTTCCTGTAGCCGTACAAGTTAGCCAAATTGCTGCATTTTTTATCCTGAATGAATTAGGGTTGAAGTTGAAGCCATTTTACAGGCAACCCCCGCTTAACGCTCTTAATTGATTCTGGAAAAACCGAGCGTTAAGCAGAATCGCACTAAGTGAAACCCATTTCCCCATAAGAATGAACATAAATAGAGATAACTGGTTACTGCTGCAGCTTCTCACCACCGCTGCTGCTGCCTCTTTCTCCCTCCAATCCTGCCTGCCAGTCACTCTGGCCCCATGTGTCAGCCCACACCCTGCACTCCTGCTGCCCCAACCCGGGCCCCCTCTGGCCTCACACCTGCCTGCCCACTCACTGCTCACTGCCTCTGCTTCTCCCCACCCCCCTGCCTGCCTGTCTCTCTGGCACCGTGTGCCAGCCCAGGCCCCCCACTCCTGCTGCCTCGCCCTGGGCCCCTGCTGGTTCTGGCCTCATGGCACCGGTGCAGGCCCCGCACTTATGCCCACCCGCCCACTCACTGTCACTCACTGCTTCTTGCCACCACTGCTGCTGTGCTGACTGCTGTAACAAAACTGGCTCAACGCTAAATAAAATAAGGTATGAATTTTAAATAAGCGCTACAGTGAAATAGCACTAAGTGAAACAGTGTTAAGCGGGGGTTGCCTGTACTTGGATTTCTGCAGTATCATGTAACAGGTAACAGGTAGTATTTTCTGGTATTGATACAATTGTTGCATGTCTAATCACTAGTGATCCTGGAGATAAATTGAAACTTCTTTCATTTTCTGTTTTATTTCATTCTCTTTTGGTGATCATGCTGAAGTCATTGTAAAAAATCTCAGAACTTTACTCCTTTAATATTTTTTTTCTTATTTGGAGGATCTCCATTTTCTTTTATGAAGTCTGGATCAGCAACTAGTTTTTATGCTTTCTTAATTATTTCTCTCACACATTTGATTATTCTTCCAGGAATATTTTTCTTTAAGCCAGCCTCCAAGACAAAATTAATATTCAGGACCTTCTATTCCCATGGAAGCACCAAGAACACTAATAATTATATGTTGTCTTCAGTCCCACAGATTTTTATGCATGTGTTTTAAGTCTTCATGCATAACCCAATGGGCCTAACATCCATAAAATTATATGCACAAATTATTCCTAATACTGCATTATCTCCACAGATAAGCAAAGTACAAACACACTCTTATTTTGTCATCTTAAGAGTTAATAAGAGATTCATTACTGCTCTTTCAGTTAGGCTTCTAATCTGGGTATGCCAGGAAGGCCAAAGCAGAACTGGAGTTGCAGCTAGCAAGGGATGTGAAGGGTAACAAGAAGGGTTTCTACAAGTATGGTGGTAGCAAGTGGAGAATCAGCAAAACTGTGGGTCTTTTACTGAATGGGAGAGGCAACCTTGAGACAGAGGGTGCAGAAAAGGCTGAAGTGCTCAATGCCTTTTTTGCCTCGGTCTTCATAGGCAAGGTCAGCTCCCAGACTACTGCACTGAGCAGCAGGGTTTGGGGAGGAGGTGATCAGCCCTCAGTGGTGAAAGAACAGGTTAGGGGGCTGCTTAGAAAACCTGGAAATCTACAAGCACCCTGAGGGTGCTGAGGGAGTTGGTTGATGGAATTGTGGAGCTATTGGCCATCGTCTTTGAAAACACATGGCAATCAGGAGAAGTCCCAGATGATAGGAAAAGGGCAAGCATAGTGCCCATGTTTAAGAAAGGGAAGAAGGCACATCCAGGAAACTACAGATCAGTCAACCTCACCTCAGTCCCTGGAAAAATCATGGAGCAGATCCTCAACGAATCCATTTCTAAGCATTTGGAGGAAAAGAAGGTGATTAGGAACAGTCAGCATAGATTCATCGGGGGCAAGTCATGCCTTACCAACCTGATTGCCTTCTGTGATGAGGTGACTGGCTCTGTGGATGCAGGGAGACTAGTGGACGTGGTGTACCTTGATTTTAGCAAGGCTTTTGATATGGTCTCCCACAACGTTCTCACAGGCAAGCTAAGGAAGTATGGACTGGATGAACGGACTGTAAGCTGGATAGAAAACTGGCTGGAGCATTGGGCTCAGAGTAGTAATCAATAGTTCAATGACTAGTTGGCAGCTGGTAGCAAGTGGAGTGCCCCAGGGGTCAATCCTGGGGCTGGTTTTGTTCAGTGTCTCCATCAGTGACCTGAAAGATGGCATGGCGTGCATCCTCGGCAAGTTTGCAGATGACACCAAGCTTGGGAGAGTAGTACATATATTGGAGGGTAGGGCTAGGATTCAAAGGGACCTAGACAAAATGCAGGATTGGGCCAAAAGGAATCTCATGAGGTACAACAAGAACAAGTGCAAAGTCCTGCACTTTGGATGGAACAGTCCCGTGCACTGATACAGACTGGGGGCTGACTGGCTGGGCAGCAGCTCTGCAGAAAAGGGCCTGGGGGTTACAGTGGACAATAAGCTGAATATGAGTCAACAGTGTGCCCTTGTTGCCAAGAAGACTAACAGCATAGTGGGCTGCATTGGTAGATGTGTTGCCAGTAGGCCAAAAGAAGTGATTATTCCCCTCTCTTCAGCACTGGTGAAGCCACATCTGGAGTACTGTGTTCAGGTTTGACAAAGGGTCTGGACAAATTGGGAGAGTGTCCATTGGAGGATGACAAAAATGGTTTGGGCGCTGGGGCACATGACTTACAAGGAGAGTTTGAGGGAACTGGGCTTACTTAGTCTAGAGAAGAGACTGAGAGGGGACTTAATAGCAGGCTTCAACTACCTGAAGTGAGGTTGAAAAAAAGATGGAGCTAGACTGTTCTCAGTGGTGGCAGATGACAGAAAAAGGAGCATCCATCTCAAGTTGCAGCAAGGGAAGTTTAGGTTGGATATTAGGAAGAATGGTCTCACTAGGAGGGTAGTAAAACACTGCAACAGGTTACTCAGAGAGGTGGTGGAAGATCCATCCCTGGAGACTTTCAAGACCCGGCTAACCAAACTCTGCCTGGGATGATCTAGTTGGGGATGGTCCTGTTTGAACAGGGGGTTGGACTAGATGACCTCCTGAGGTCTCTTCCAACCCTAACTTTGTATACTTTTATACATCTTTCCAAGTCTGCTCAACAGTGTTACATTTTATATGAACAATATTTTCAAATGTTTCTTCAAAAGTATTGAAATACTTGTATCTTTCCTATTTTAATATAGAAATATTATTTAAAAATCTGTAGACTTTTGACACCTACTCTGTAATGACTTGTGTTGTTGAGGGGGAAAAATAATGTTTGAAGTTCAGGCTTTCAACCCTTCTGTGTTCAAGTTCTGTTTCCAAGCCCTTTTTTTTCCCCTTCAGGCATTATTATCTTATAAGTGGACCTGTGCGCTATTATATAAGTGGACCTTGCACTTGTGGGTTTCTTATGGCAGTCCTCCTAAGTAGGTGTCTGTACCATGCTATGTATTCCTACCCTTGCCATCTGAACTGCAACATCACCTTTTCAGACCATATTGACAAATATGCTGAATGATAGGATGGTTCTGTGTGCTAGATGTATATTGCTATATAAAAAATTGAACATCTTTTTCCATTGATGTGACCTAAGCAAGATGTTTTGTACTTCTAGCTATGTGGGTTAAAGCATGTTGTATTTTTTTATCATGCAAGTGATAAACAGCAGAGTTAAGTAAAAAACAAACAAACAAAACAACAACAACAAAAACACCTGAAATGATCTTGAAACCTAGAAGACAAAATAAATTTTTGAAGTAACTTAAAATGAAAAATAAAAAGGTATGTGTCTTCTGTGTGTGTATAAGACAGGAATTCCTGGATAGTAGGCGATGCAGTTTTGGCCTTTGGCAAAGATCACATCTTTGTAGTGTTTGTTTTTTATTTTATTTTAACATCTAACAGTGTTTTCTATAGAGAAACATTGGATGACAAAGATCTGCTTTCCCTTGACAATTTATTTTTTAGCCTAAAAGACGATTCTTCCAATGAAAGACATGCTTTAAAAGCTGAGAACAATGCAGGGACAGGAGGGACCTGGCTAAAAGCATAGCACTTGGCTTTAGGGTTAATTAAACTCATCTGCTTGGGAACCTGTGGAGCATGGGATCCTTTGAAAACAGGAGTCTGAAGTTGAAAGTGCCCTGTTAAAAGATGCTGGGTTTTGGTAGTAGCCATGTTGGTCTAAGGACATAGGCAGGCAAGGTGCTTTGAGTACATGTGACATCTTTTATTAGATGAACTGAGTAGTTGGAAAAAAGTTCTTAGCAAGCTTTTAGGTGCAATCACCCTTCTTCACGCATGGGGAGTCTCTGCTGTTCTGAGACCCCCCGCAAGGGAAGAGAGAGAGGCAAGTTTTGTATTTCTTGTCCTGGCATGATCTGGTTCCATTTGCCAATGCCAGGACAAGAAATGCAAAACCTGCAAACATATCTCCACCACCCCCACAATTACTACACCCCACAACAGAACCATCACCTTTCCTGGATCCTATACCTGCACCTCCAGAAATGTAATATAGCTCATCCAGTGTACCAAATGCCCTGAGGGAAAATGTTGGTGAAACCAAACAACAACTGTGCACCAGAATGAATGCACACTGAAAATCTATCAAAGACAAGAATACCCAACTGCCTGTGGGGACACATCTCACAGCACAATCGCTCCCTCTCTGATCTCTCACTTACAGTCCTTAAAAGGAACTTACAAAACACCTTCTGCAGAGGAGCCTATGACCTGCGCTTCATAAATCTACTGGATACAAGAACTCATGGAATCAATATAGACAGCGGATTTATGACATATTACAACCTCCCTGACATCAGATTCACCAGGTACCTGCCTGACAGCCTCGTTTTTACCTTGTACTCTATCACTCCACTGCCTCCCTTCAGCCTTTTCTTCCCTGCTCTTCCCCCTCTGCCTCACTTTTTGTCTTTCTAGTTCTTCCTATTTACACATTCACTGATATCCTGCCACACTTTTAGCATCTCTCTTTCTTTGGGGTCTCCCAACCAGCAGACTTCCCCATGCCTGAAGGAGGGTGACTGTGCCCAAAAGCTTGCCAAGAACTTTCTTTTCCAACTGCTCAGTTGGTTTAGTAAAAGACATCACAACTAGTGCAAGAACCTCGCCTGCCTGTTAAAAGATGGGTTGTGGTGATGTTTATGAATAACATCCCTGTCGCTTAGACCTGCTTTGACTCAACGTATCCTTGTATTGCTTTGCTGAATTTTAGTGACACCCCATTGTGTAAATTCATTTCACTCGTTCTTAATGGAGTAGCAGTAGGGTCTTTGTGCTGCTGCTCCTACTGCTGCATGGGGCCGAGTCCACAGCCCGTCCCTGTGCCTCGGGCTTCCTACGTGAAATCCCCCTGTTCAGCTTGATGGGGAGACTCAAGGGTTTGGGCCGGTGCGCGAGGGTTGCGGCTGTCCTGCAGGCTGCGACTGCGTACACAGCCTGGCTCGGGCCAGGCCGGGCTCCACTCCCCGTCCAGGCCTGGCTACTGTGTGCCCGGCTTGGCCAGGATACTAGCCCGAGGGCCCCGTACAGTGCACGGGCCCGGGGGTCTCCCACAGCCTCAGGCTCAAACTGCGGGCAGCCACCCGTGCCTGTCACCGCCCCGCCCGGGCAGACCACATGTCTGCCTCTCCACTCGCCCCGCCCGCCAGCGGACTACAGCTCCCAGCAGCCCCGGGGCTGTCCGGCTTCCCGGGGCGCATTGGGTATGCGCCGCCCCGCCCCCTGTCCCATTAGGATGCTGTTGGCACGCGGAGCTATGGCGAGTGAGTGACCGTAGCCGGGCGCGGGGCGCTTTCTGGGGCTGCCGGGCGGTTCCCGCTTTAACACCCCCGGGCTCTTGCTCCCCTGCTCCTGGAGTGTGCCTGGCTTCTTTTACACACACGCGCGCGCGCACACACACACACACACACTGCATGCACACGGGTACTGTATACAGGCATACAAACACACACACAAGACTTCTCTGCCCTGCCAAGGCCACAATTCCCCGAAGGGAGAAGGAAGCGAGCTCAGGGCTGACTGGAAAGGGTGGGGCCTGCTCTCTTCCCCCAGCCCCAGGGCTTCCTCTTTGCTTGCCTGTGCGGGAAGGGGGAAGTGGGGGTGCCAGGCTAACAACTGGCTGCTGCCAAAGACAGGGTGCAGAGCCTGCTGATCTGATCCAAGTGCCTCACCCCCACCCCGACACTTGTCACTGCCTTCAGAGCCTTCAGCAGACACTCCTGTTCGGTTATTTGCGTGCTTGTGTGTGCCTGCAACATTTAGGGTCTAAAACCGAACCCTGGTTTGCTCAGTCCCTGCGGGTGGGTAAGAGGGGAGCTTATTTCTGCTAGCATTTTCCTCTTATTTGTCCACACAACATGTTTCCAAAAGCCTGATCTCAGAATCATTCTGCTTTTGTAAACTACAAGGGTGTTTTGGAGCGTGCGCAACATGGGCAAAGCAGTGGAGTGCCCCAAGGTTACTTGCACTCGCCTCTGAAAGCTGCTGGCAGATCTGGAGGCTGGGGTCTTCTAATAAGCCTTTAAATGTGTCTTCTGAAGAAGCTCAAAATGCACCAAATGCAGAGACATGTTGCAAGAAAGTTGCTGTAAGCCCCTACCTCTCTGCTTGTACTCTACCATCTAAAGGGAGCAACGCATTTAAATATCTCTTATTTATGAAGCCTCCTAAATCTCCACAAAGTGGCTAAGGGCTCTTAACAAGTTAAGAATCTGAGGCATAGAAAAAAAGAGAGAGGTAGTCAGCTGTGGCAGTCTAAAGTCAGGTAGGAAGCAGGGCAAGTTGGCAAAGTAGGCTGTTGCCTAGGAAGCTGTTGCCTTTCTGAACCAGTCAATCACTAAGGTGCCCCACTGCTTTGCTTTCTGTGGCACAGAAAACTTAAGTCACTCATGGTTTGGTTTTTAAACCCCATGTCAAGGTATTCATGTTCAATATTGTATGTGCTCGGTATGTGAATCCAAAGGTTTAAAGTCTGGCTTTCTTTCAGTGGCTAATTTCTCCAATGTAGTATTTTTCTCTGAATTTCCAGAGGAAAAAAGGGAGTTCTGGAAAAACCACAGACTCCCACCATTGCTAAATGAGTTCTCTGACTGACTTCATGCCTGTTGCATACAATTGCAGTGAGAAGCTGTTTACTTGGTTGCCCCTGTAAACAGCAACATAGTTAGGATTTACCCCTTGGCCCTTATTTGCTTGGCTGCTGAAATGCTGACGAAAGGTGGAAGATGGTCTTTTCCTGTCTGGTCATGATCACGTCCTCTTTTCTGGGACTAGTTTTTGGCTCCCTCTCTGCCCAGGGCATCCAATCCATTTAGTATAACTGGGACATGTTTTACTAGGGTTGCTTTGGCTCATTTCATCTTCTCTGTCATTAGACTTCCGTCTGGCACTAATTCAGCTGAATGTACAGTCTGTCAAATCAGAAAACCTGCAACGTGCCTGTGGGCTAGTAAGAGAAGCAACAGCCAAAGGTGCAAAAGTTGTGGTTCTGCCTGTGAGTATTGACCTGATCTCCTCAAACTACTATTCCCCTCTTCCCTATGTCATTATATACTGTGCATTTCTGTACTGTGTGTTTCTGTCTCCTGTCTGGTACATTAAGGTGCCCTCAACAGGCTCTGAAAGAAACTAAATCATAGTGTCCCATAACAGATCTTAACAATGCATGAAAGAATCTGTCATGCAGCTAGAATTGGTTGGAGCTGGTAAGTTGTCTTTATGTGACAGTAGTTTCCAAGCTAAGTTGTGTTCATTTGTACTCAAGGTAACTTCATTAACTTGAGTGACCTCATTGTAGATTTGTAATAGTTTAACTGGATCATGAACGACACATGCCTCTGGCAGCTGCGGGGGCATGGTGGTGGCAGGAGCACGGTAGCAGTAAGCAGGGAGCTCCCGCAGACGCTGCTGGCACTGTGGGTGGCAGTGGGGATGAGAGGGGTGGTAAGTGCTGACCAGGGGTCGGTGACCACCTGCAGACGCTGCTGGCAGCAGTGGCCAGTGGGGATCGCTGACCGCCTACAGACACCACAGGTGGTGTCAGCAGTGGGGACTGGGGGGTGGCAAGTGACAACCACCCACAGGCGCCACTGACAGTGTGGGCGGCACCTTTTTGTAGGGGGCGCACCACCACGCTCGGGTTGCAATGTGCCCGTGTGCACCCCCTACGCATTGCCCCTGAACTGGGTGCCTGGGACTTTTCTTACCAGTATGGAAACCTTATGTGACAGAAAAAGAGTTGGTTTTCCAATCAGCAGAATGTTTATATGTCCCTCGGAGAACACAGATGTCTTTGCCACTTTTTTTTGGCCTTCTCACCAAATATGTATGCAGAGTGAAGAAGTGAGATGGAAAGGATCCAGATCTTTCAAGTGACTTGTTTGTCTGTGAGTTTTCTGGCCCTCATATTCTTGTTAAAACGTGTCTTTAAAACCCTGAGATCTGGGTTTAAGAGAGAAAATACCCACCTAAAAAGAGGTGGTAACACTAGCACCCAACTATTAAAATGTGTTTTGATTCAAAAACTCCCCTTCCTGTGACTGAACACTTCTCCTTCCTGATCACTTTGTTAGAGATATGGGTGGGGCACCTATATACATGCCAGATGTCTGCTCCGTTGTGTGCTAGTTAGCATGTGTCAGAGCAGACTCAGTCAAGTCTGCTAGACAGTGTGAATTAGCATGCTCCAGCACCCCCTGCATTATGTGTATTCATCATCCCTGTGCTTCAAAGTGGCAGCAGGGGGGCTTTAACTAAAGCTTGAATGAGCTTTATTAAAGCACCCCCACTGCCATTTTGAAGCACAGGGTGCTGAATACATGTGATGCTGCAGGAGCTTTAATTAGAGTGGCTCTTAGAGCTGCTCTAATTAAAGCACCCTCCCCTCCTCCATCCCAGAGCATGTGTAAAGACACCCATGATTTTCATTAAAACCTTAAATGGCTTCTGATCTGCTTTCTGATTTGCATTCTGTTGTTATTTACATAAATGCATGCACTAACAAAGGTGACTTTCAGTGATTCGATAAGCTTTATGTGTTCCCAGGGCTAGTCATTAATCCTCTGCTGTGCAATCCTTGACCCATGAAGGCAAAGTTCTTGTCAGAGTGGACTCTAGATCTGAATTTTTAAGAGGCGAAAATTTTTCCCTTCTCCTGTTGGTTAACCAGTATTTGGTAAACTTTCCTGCTCTGTTGTACCAATGTACCTCTGGCATAAGAAATCTGACCTTTGATTACCCTGCCCTGGGCCGCCTACTTTGCCATTACCAATTGTTTGCTAGTTATACATACAAAGGCTAAAACCACCAGACTTTTTTCATCACGATGCAGGGGTTAGCAAGCATGAACTCTACATGGTTCATCCTCTCTCAAGTTATTTTGTGCTTATATGTAATATTTTGCCAGACAGTCTTAAAGCACAAAACGAACAGCCGTGATGTAAACTTGTAGCACCACTGGGAAGTAGGCAGAAATTATCATCTTCTCAAGTCTTTTCTTAAAAAAAAAAAAAATTAGATGGGGCACCTACTACACAGGGAGCTGAAGAGACTTGCTCACGATTACCTAAAGCCTGTGGCAGAACTCGGCAAGGAAACACAGTCTGACTCCCAGTCCTGAGCTTATGCTACAAGCTCATCTTTCATCACTCCAACCCCCTCTAATACCTGGTAGTGCTGCACTGGGCTGTACGCCACCTGGCATAAGTGCTGAGCTGCGGTGGGGAGAGGGGAAGAATTTTTCCTGTTACACATTTACTACTGGATTTGTCAGTTTTTCCTTTAGTCCTGCACACAGAAACAGCATGGACAAAACCAATATTTAAAAATTGACATTAAGAAACTTAAATCCAGTTATTAGAATTAAATCCCTGTCCCCCAGCCTAAAAATGTATGAAATGTAACTGTCTTTTAAAAAATAGTTTTGACCTTAGAGAACAGTTCTTTTTTTGCTTCAGGAAATGCTGGCCTTGATGGTCACAGTAATTCTGATGCAGCTTGCAGGCCATTGTATTTAGTCACAGCAGTAACAAATCACACAAGCATATGTGGCTCTGATGTCATGCTTTACAGTCTCTTGGGCACACTAGTTCTGGGGTATTTGGTTCATTGCTCTGGTGCTGAAGGTTGATGGTGCCACATTCTGTTGTCTTAGCTGCACTAGTTGTGCTGATGATATTTCAGGATTGAACATCTGACGTGTTCTGAACGTCATGCTCTGAACATCTGCACAGAGGCGGAAAGGGATCTTGGAGTCATTGTTGACTCTAGGTTGAATGTGAGCCGCCAGCGTGAGGAAGCTGTCAGTAAAGCTAACTGCACCTTGTCTTGCATCCACAGATGCATCACAAGCAGGTCCAGGGAGGTGATTCTCCCCCTCTATGCAGCATTGGTCAGGCCACAGTTGGGGTACTGCATCCAGTTCTGGGTGCTGCACTTCAAGAGAGATGTGGTCCAGAGAGGGTCCAGAGGAGGGCCACTGGCATGATCAGGGGCAGCAGGGCAGGCCATATGAGAAGAGACTAGAGGGCCTGAACCTATTCAGCTTCCACAAGAGAAGGCTGAAGTGATATCTGGTGGCCATCTACAAATTCACCGGAGGGGGGGGATCAGCAAGGAATAGGAGATGCCCTGTTCCCCTGTGCACCACCCAGGGTAACTAGGAATAATGGCCACAAGTTGATAGAGAGCAGGTTCAGACTAGACATCAGGAGGCATTACTTTACGGTTGGGGCGGGTAGGACCTGGAACCAACTTCCAAGGGAAGTGGTGCTCGCTCCTACTTTGGGGGTCTTTAAGAGGAGGCTGGATAAACATCTCACTGGAGTCATATGACCCCAGCATTCATTCCTGCCCAAGGCAGGGGTCAGAATTGATGATCTGTTTAGGTCCCTTCCAACCCTAGCTACTATGATACTCTGACATCCAAGGAGATATCAGTGGGATAAGACTGAACAGTAGTTTGAGTCCTGGAGCACATAAAGCTAAAAGGGACCCCTTTGATCATCAATTTCTTTCTTTCCCAAGTAGGAGCAGGGCATGGACTGATGTTTGTACTAGAGACCGAGGACATGAGAATTGTGTGGATAAAGCATTTAACAGATTGTTTCAGGAGGCCTTGAAGAAGGAGAAATACTTTAGAAAATAATTTGGATTGAAAAAAACCCACTTTTTGAATGTGGACTGTGCACAAAAGCAAAAACCCCACTGGTCCTGCTAAGACCCACACAGCTCAGAACTTGTCAAACCAGCCACTTGGGACTAGATGGCTGGGAACCCTTGTGAAATGCACAGATACATTAACCCTAGACTATTGGATCTTATTGCAACTAGATTGGCAAGTGAGCAAAGCTTGTTACCATCAGTTTGGGCTCTATGAAATGGGCTGGTGGTGACTGATTCAGTTTCCATTGGAGATTCATTCCCATTGAACTGCCATCAGTACTGGCACTGATTATGTTCCTTGTGTTAAGCCTAGAGGTCACTTAATTAGGCTAGGGACAGAAATTACACATAAACTGGTATAAGTGATCATAAACTGGTTCAAGAGTGTAACACAACAGAAGTTCAGTGCACAGAAATTGCTTTTAAAAAGGTCAAAACCAGCTTGAAATAAACCTGGATAGATGTAGTATTGGATTTAATTGATTTAAGTTAGATTGGTTTATTGAAATCCTGTCCCAGATCTCCAGATTCAAGTTAACTCACAGTCCCCCAACATCCCAGGATGCTTAGCACCTCCCCTGCAAACCCCCTCTTGGAGGTTGGGCGGGCTAACCTTGGCCCAAGTTGTCTACTCCAACCAAGCAGAGAGGCATGCTCTAGTGCCCCCTAGCTTCTGGCCTGGGCTGCTGCAGGCAGATGGCTGCATTCCTGGAATCAGAAGTAAGTGCCTGTTCACTTGCTTATCAGTTCAATCTGGGCATTTTAGGCTAACCTGCAAAGATTGAATCAGTTCAGCCTCAGGCTTTTTGTCTGTCTGTATTTAGCCTCAATGGGCATTCATAATTCTACATGCTGAGGACTGTTTAAAAAAAAAAACAACAAAAAACCTAAGTAAATAGCAGAGCTGACCTAAGCAGAGTGTGGGGCTCAGGGCGAATCAGCCCATGTGGGATTCCACCCCCTCTCTGATCCTGGACGTGGAGGCCCGGGGCGGTGGGGTGGTGGTAGCGAGCAGCTAGACACAGAGCTTCCACTTTGCCCAGCTCTGCACCACTGCTGCTTCGCCCCACTCTGTGGGGCCCCCCCAAAGCGTGGGGCCGGAGATGGTCACCCTGAATTGCCCCCCCCACCCCCGGATGGCCCTGGTAAATAGTTTCAGTGGCCCTATCTAGGCATTTAGTGGGCCTTTCAAATTCTAATTTTGTTTCTTTATTTCCCAATCATAGGAATGCTTCAATTCTCCATATAGTGTTAAATTTTTTCGTGAATATGCGGAGGAAATTCCTGGGGAATCCACACAGAAGCTTTCAGAAGTTTCAAAGGAGTGTGGCATCTTTCTCATTGGAGGTAGCTTGTTCTTAATGTCTATCTTGCTCAAATGCAACCCTCTGGGAGTGGCACAGGCAAGAGTGGCTCTCTTCCTTTCTGCAGCTGGATTAGCATTTCATATGTTAGAGTTGGAAATCTGTGTTCTGTTCTTATTCAAGGATCCATTCCAGAACAGGCCGGTGGGAAGTTTTATAACACATGCACTGTGTTTGGACCTGATGGTGCAATGGTGGCAAAGCACAGAAAGGTGAGAAAAAAGCAGTTTGTCAGCAGGTTTTTTGGGTTGATGGCTGATATTTAGCTGTGTTCTGCAAAAGCGATTATGTGGTTTCTTTAATAAGAAGCAAATATATTAGGTCATGTCCAAAAAGAACAGCAGCAATAAGAAATATTGTGCAACTGGTGGAGTGTTTTTCCACTGAAAACCTCAGCATACTTTACAAAGATGAGTAAATATACTTATTTTCTACATGAGGAAAGGAAGGTTCAGGCAGGTGAGTTGATTTTTCCCAATGGGTTATTGCAGAAAGTGGCAGAACACTTAAAATCACCAAAATAAAGTATTGGCTCCACTACAGTCAGTGGGACTCTAGTCGACCCTGAAGTTCCATGTGAGTTCACTGGGACCAGGATTTTCATCCCAAGTCCTCTGCTCCAGCCACTAAACAATGCTTTTGCAGTTTGCAAATCCATTTGGGGGTTAATTTGACCTTTCTAGCTTTCACAGATGCTTGATAGCGATGGACTTATTCAGTGCTTAGCAACCAGTTGCACAGAATTTGTGGACAAATGCCATCTGCCAGGATCTTACAAGCTCTTTGCTGGAGCTGTCTGCAGTGGGTGATTGGCCACCACCTCATACTTGGCTATTGTTTCTACTCCCTCTCTATCTGGGACAGTGGCGAGTAATAATACTGTTCATTGCATGTGGACACCTTTGCTCATGTGAGAGTAGAGGGATTTGTTGTAGGATCACTGAGAAAACAGAAAAAAACAGGGTGCACAATCACTGCCAAACTGAACAAAGTAGGAATGAATTAGGTAGTAGTCACCAAGGTCTAGTGTTCAGCCAGTCACCTTTCCTCATCCTAACCCTTTGTCTTTGCTGTGCTTGTTATATTGATGACGTCTCTAAAATGATTTGGACTTCCACATCTTCTTGGCATCTGAGATTTGAGATTGTTGAAACTGTGCGATGTTGGGAATTTACTCGTCTGGGGAAGTTTTGCAGGCTTATAGCTCAGGTGATGCAGCACCCAAAAGACGGTTATTTTCTAAACTAGGACTCAAGGTTTATTTATAGCAAAGTTTTATGTTAATATAAGTGTTTTTAATATATACCTACTCCTTTAAAAGGCTGTTCTCCTATTTAGTCCAGTGAATGAATTAAATAATATCATCTTGCTATTTCTGAATAAATATTGCTGAAGAAAGCAGAGAAAGCTATTTACAAGTATTTATTAATAATTACTTTCATCTTTAGATTTTTTTTACATTGTTTCTATTATTATATTAAATAATATCAAACTTGATATATGGATAACTAGGTGCCCATTGATTCAATTCTAGGTGTTTACCAGTGCACAAGCCTTTACTCAAATACCTGGGAAGACATATATTCATCTAAGATAGGATCTTATTTTTGACCAATGTCACCATAGTCCCAAAGCGCTAATTAAATCTTATATTGTAGACTAGGAATTCTGACAAAGCTTTGGTCTATGATAAAAAAGTTGGCTACAGGGTTCATATGTTTAACACAGGCTCACATCTGTAAGTATACTTTTGGGTTGTAGGGAGACATCATTAATAGTGCTATGCTGAATAATTTAAAAGGCGTGCCCTGGGTTTGTTTTCTTTTAAACAGATTCATTTATTTGACATTAATATACCTGAGA
>NW_017729032.1:264454341-264455335 GCF_001723915.1 Gavialis gangeticus | reverse complement strand
AGGGTTCATATGTTTAACACAGGCTCACATCTGTAAGTATACTTTTGGGTTGTAGGGAGACATCATTAATAGTGCTATGCTGAATAATTTAAAAGGCGTGCCCTGGGTTTGTTTTCTTTTAAACAGATTCATTTATTTGACATTAATATACCTGAGAAAATCCGATTCCAGGAGTCTGAAATTCTGAGCCCTGGGGACAGTTTCTCTGTTTTTGATACTCGTAAGTATAAGAGAATTAATGCTCTTTCTAATCAGCACTAATAAAATAGCAACTACACACTATTGAAATTGGGTTTTTGGTTCACTTCAGACCATTTTTAGCTTATACCATGCTGGTGTTTGGAGGCAGTTGACCGACAAAGAAGCAGGGCAAAATGATTCAAACACATCTGAATTCCAGACTACAGTGGGAAGAGTGATGAAGAGTTAGCTAACTTTCCTCCTTCTCTGATGCAGAGAATTGCAAAGGCTGAGTATTCTCTGAGCATTGGGAAGGAATTAATAAATTTGGTTACGTGACCTTGACACACACATTGGCTTGGAATACAATAAACTGAGTGCTCAGTTGGACCTTCCAAATTGTTTCTTATGAGGACAACAGAAATGGAGACAAAGTTTTAAGCATAGCACCACATGTCCTCTCCCAATGCATCTTATGTTAAAACGGGGGACTCTTACTATAGAGTGGAGCAAAATTACTTGACCTCATGGGCTGAGCTTTCCTTAGATTCTCAAGTACTGGACTGTGGTCCTCTGTTTTGAATTGTTCTAAGTGTTACTACAGCACAGTAGAGTGTGGAAAGTTTTATTTCCCTTCTGTTTCCACTGATAAACTGATCAGCCTGGATCCTGGTTTTCTCTGATAAAAAAAAACAACCCTCAAAATCTTTTATAAAAATTGCAAATTCTCTGATTAAAACTCCCAAATCTGAAAAAGCCAGCGGGCCAAGGCATGTAAGGGAGCCCACCCCTGCCCCAGCCCTGGTACAATCTG
>NW_017729032.1:264437254-264452866 GCF_001723915.1 Gavialis gangeticus | reverse complement strand
TTCCAAGGTCCCTTCCAGCCCTAATGTCTATGAAATATATACCAGGGGTGGGCAAAATGTGGCCCATGGGCTGGATGCAGTCAGCCAGGCCATTCTAGCTGGCACGTGGGGCCCCTAAAAATTTTAGAAAATTAATATTTATCTGCCCCTGGCTGCCATTCATGTGGCCCTTGATGGCTTGCCAAAACTCGGTAAGTGGCCCTCCACCCAAAATAATTGCCCACCCCTGATGTATATGTACATGGTGCCCCTTGCCTGACTGCTCTTCTCCCACTCCCCCCAGCCCCTTGCAGGCTGGAACTCTGCCAGTCTGCAGAGCGCTCTTTGCAAAAGTGCAGAAATCTTTGTGTTTCTCTGTTAAAAGGAAAATTATGTGGGTTTTTTTTTCTTTTTGTCCGTGGGAAACGGAAAACCCAGATTCCTGCTGATCAATAATTCTTGAGGAGATTTGTATTAAACCGAACAAGGACATAACAAGACAAGTTTTTGCAGATATAGCTGTTTGATAAGGCAGAACTGACAAGGGCTTCCTTCTTTCCCCTAATGCTCTAGCCACATTTGGATCTTAAAAAAAGAAAAATCTCAGATTGATATTCTTTCTTGGGCAGTGCTTGCTGAAATTTACTGCAGTTACAGGGATTACAAGTAAGAAAATATAGAATCATAGAAATATGTGTTGAAAGTCAATTCTTCTTTCTTATGGTGCAAGGCATTGTAGCAGAGCTTCCAGGATTGCTAAAGAAGCCTTCCTATGTTCTGCATGACAGTGGCCACTGACTGGTGTCTTTTGTTTTGAGTACAGCATACTGCAAAGTGGGACTGGGGATCTGCTATGACATCCGGTTTGCTGAGCTTGCTCAGATCTACTGTCAGAGAGGTGAGGATGTATTGCTATGTCTAGACTATGTACAACTGAGACTTGCCCGTAATTGAAGTATCAGCCATTCAGAGAAGGCTGCTTCAGAAGAGGTGCAGCCTACTGATCAGTCTGCAGCTGCATCAGGAGCAGAGTGCATGAGCTTCTGGTCCAAAATATTGTGTCAGCCTGGGTGGTTAAAGGAGTAGTTCCTTCTCTTGAGACAATAATGTGTGCTGGTCCTACATACATGTCCCCCATGTTAGAAACTGATGCATGTACCTGTACAGGTAAGCTAAACCATGAACATAGATCCTGGACTTTTCTTCCTATAGATGGTTATTTATCAGTCAGATCAAAGTTCTGTATATTTTAACCAGTTATGGATCCTGAAGTCCTGACAAATTCATTACAAGGCAGAGAAATTTCTTAAGTCTCTACTACAGATTTTGTTAAGCACAGGCCAGTCCTTGCTTTGCACCAACGAACCTAGCATGGAATATAATTGATAGAGTGTCCCAGCCCACAGTTATTGCATAACTGACTGGGGTCTAACATCTAAGCCCATGTACCAGTTTTGTGTCAGTCCTCATGTTCAAGTGATTTTTGCTGGCTGACTCTTGAAGCCGTGTGAGTCAAGAAGAGGTACAATCACCCTGAATAACCACACATTTCAAGTGCCCTCTTGGCTAAGGTATCCCTGGTTCCACATGAAAGCAATGGAGCTATCTTATAAAACATGCATTTTTCCTTAAAGGTTGCCAGTTGTTAGTGTATCCTGGAGCTTTTAACCTGACAACAGGACCAGCTCACTGGGAGCTACTGCAAAGAGGAAGGTAAGAACTAAATAACCAAACCTCTCCTTAGGTGATCTCTTTAACTTGAACTGATTCACTTTTGTTTAACTGTTGTTTAATAACTTATTGGACTCTGAGGCCATATGAATTAATTATCCTAACTGCTCCCACTGGAGGTTACTTATCAATCCTGAAGCTTCCACAGTGCACCAAAACAGGGCTCCATTCACTAATGGGGGGAAAAAACCCCCAAATGCTTTAATTGTGCTGTGAGGGATTCTTAGAATTTAAAAAGCACTTTTCATATTTAGCTGTCCCTGTGCTGTACTTGCAGGCATGGCATGTATGGAGAGCGAGACTTGGTTTGGTTTTAAGAGCTATTCAGACCATAAGCAGCTATTCTCACAGTTAGACTGAGAGGCAGCATTGGATAGGATTAGAGCCCTAGAGGCTCCTGCTACTGTTTGCTTGCTTTGAGATCCTTGAAGTGTTTGGGACTTCTATGCGTCCTCACTTAAAGCCCATGTTTAAGTTGATTTTAATGAACACCTAAATATTTTGGGCCATTTCTGTGCCACTTGGCATAGAGATTGATGGTTTTGACTGTTTAGTGTTCCTTAAGATACTGAGCAGTGAAATGGAATATACAGATTACCTCTCTAGAATAGCTTTTTCTGCTTCATATTTTGCTTGAAAGCAGTTCATTTCGGGTGTAGGAAATTGCAGGCAATAACTTGTCCTTGTCATTCTTTGAATGCAGAGCTGTCGATAACCAAGTCTATGTGGTAACTGCATCTCCTGCTAGGGATGAAAAAGCATCTTATGTTGCCTGGGGACACAGCACTGTTGTAAATCCATGGTGAGTGCATGGTGGTAACAAGAATTTACAGATCTCAGGCAGGTTTTGTCTAAAAATGTTAATTTGAGGATGAAATATAATCACCTAAGATTCCTTTAGCTAATAGTAAAGATATGAGGGGTGATCAAAAAGTTCTAAGACTTAACCTTTATTTTAAAGAATAGTGTACAAACAACATTTTTTATGACCTGTCCCCTTCAAAGTAATCTCCTCCAGATGACATGCACTTGTCCCAATGTTCCTGCCACTTTTGGAAGCAATGCTGGAAGTCTTCAACTGTTGAGTTTTTTGAGTTCTGCTTTCACATTCTTATGGATGGCTGGAACGTCATCAAATCTCCTTCCTTTCAGCTTCATTTTGATTTTTGGGAACAGAAAAAAATCACATGGGGTAAGGTCAGGTGAATACAGAGGGTGTGGTATCACAGGAATTTTTTTTTTCAGCCAAAAATTCTTGAAACCATCGACCATTTTCACACAGCTCGCGGTGGTTTCTTCTAACTTTATCACTCAGACAAATCAAAACCTCTTTATAAAAGGCCTGATTGATCGTTTGACCACTTGGTACAAATTCCTGATGAACAATACCCCGAACATCAAGTCTTATAACTTTTTGATCAAACTACGCATGTCTACAGGAGACTCTCACCATTTGCGGGGGATACGTTCCAGAGATCCCCACAAATGGTGAAATCCAGGAATACTGATGGGGCTCCCCACAGCACCCCCTGCTCTCCTCCCCCCATTGTTCACAGGGCTCCACCGCAGCGCCTAGGGACCAGCCCCTTCCCCCTGCCGTGCCACACACACTCTGAGTGCTGCCGTGGCTGTCTCCAGGAGAGAAGATGCCACTGTCACCTCCCTTCCCGGCACTCGCTGTCTCCCTGCCTCATGGCTCTGCCCTCCCCTGCTCCATGCAGCGCCAGAGCCAGGAGCTCAGTGCACCACCCCTACCCACCCTGAGTGCAGCTGTGCCGTTGGTGCGGTACACCGCAAATATCTGAATCCATGAATCCTGAGTTCATAAATAGCAAGGGTTTCCTGTATTTTCCCATAATCTGTTTTTTCCAGTTAGTGACTATCAGGAAGTTCTGTCAGTTTTCATGGTTTCCCTTGTGGGTTGTGTGGTTTTTCAATCAAAAGAAAGGAACAGAGGAACTGAAAACCTTGTTTTTTGCAATGAGAAAAAAATAGCTGAGATTCAGGAGTAGATGTAGCACGTGGAATGATTAACCCTTCAGGCAAAAAGCTGAATGTCAATTGACAGTACCTATTCAGGGAAACATCCAGTTACAAGGTCCTTAATCTAGTGTCTTGTAGAATTATCATGACATTCGAGGGGGGATAGGAAATGTGCTTTACTACTTTGGAGCCTGAGATTATCCTCCCTCCCCCTCTTGATAAAGGAAATGTGTAATTCAGCTGACAGTAAACATGCATCAAAGAAAAGAAAAAAAAGACTCCTCTGTAGAAAAAATTAAGGACAGAGGGAAGCAAACCTGTCCTTAATATTGCCGCAGTCCCTAGGACCAAAGAAAACTGGTTTGGGCCCATGGTCAATACCCATGTCAGATGCTTTTAGGTTAGGGAGAGAAATTGCATGTAAAAAGGTATCAGTGATCAGAAAGTGATTCAAATCTGTAACACAACAGAAGTTCAGTGCACATAAACTGCTTTCAAAATGGCCAAAACTTTAAGATAAACCTGGTTGGATGTAGTGTCAGACTTAACTGAAAATTGGTTTTATTGAACTGAAATTGGTTTACTGAACTTCTGTCCCAGATCCCCTCCAGATTCAAGGTAACTCAGTCCCCCAGGATGCTCTGCATCTCCCCCACAAAGCTCTCCCCTGGCCCCCCTTACAGAGTGGGCAGGCTAGCCTTGACCCAAGCTTTCTCCAGCCAAGCAGGGAGGCATGCTCTAGTGCCCCCTTGGCTTCTGGCCTAGGCCACTGATTCTGGAAATGCAGCCACATGCCTACAAAAGAGTGCCTGTTCACTTGCTTATCAGTTCAATCTATGCAGTTTAGATTAACCTGAGAGGACTGAGTCTCAGCGTTTTGACTGTTTGTACTTAGCTGTAGAGTTCTCCTCTGAATATCATTGGAACGAGGTGGCACTTAGATAAAAATCGTAAAAGCTCGTTGGATAAAACTCTACATCTGCTTTTTAAGGAACTCCAGTCAACAGCAAAGGCAAAGACCCAGTAAAACATTACGGAATGGTTATGCTGCATACTTTTATCTTTACAAAGTTGTCTTTGTGTGTTAAAACAGTATATTAAATTTGCTTAGCTTATTAAATCCCACAAAAGAAAGCTATTTACATGACACTCACTTGCATAATTGTACATCAAAAATCAAACTAGGTGGTGGGTACAGGGTTAATCCCAAAACAGAGACGTCTTTGGGATTCTCCACTAGAGCCTCCTGAGAAATCAGCAATACTTTGACCTTGTCATAATCAAAGAGTAAGAATGACAGAGCAAGAATTTGTAGGATATAAGACAGATATGAAAGATATTCCGACCTAAATAGAAGTAATATTCTCCTATAAGCCTAAGTAGCTTCAAAGAAATCAGGAAAAATATGCAACCAACAGATTTTCTAGGTAATAATTACTTTTTGTCTTCCAGTAATTAACTCGATTCATGTTACTTGTCAACTAGACAACTTTTAGTTCTCATGTCAAATTGAAACCTGTTTTTAATCCATCTGCTGGTGACTCCACCTTTTTTACATTAAAACGTGGCAAAAATTAATGCCTGTGGCTAGGGGAAGAAGATGGTGAAAAAGTGTCTAGGATCAAGACTATTTAATAAATCATCCTGACTAAAATATGCCACTGTGAGTACAGCTGCTATTTGCAGTAAACAAATCAGTAGAATCCAAGATGGGGGTAAAGACTTAGAAAATGGAGAGGCCTTGGCACATGCAGTTTATTGTTCCTGCTAGGCTAGGGGATGAGTCAGGCACTAAACTGATCTATGGAAGGAACAGGTCAATCTACACCTGTGCATTAGATATTTTTTTTTCCTTTATAAACTAAGGATGTTTATAAAGAGGCCAGTGCTTGGGCATTCTCCATGTCCACAGGGGACAGGATAAGGAGTAAGTCTTAAGTTGCAACAAGGGAAATTTTAGGTTAGCTAGTACCATGGAAACACTTGTCAACCCTGAGGGTAGTTAAGCCTGGCACAACAGAGTTCTTTCTGGGGATTGTCTTTCCATAAATCATAACACATGCTTCTTTTTTGCAGGGGGGAAGTTATAGCCAAAGCTGGCACTGAGGAAACAGTTATATATGCAGATATAGGTAAGGCTATAGCATTTCTTCCTCCTTTACCACAAAAAAAAAGGAAAGCAGTCAGAGGTTAGAAAGGCCAGCACTCTTTGTAAGCTTCTCACTTACACTCACCTATCTACAGGCACATGGGGGAGTCTGTTCTTTTCTAGAGTGTGAGGTTTCAGCCTGGTGACTGAAAGTTTCTGGATATTATGCAAGGAACCATGCAGGGCCCTTGCTGACCAGGCAGAGTTAAGGGGAAGCTCAGGCTTGGTTCAGCCCTTTGCTTCTCCGTCTAGACTCTCAACAAAGCGCCACTTGTGAGGGTAGTGTTGGTGAGCTGGATGTTAGTGATCTGCAGAAATGAACAAGCCCAGATTTTTCCGTTCCTCTCCTGCATAAGCTTTGTTCACCCAACTCACACAATGCAAGTACACAAAGGTGTAGTCAAGCTTGACAAATCAAAACCATTGTTCCTCCCCCGGTGTAAAATGGCCTTCCCCACAGACTTCAAGTTTCCCAAGTACCATGGGTTCTGTATGTCTAACACCTGCTTAATCTTTCACAGACTTGAAGAAGCTTGCAGAAATCCGCCAGCAACTCCCCATTCTTGCCCAAAAACGCTCAGACCTCTACTGTGTTGAGGCAAAGAAACAGTGAGACTTTTAGCCTATGGATCTATTTGCCCAGCTTCTTTTGCAACGAGCTCTTGTCCTTTGCCTTAATCTTCATAAACAAGCCAGAAAAATCAATAATTTTCACACAGCCATGAGGAACTCGTACTCAAATGTTATAATTACACAAAGTGAGTTGAATGTGGACAGCTTGTTCACTGGCTCTTATCTCCTTCCCTACTTCAGCTATTTTGCAGCATGCTGACATCAGCAATACTTTTTGCCTGCTGCTTGTGAACATTCAATTAACTGAGGGTAGGAATGTTACCATGGCCCTCACCTGTCAGTCTGGAAGTGCCCTGAGGATTTCAGTTTATTGAAGATCAAGGATGCGAGTCATAAAAAGGTGTAGGCCATGGCTAGATCAGGCCCATGGCAGACTCCATTTCCTAGCAGCCCCTCCCCATGTTTCTGTGGCCAATTTCCCTGGAGACCCCAGGAACAGTGGTGCAGTGACAGCGCAGGTCCAGGGTTTCCATAGAGACCAGCCCTAGCAGGGTATGGAGCTGCTCCAGGGCTTGGATCTTACAGTAGTGACAGCATGGTCCAGAGCTGTGATCTGGCACCCCCATGCCCTGGGCAGGGGTGTGCAGGCAGTGGATCACAGCTCTGCCCTGGCTCTTCTGCATCACGAACACATGTAAAAATGCCCTAAGATTCCCAGTTCACAGGTGCTGTGCTGGCTAAGGGAACCAACAGCCCCAAATTGGGCACTGAAGCTCACCATAGAGGTAATGCCTTGAATTGCCAATATATGAGGGCTGACCCAAAACACTGAGGAAAGGTGGCTTAAGCTGGCCCTTTCAGAGACCAGCATGCCTCCCTGCTATTCACAGTAATGTTCCTCAGGATCTGCAAACCTGAATTGTTCGGTGCTTCTGCCATGCACGGGAAGGCCATTTGTATTTGCTTCAGCTTTTTCCCTCCAAAGCTAACACAGTACCCACATCAAGCTATCTGCTTCGTGCTGTAACTTGGTGGTCAGCAGTCACACTTCAGTGGTAGAGGACCATAGGCAGAGGCAGCAATTGAACTCTGATGTCTTAAGGGGAAAGTGCTCTGATCCCTTATTTTTTGCCACTTCTTTAACTGCTGAAGCACTTTTGGAATGGAAAACCCACACCAGGAATTACTGGACCCTGCAAGCAAGGAGTTGCACCCGTCACCTCTCCCTATACAGAGATCCTTTAACCTGCTGAGGACAAGAATTAGCAGCACTAAAAAAAATAAAATCCATGCTAGATTAAATGGAATACCTGCAACAACATTCTTCAGAACAGGGAATAACTTGGTATAGAGACAGAACCAGATGTTGCATTGGTGAGTGAGTTCTCTGGAAGATGTAGGCCCTTGCCTCCAAGGAATTTTTAAAAGTCTAATAGCAACTTTAAGTACCCAAACCTTATGTGTTAGAAATCACACATCAGTTTGTCACCCATTTCCTGGAATGAAATTACTTCTTTTCTCTTACTGTAAGCTTCTTGCTTGCTCACCTCCTAGCATACAGGCAGATCTGTGTAATTTCTAATTATGATGCTGGTGTCCTCCTTGAAACACTTGAACTGCAGCTATAGAAGTGTGAAACACCAGGGACCAAATTCTGCTGTATGCTACTGAAACATGTAGGCATAATTCTGTTGTCATCCGTAGGGACAGGTGTTGGCCCATGGTGTCAGAAAAACAGTGCAAGTTTTTTGTGAACAAGTGAAACTGAATGTTTCATTTGGGTGCAATTTTGGGTTCTGGCAGCAGATGGTGCAAGTGAAGTGGTGGAAGACTACTTTTTTTCACACAAGGCCTAGGCCTGACCTGGCATATAGACTTCCATTGATTTCTACCTTCAAGCCAATGCCTTCATCCATTTTTTCTGTAAAAAAAATCATTTAATCCTGCTTCCTGCGGGCTTGAAGTGAAGAGGGGGAGAGAAGGATTGTAAAAGTATTTTCTGCTGAGACACCTCAGGAAAATGCCAGCCTTTGGGCAGTCTGCTTTCCAAAAGGAAAAAACAATGCTGCTTAGCAGTTGGAACACACTGAGTAGGTAGTCCTTAATGGAGACAAAAGAAACATCCCTGGCAGAGGAGGCCCCATCAACTGCATCAAGGATCCCAAATTCATACCATGGTTAAGATACTGAATAAATAAAATAAAAATTAAGTTTGGCTTTTCTGCTCTGGAGCTGCACATACTTTTTCAGGGTTGAAAGGGTTAAGGCAGAAAGCAGGGTCCCAGCCCCTTTAGAGAAGCCTCATACTAAGACCTACACAGTACCAAGCCCTCTGTCACCTAGCATTTACCTAGAAAGGTCTCAACCCGAGTCACCAAAGGGAGCAGAGGAAAGAAGCCACAATCATTATTATCTGCAACTGAAGTCCCATCTTTGGCTTCTATTTCCATAGTCACCTACTTCTCCAGCTACTCCAGTCTTCTAGGGAGAACCTTTTCCTCAGGTGTTGATCTGGTGCCACTCTATCAGCCTTCTTGGGTCTGGGCTCTCCATGGCAGCCTCCCCCTGCTGCTGCGAAGATTAACTTCAAATTAAAGCCAACTGTTTACAGTCCCCCTGCCTCTTCCCAGGTAACAGTTCCCCCTTCATTACGCCTTTCAGTGGAGGTTAAGTTTGGCGTCTTGTGCTCTCCTTAAAGATGCATAAAGAAGGAGGTAAGAAACAAAACGCAGACTGAGAGATGAAATGAAAATTTATTAGTTGAAAAAAAATTTTAAAAAAAACAAATGACTGTTTACGTCTTTATTAAATTTCCAAGAAGGCTCACAGCCAGCCACAGTAGCCTCAGTAGATTGGCACCTATTGCAGCCAACAGCTAGCATAAAGCCAACCCTAGCTAGGCCCAATTATAAAATACAATAGTTTTATATTAGATTCAGTTTTCTAAAAAACATGTCTAACTAATATTTTTCCCCAGAATAGTTTTATATGCAACAAAGTTTTAACCAGAATGTACTTGCCTTTGGAGGATTTAAAAAAAAAAAAAAGGGGGATGCTGATGAATGGTCCAAATAATTGGTTTTTAAAATAATAAAACAGCATTTACAATGAGGGATAAGCTGAGAAGAAAGTTTGCTTTGAGTAAAAGGCTGTTCAGTCCTGGAGTGTCAAATGGAGAGATGTGATTCCACCTTGGCATAAGTCCCAAATGGACAAAGTTGATTAAATGACTCAAAAATCCACCCCAAATACCTCGTTACATCAGGTTCTGCTATAGCTTGAACTCACCTCCAAGGGAGGCCAAGAGGGTTTTGTGTTTGTCAAATTAGACCTCATCCCTAGGCTCCTTAGTAGTTAAAGCAGTCACTACCGTGTTGACAGAAGGCAGGCACTTTAAGTAATTGCTCTTTCCATATGCACCAGCATTCTATAAATATAGAAAATCCATCAACAACAGAACATAAATATTTCCCAAAGTGCAACCCATATGAATACATTCTCTAGGAATAGTAAAGCAAGATGGCAGGTACTGCAGTTGGACAGGGGGCAGGAACATTGGTATCAGCACTGCTGGGAGGCCTAGTCTGAGCTGTTTACTGGTTCAACCGCTTCCAACACTCCCCAGTGTAGAATCCAGACCAACTGCTGACCAGTTACACCAGTCTTGAAGGCTAGTACCTGCTGCACTCATTCACCTTTGGAAGTCTGGGTTCAAATCCTGCTGGCTGAAGTCATAACTTCAAATTACCATTTGTGCACCTTGCAAACTGTTGGCACGCTGTAAGCATCTGACTGGGAACAAGACCTGCAGGGTTTTCTTCACAGGTTGAGGATGAAGGTATATGGCTGGTTAGTGAGGGATCTGGTTCTCACAGCACTAGGGCTAGTCTGTTGTACTAGCTCTACATTCTTTCACTAGGGGTTGTTTTGTTTGTTCTTTTTAAATAGCAGCAATAATGTTAACTCCTTGTGTTTCTCACTCTCGTTGAATGGGTGTTTGTGAGCTCTTATGCAGCACTCCTGGCATACAGACAATTCTTACGAGCCACGTTCTTTCCTACAGCAGGCTAACACCCACTCTGCCAGGGAGTGACTGCCACCTGCTCCAATTCCTCTTCTACACGCTGCTTTACTTTCTCTCACCACCTCACTCAGTGTTGGGCTGTTCATTCTAGGCTTGCACCTTGTCAGCATTTGGAAGATTAAGCAGGAGAAGGTAGAAAAGGAGCAGTGTACTCAAGTATTCATAATCAACTTCTAGATTCACAGTGACCTCTAACGTCCACACACAACTGGAGGTCTATGCCACTTCCACTGATGCCATTTGCAATCTTCTGCCAACACTTCATCTTACATATGTTGAGAGAGAGACACTTGAATGTAATATTTATTTGTTGACTTTACAGGTGATGTCATTTACAAAAAAATTACAGACAAATGCATCTTTCAGTGCAGTTTCAAACTATTTCAAGAACAGGCAACAGTCTGTGATAATTTGGAATGCTAGGATTAGACAGCACATGCTTGTTTTGTTTCCTTAATCTTTGGGGGAAAGAAAAGGAGAAACAACATCGGCATCAATAAGGCCATGCGAATAAAAACCCTTTTGGGGAACAGGACATATTACAGTCAAAGTTTTGGGTAATTTCTGTGAATTTGACATACGGTCGTTCTCAAGTATGAGCGGCAGCGATTGCAAGTTCCACAGCAGGCCCAGCACTCAATAACTGCAGCATCCACTAAGAGAGACTGTGTCTTAAACATCTTCCACTCCACACAACATTGCTGCTTCAGGAGCTTAGGACTTCCTGAGCTGGGCATAAAATGGAAAGTTTAAGCCACTGTCTGTCCCTGCATCCCTGGCCAATGAGGCCAAGTTAAAAATACAACTTGCCACTGTTAGGCATTAGAACTCAGGTGCCACAGTCTCACACTTACCGAGTTCACTTCTGTAAGGGATGTAATAGATTAGCAAATCAAGACATAATTTCCATAATTTGGAGTGGAGAGAAGGCCCAGAATACAAGCAGGAAATCTAAATGGACACAAATTAAGCCTTTGCAGGACGTCAGGAGCTCCTCACAATCCCACAAAGCCAGGGGAAGGCAGTCAGAATGATTCTAGAAGCAAAGAGTAACAGGTTACCCCAAAATAGCAGAAAAAGCTCTCTGTAAGATTCCCAGTCACAGAAAGGCTTAGTGTTGAGCAAGTCACCGATAAGGAACATGCTGGTAGTTGAACACCACATTAGACAGCATCTGTAGTTTCAGCAAACACAGTTCTGCAAATCAAGAACATCAGTTAAGATCCCATATCCATTACTGGGCTTTGCTCCTTAGCTCATCTGCAAAGGACAATTTGAAGGAAGCAGAACAAGAACACACCAGCTGGAGTTAGAAAAACTCCAGTTTAAAGTTTTTTCCATACCCACTACAGCAATTCAATGCAACAAATCTCAACAGTTGAGGTCAAACACACACAACCCCAACCTTGGCAGTTAAAGCCTCAGGGAGACTTCAGTCTCCTGAAAGTTTCTTTGAACCACTCAAACTTTTAACAGTTCCCAGTAGTTTTAAAGACAAAAGAACAGCACAAAGCAATGGCCTTGCCTTTCAGTAATACCTGTGGTGAAGTAGTGTTGACTTAGAAAGCTTTTTTTTTTTTTTTTTTTTTTAAAGAGCTCTCACAAACAGTATGCTAGCACTTTTAGGGAGAGGGTACAGGTGATCAAAGTCTGTTAACAGCTGCCACAGGACTATTTCTAAACAGTATGCAGAGGGCAGTAGGGGTTTCAAGGAAAGACTGTGCATGCTTGGATATATTTACAGGGTTTCTCTTCACATCTATTGACTTTTTAAAAAAACCCTACTAGTAAACAGATTTGTAAATTAAATTTTTTTTCTTTTTGCAAAACTAAAATCAACCCTTAGGGATTGTGTATAAAAAGAAACCTATTTTACAGCACTGGCTAGTATTAAGTTTAAAATCAACAGAAAAACATGCTGTAAAATTGTATCTTGATAAAGCAAAACATCGCCCACAACATCACCACCCAGAAGGAACCAACATAATGTTTTTATTTGCATGGCCAAAGTAACTTTTTGTTTGTTCCCCTGCAGCTTGATTTCCCTTGAGAGGCTTTATGGTTTCGGCTGCAGAGGGAACAAGTGGCAATACAGCATTCTTCCTGGGACAGCCACTCCCACAACACCTAAACATTTAACAGAGGTAACAAATGACGTCGTCACAAAAAGGAAAAATCTAAGTTCCACCATTCAACGTGGTTTGCAACAGTGTCTTTGGGGCTAGGTTGAACTGGGCAACTTTACTTAAAAAGGTTGTTTCCTCCTCTTGTTTCTTTACAACGTTGGTGGTTTCAATCCGTATTTCTTTGCAACTTCTGTCTGGGCATAGGCAGCATCACAGAGCGAGTAGAGGTGGGCCATTTCCATTTCAGATTTGGCCAGGTTGATAGCTTTGTTGAACATTTCAATGGCTTTATCTAGATTGCCTCTGAAACAAAGCCAAGTACAATCAAATTAAGACACTAGGGCTGCATCTTGTATTCCCACAGCACTTACAAATATGAGACCAACACCCACTGCTGAAGTGCAGCAACAACTGGGAGAACTAAAGACACGGTTTAACATGCACAGGGAACCACCTGTCTCACATGTCTGCGAACTTCTAAACATGAGCTGAGCTCTCCATGATTGATGCAAGGCAGCAGGGATTTAATAGCCTCATCATTACTCAGCTATGACAGCTGGAGGAGAGCTTCCCCCTGAATGCAAATGGATGGCAATATAGATATAACGTCCTCTATGAAATGCCACAAAAGATGACAGACCTTGCAGGAGTGTCTGAAGAAGTTTCCAACCCCTCCTCTTGATGAAATGTACTCTTGCCCCATTAAAGCCAACAGGCTAATCTTGCAGTCAAATAGCAGGCTCCGAGGCAAAAGGGCAGCTCAGTTATACTTACTGTTCTGAGCTAAACTGTAAGTTATCCTCTGCAGAGATTCAACTGTCTACTCTGCTGGTGGTAATGATCAGAATACTGCAAAATATTTACACTAGCGTGCTATTCATCTTTGCCATTTAAGTTTGCAAACTATAGTATTGCCCAGGGAAACAAACCTCAGCAGTTAGAGCAGAATATCTGGAGTCTCGGCCTGGTAAAGCACTCTCCTCTTACAGAGTGTTACTTACTGGACTGTGTTTAATGGATACACAGGGAGCGTCTAACAATGGATGAGCAATTAGTTTTAGGTGTAGAGGTCTCTTACAAATGCACAGTTCACTGAGTACAACAGTTTGCTTTTAAGAGGTTTAAGTGCAAGTATTTTTAAGATCACAGTGGTATGAAAAAGTTCTTTTAAAACCTGCGATCTTTGTCACCACTATCCCCCTAAGTGGTACAAACCTCTTCTCAGCAGATCTAGCTGCACACCAGCTGTATAAATTGGTGTGTAACTCACTCATCCCAGACATGCACTCAGGGGACTTAGATCAAAATCTTAATAAACATTGTACCATGTTGACTGAAAAGCAATTCCCCAAATGCAAGGCGTGAAATGTGAATGGCATCCATTACAAAAGCGTTTGGTGAACAAGAACACTGTCCCAGTTAACTTGCTCTCTCATTTGTGTAAACCCTGGGAACAAGGGGAGTTTGTGTAACGCTGAGGTGAGGAAGTGCCAGGCAAAAAGGAGGGTTTTCTCCAAACTCTGCACAGACCAAGGGAGAAGGCAGCCCTGCCCTGGCTTCCCACAGGTGAGCTCTCCTTTCCAGTGCACACAAGCTTCCAAGCTGTAGAACTGCTATAGTATAAAGGGTAATTCCAACTCTTTAGACCCCATAATCACCAGTGCACTAGTTCTTTAAAATGTTACCTTTGCACTTCAATCGTTCCCATTGTTTCATATGCAAAGTCACATTTGTTATCGATTTCAATGGCCTTGCTTATGAGCTCCAAGCCCTTGTCTAGATCCTGCTTCCACTGAAGTTGAAGTAAACTGAAAAAAGAAGAACTGATCACAACCCAGACTTGGATGTAGCTATGCTTCCCAAAGATAGCTTGACCTGGATAAGCGAAGCAAGATGCCACAGACAAATTAGGTTAAGTTCTAAATAGGAAGTAGGCTGTAATTTCCGCTGCCTATGAAATGAAATCACTTCCAAAAGCCTTTGAAAGAGGCTGTATCAGCAGTAATGACCACAGAGAAGTGATTTCATTTTCACATGTATAACTTCTTCCATTAGGAGCATCAACTACAAATTGTTTTTATAACTGTGAAAACTTAAGATCAAAACGCTCCAATATGGAGCAGTTTATACATCATATTTATTTTTTTCAAAAGCACTTGACATTTATATATTGAGCAGATTAGTACTTGGGAACACATGCCAATCAAATCTGACTGAAAAAAACAAGATTTACATTTTATTTGACCAAGTAAGTTACAATTTTAATTTTTAACTTTAAAATTACTTGTGTACCTTCACAGGAAAGACTACTGATCTGCAACTCAATTATTTAAAGATAAATATATGGAAGCAAGCAGTAAAGTCTAAAACAGATCTTAAGAAATCCTGGCTGTCCTGTAACTATACTAGAGACAATGACTCCACACATACCCTTTATGAACATATGTAGTAGCATTGTCTGGCTCAAGGTCAATGCATTTATCATACATTTCATCAGCGTTCCCAAACTGCTGTTGGTCTGTTAGTGCCTGTAAGAGAAGAAAAACTTTTTCTGTCAACAAACAATGCATGCATCCTGCGTGAAACCAAAATTACTGGAAACTGTATTGGTGTACTGGCACTGACTTAACACTCTCACCACAGGCCTGGTACATACATGCAGTAGTTATTGTGACTTGTTTTTGTTTCATCAGGACACTTGGACAAATGGTGCTGATGGTTTAACTGCACAGATTGGCAACCATGTATGTAACAAGAGGCACACCTGAGAGATTTCTATTGCTTTCCTTAAGATGGCATACCCTCAGTAATTTTTCTGATATAAATACACAAACCCCACAAGAGCTCTCTAACCTTATTTGTTCCATATTTGCAAGGCCTACTTAAAAATCAGTAAAGCAGCAGGGGGTATATTTGCAGAACTAATACAAGACTACTATCAACTGTTCTTAGAATGGAGACCATATACACAAATGTACCCATGTACA
>NW_017729032.1:264433053-264437243 GCF_001723915.1 Gavialis gangeticus | reverse complement strand
TTAGAATGGAGACCATATACACAAATGTACCCATGTACATGGGCCAAATTCTAGCTGCCTGGTGTTTTTAGCTGAGAAGCTAGCTGTTTTATATACTTACAGGGATGAGATAAAAAAACAAAACACACACACACCTGAGCATAGAGTGCATAACCTTCAGCACACCTGGGAAATTTTTTGATGACATCTTCAAAACCTTTCATGGCTGCTTGTACTTGCAAAGGATTATTTCCTGTATAAGCTTGGCGATACTATTAAACACAAAATATGAACTTATGAAGAAAGACCAAATAAGCAGCTAGAACAGAAAATCAGATCCCCGAGAAAGGGAATGATCAAAAAGAAACGAAACACCATAAACAGGTTAACACAAAGTGGCACATGTGTCTGCGTTTTAGCCAAACAGGTCCTTGTGGAGTGAAGCAAGTTCCCAGCCCTCTGGTAACATGGACTGTGAGGAGACAGGGAATCAGGGTAGTCACTGGCAACATCTCCCTTCCATGAGCTTTTGATTCTGCTCTCCTCTCCTCAGCAGAGACTCCCTGTTCTATGGAAGGAGAACCTGCCTGGAAGAGTTATTCTTCCCTCCTAGAAGATGGCTTTGTTTTTCTTCTGGTTCATATAATAGAAAAACTGACATTTAGCACAATTGCCAAGATGATTTTTTTTATAAAAAAGTGCTTGCAATTGCAAATCCAGCTGTTGCAGTGAGTTGCGCTCCCTTTCAATTCCTCCACTCCAGCTGTCCACAGGACCTGAGGGCTCAATCCTGCTGGAGCTGGGCTGCCCCACCTCTCTTCCTGAACCAGGCATGCAGGAAATGGCACCTGTGTGTCCTGTCAGCCCAGAGGCCAAAGGTCTGACCCTGACTTACACCCCCTTTCCAAAATCCTAGATCCTCTCTTCACTTCCGATATGGTAAAATAAAAGTGGCACATACCCAAATTGAGCAAAAACTGTACAAATTAGACAACCAAGCTGAAGAAAGTTTCCTATGTGGACTTTAGTACCAGCACATAACAAGATATTCTGATGCATGACACTGCAATTCTCTTTAGCGAAAACATCAGAACAAATCTGGAAGTGTTCAGTAAACATTAAAAAAAAATCCTGCAGTCGCATAGCACCACCTACCAACGCAAAACATTTTTGTGCTTGTGCCAAGGCAGAATCAGGTCGCAATCGAATGCATTCATCAAAATCTTCCACAGCCTCTTCAACTTGGTCTAGTAGGATTTTCAGCTAAGGAGAATAAGAATACAACTCCCGTTTAGACATTCAGCCTGTTTTTCACACTTCACCTGTACATACATTTTGAACTAGCTCCACCTGATTCATGTCCTATTTTAAGACCTGCATGTTCAATGCTGAACATGGAAGTCCCTGGTATTTGCTACATTCGCTGCCAAACAGAGGAATTTGATTTTGATTTCATTTGCTCCAGCTGCACTGGAGCTTGCTACCACAGAAATCCTCTTGGCTTATTTCCAACACAGGTCATTAAATTTCCTTACATAATTATTTCCATTAATTATTCAGCCAAGATTTTCTATGTACACAAGTTGCACATGTTCTGTGCTTTCCTTTCCAAAGCCTGTTACCTTCATTGTATCAGCTATCGATAAATTGTCTGAGGGCCAATGGTATAATCCAGTTGTGCTCAACCTCTTGGCTCCTGATGAGTGGTTGGAGCCGAGGGGCTGGATGGAGCCCCACATATCAGGATCATGCCCTGAGGCCCAGCTCCCCCTCCATGCACAGGGATTGGATCCTGGTGCTGCCCCCTTCTGCCCCATGCACTGGGACTGGGCTGCAGCACCAGTCCCTTCCACCAGGATACCTGGTGGCACTGCTTCCTCCCAGTGCTTGCTGTCCCCACTCCACCATGACTGGGCCTTGGGACTTAATGCCACCCCGCCTGGCCCTGTGCACTGGGATCTAACAACCAATCCAGTGTGCAGGGCCCAGGGCTCCCCACTGTTCCCCTGCTGCCAAATTTCCAGACATATAGGAAGCCCGGCAGACCAGATGACATAGTGCTAAGGGTCAGATCTGGCCTGCAGGCTGGGCACTCCTGGTGTAATACGTCCACGTTTTATTTTTATCTTAATGAACGGCAAAGGATATTTTAAATCACCATACAGCTATACAAGTGCAGATGTCACAATCTCACCCTTCAAATTTGATTGGTTTATTTTACATTATCCAACTCAAGTCAGCTGGGATGGGAGTTTCATCCTCCTAAACGGAATTTGTTTGTTCCCTTGGCACAAGCTGAATAAGCAACACTGAATTCTTTCAACAACTCATATTCACATCCAGTTCCAGAAATGATGAATTCCTTGCAGAATTTAATAAAATGCATTTAATGTATTTTGCCATGTACATATCCACTATTTCCTTCCATTTTTAAGAGTATTTGTGTTAGAGTTCATGATTTTGTCTACATGATGCATCAGATGTGCCTAACAATCTGTTCATTTATTAGTGCAAACTAACTGAATACGTAAAGAAAGCATTTGAAATGCTTGCCCCCTACATAATATGGTCTTCACCTGTCCTCTGTGATGGTAAACATCAGCATTCTGAGGATCAATGTCAGCAGCCATGTTGAAGTCTTGGGTGGACAGCATAGGCTGTTGCTGCTGCATGTACATACTGCCACGTTTGATCAAGGCATTAGCACGGAGCTACAAGAGAATTCAAATATTTTAACATTAGATGTTCCTGAAACTTTTGGGTCTTGATATTTTGGTTACAATAACATTAAACATTTCATTTGAGTCACTTCTCCCTAAAGCAGAAATTTGTTTCTAAGTACATTTATATAAGTGGCACGGAGTTTTAATATATCATCAGAAATGAGCACCAAGTCATTTTGTACCAAGTCGATTCATTACTCCTGAACATAAATTTGCTTCATTTGGAATTCTCTCTTTAAGAATAAAGGACATGTCTTCCAAACACACCTGCCATTTTTATAATGGCAGTCATTTTTATATGGGGTCATCTGACCCCAGCGCTCTTTCCTCCTCAGGGCAGGGGGTCAGACTTGATGATCTAATAGGTCCCTTCTGACCCTAACAACTATGAAACTATAACAGTTCTGTATACAACGACTGTTTAAAACTTCCCTCATGTGGTGATTAGGTTATTCAGAACCAACAGATCCAATGACAATTCCACATCCTATCAGTTCTTTAATTTTAATTGCTGAGCTCAGTTAAGTCCTCCCCGACTCCAATTTTGCAAAAGATAATTTCCTTTTAAAATGAGGCAGAAATGACATAAGGGATTTGCCAGTCTCTAATTTATATTTCTAAGGACACTTTCTCATTCTCCCCCTTAGACCATTTGCTCTTGATTTCACAAGTACATCAGTTACTTTCCTGTATTTTAATGTTTTCTATAGTCTACAAAAGAAATTAAAGGGTAGCATTAAATGCCAAGAAGTTGTGGCACTGAAAGGTGGCACTGAAAGATTCAGACCTGTATTAAGGAACCCAACTATACTTTTATTTAGAGGCAACATAACAGGCCCATTTCATAGCTTCCAGTCCCTGGGTATTTATTACAAAGATAATAATTATTTAGCTTTCTAAAATACATCAGAAAAATAAATATAACCCAGAAATAATGAAGTAATGACAACACCTAAAAGTCTTCCATAAAAATGCCAAGGAACTTGGTGGGGAAGTGAGTCTCACTACAAGAGGATTTTACCTTTACATTAGCATCTTCCATACTGATAACCTGATCCAGATCAGGTTTGGCAGCATTTGCATTGCCAATAAGCAGGTAGAAAGTAGCTCGCAGCAGCAAAGCTTCTGCCATATATTTGCCTTTTGCTTCAATTTCTTTCGTGCTCTCGCTGATTATTTTATCATAATTTTCTTCTTCCATATATTGCTTTGCCTTTAAATATCCAGAGCTGCAAACGAAGCATAAAACAGTAAATATATACAGAAGAAAAAGAAAGCAAAAGTGAAGGAAATCCAAACTCCTGTTGAAACATTCTGAAAATAATACCATATTAACTCAAGTAACCCCCCGCCATTAATTAGATTCTATATATGGAAAATGTATAAATTTATTATAATTTTCCAGGTATAGAATCAAATTATTGGAGATATGCCTTGAATCTCCTCCTCTCACTGCTACAGCAAGGAAAATAAATCGTGCTAGTTAGC
>NW_017729032.1:264426406-264428053 GCF_001723915.1 Gavialis gangeticus | reverse complement strand
TCCTGTTGAAACATTCTGAAAATAATACCATATTAACTCAAGTAACCCCCCGCCATTAATTAGATTCTATATATGGAAAATGTATAAATTTATTATAATTTTCCAGGTATAGAATCAAATTATTGGAGATATGCCTTGAATCTCCTCCTCTCACTGCTACAGCAAGGAAAATAAATCGTGCTAGTTAGGTCCCCACTCATGACTGGAACTGGATGTTCTTGTCACAAGTCCTGGGATCCTCCAAAAATGTATAAGCTGATGAGGCACACAGCGACCTGGAGGTGAAGGCCACACTAATCATATGCAACAGGCTAAGAGAGGGGACAACTGAGGGATTCTGGGTGAATGGTCTGGGGCCTAATTTGGTCATATCTGCAAAACATTTAAGGCTGGTGAAGAAACAGAAATCACTGGAAATAGGAAAGAAAGGCACAGCTCAGCTATAGGAATGAAGAGGAAGTTGAAATGTTTACAATGTAGCAGCTTACCATGACTTGGAAAAAAGAGGTGGCACTGAGGAGGACTGAGCACAACAGTCACTACCATGTCTTATTAAGATGGGCTGTGTTAACTTATCGTGGCAGGTTTCAATCAGTGTTTGCCCAGTATGGGCCACGTGTTTTATAGTCATACTCAGTGTTGGCTGCGTTTAGTCAACTTCATAGTTGGTGTCCATTACTGAGTACAAGTTGCTTCTGGCAGCAGTGTAATGATAGACAATGTACTTAATGAGGTTTCTTGTATTCAAATGTAAGCCGAGGAGCTTCCTCCCCTCCCCCATGCTGACTTCACCATCACTGATACTTCCTTAATGCGGTAACATTCTCAGACCTGCCACTTCATCTGGAGTCAGAAAGTTACCCAGGGTTTGAAGCTAGTATCAGATCCCATTTCATTTGCCTTTTTAATATCGATGCTATTTTGTAAATGCATTTACTATTGCAGAGTTTTGTGCTCCATGACAGTATAATATAATACTAAAATATATTACACACACCTACATTAAGACAGGGGGGAGTAACAGAGGCTTCAGCAGCAATTACTAACAATTCCCAAGTGCACTGCATACTTACTTTTCTTTGACATCTGAAGCCTCCCCCTCTTTGTCCTTATCTTCATCAGATTTCTCACCCTTAAGCAGAGGCTGGGAAATAATATCATCTGTGAAGGAGCTGAAGTAAGATTTGATGAACTGGGGTGAGGGCATTAGAGGCTCCCGGTTCTGCAACAGGGAGAAATGGAACATTTATAAATGAGTAAGTGGGTGGAAACAATACAGCTAACAAACAAGATGTATTCTCAACTATTCTTAGTCCTTTTAGATGGCAGTGATCATGTTTTCACATAAGTCTAATATCAAGGACAAGGTAGACGATGCAGACTTTCCTTTCATGTTCAATCTACCACACATTTGAGCAACATACTGAAGCAGTATTCTCATCTAAGAGAAAGGTACAGCTCAGTCTTGATAGTTTTATATACACAACTGATGACAATGCTTGGGACCATCAAGCAGCTCTTGCCTCTTGTGTGTCCACACACTACCAAGGAGCTGTGGCTCCTGTGCAAGCAGTGTCTACATCAGGGGTGAGCAATTATTTTGGGCAGAGGGCCGCTGACTGAGTTTTGGCAAGCCATTGAGGGCTG
>NW_017729032.1:264425368-264426298 GCF_001723915.1 Gavialis gangeticus | reverse complement strand
CTGGTCTACATTCATACCTTCAACCAGTAAGTAAGCCATTGCTTGCGACTTCAAGGAAAATTAAATCTAAGGAACATTCTCTTGCAAGACAGCTTCCTCACTCTATCCTCAGCTCTTGCATAGCTCACCTCACCTTGATCTGAAGGGAGACCATTACAGGAGTCAAAGTACTTTATGGCATCTTGTTCATAGCTGGGTAACACCTAAGAGTTATAATAATGTGAACACCCTCTTCTTCATTTCCCAAGTCCTACTTACTTTTGAAATTAATTCTGTCAAAATCAGTCAGGTCTGAGCCAAGACTACTAATGCTAACCAGGGTTATTTATCTATGCACTATCTTGCCTTCCCATAGTTATGGAAATTCTTACACAATCCAAACCTTTATGCAAAATAGTCTTTTTGCACAAGAGACATACCTTATTCACAATTGACAGAAATAAGGAAACATGTAGGTTGCCTCAAAAGCATGTTCACTCCTGTGTGAACTGTCTCTATCTAGGCCCACTACACATATCTCTCACACTCCATTGCCTCTCCCCCCTGTCTCCCATTCTAACAGTTGCAATAACTAGTATATCAGAAGAGTAATGCTTTTATACTTGCACCTCCTCCAGCTGCTGTTACTACCACTCCTAGCTTACAGGTGGGTATAGGACAAAGAGAAAAATCACTAATCCAAGGTAATGCTGGTATTCTGTAGCAGACTGAAAAGCACAACTCGGACCTTTCCAAGTAGTGTTTAGTGTACTAATAAGGCCAGACTTCCCACCATACCCTTTTCCCTCCAGCAGTTCACACATTTGTTTTCCCCATTCTTTAAAACAAAAATCATTCCCTGATCCTTCAACTCCTCCTCCTTTCCGTCTGCTGTAAGGATCAATTTCAGTTTTTAACTTCTCACTGTTCATTAAAAAAAAAAAAAAAAAA
>NW_017729032.1:264420510-264425272 GCF_001723915.1 Gavialis gangeticus | reverse complement strand
TAAAAAAAAAAAAAAAAAAATCAATCAAGAACAAAACTTGTAAGTACCTCCATGTTCTTCCATATTTTAAAGATGACTGTAATCACACAGAACAGAACAGAATAGAACAGAACTGATCACAACCACTCTTCTCTCCACTGAGAGCCCTCCCTATCCCGGAAGGCACCATACTGAGAGCTCACTTTCTAACAGCACATGACAGAACAGAAACTGAGATGAAGTGACTGCTGGTAACATTGCATGAAAAGCCCTAAGATAGTTCCCATCATGTCTTAATTCCATGAAAGCCCTAATTATGACTCCACATCAGATGCAGGGCATCTCCTGTGCAGACATAAACTAGACTGAATTGTATAAGTCAATGTGTTAAAGTCTAAGATGAAACAGCCAAACCATACTGCTCAAATCAGTAAGGTGTAAAAAGCACCTTAAGACCATTGATGTCCTTTCTTTAAAAAAAATCTTCTTACAGATCTCAGCATCAGTAAAACAGCAGCATAATCTAATAATGATCATCTCAACTGTTATTATAAACTACTGACCATGTTAAGCAGCTCAAATTAAAAAATACCACAGAACACCAACTATCAGTGCTTTTGGGGTACAAAAATGTGTTTAGGGGGAAAGAGAACCATCACTTATCTTCCAAGGCCTACCTTATATTTCTCTTTAGCCTTTTCTTTTCCAAGGAGTTTTAGAACTTTATCAGCTAATAACATGCTTTGCTGGTTTTGGAAACCTTCTAAAATACAGACTGCAGTGACATCTACGGAAACAAAGAAAAGATGGTTAATAAGAATTAAAATAGCCTTTTAAGCAAAAACAACTGCTGTGATAAGTCACACTGAGGACTCCCAAACACCTGCTTCATAGAGTGAAAGTCTTCACTTGACATGCTTAATTTTTCAGTTCACTTCTAAACAGGTATGTGTGCAAGGCCTCCTCCTCTCCCAAAGCACTGTGATAAAGTAGGTAGAAATCATCTTGTCTTGTCTACAGACAAAAAACCTGCACCTAAAGGGCCTCTTTCAACTGCTGATCCAAAGAAGGTGCTCACTTTGAAGCTTACCTGGGACAGCAACTAGGATCAGGAAAACAAATGCTAAAAAGAAATTTCAATTTTGGGACTGGGCCCAAATTGTTGCCTTTTTTTTTTTTTTTAACCTTTCCAAATTCCTACCCAGTCCAGCCCTCCCATTTTTCAGTTTTCTCCACCTGCTCCAAACTCAACCTGTACTGCCCCCTCTGTGCCAGGGAAAGACACCAAGTTTAAAGAAACCTCACCATCCTGTTTCTGCCTCACTAGTATTAGTTCATGTGGTATCACTTCCACCTAAGCTCGGTGCTTCCTCAACACCAAGAGTTGTTTTTGACATTAGAATCACTGGCTTGCTGCTAAATGGGATTAACACCTGAAGGGGGCCCAAACAGTTACACCACCTCATTCTGCACCATCTTCTTTTCCCCACGTCCTTCCATTCGAAGGGTGATTTTTTTTTACTATAAACATTGCATACAGATATTGAAAAGAGGTTTCCCTATGCCCTGTTTAATCTTTCATCCTCTGCCCTTCCTCAAGACTCTGCCCCATTCACAATAGATTTAAAACCACCCAATAAAACTCAAAAAGGCCTGAAATGTCATTTGCATTAAGTGTGGAAGTCAAATTCTGTTCTTTTGAAACCGAATAATCTCTGAAAGTGTGTTAGTCTGATTACTGCAATGAGCCCCTCGTATTATAGTTGCTTTAATCCTACAGGATTTCAAAGAAGACTTCCATCACAAAGTTCCTCTCCTCACTGGTAAGTGAGTATTAGTATAATTGAGAATTTCATTTTTCTTATAATCATACAACAGCAGGACTACAGTGCAGAAATGATTTAGGGACAACTTGAAATACACCAATTAATTGAATAATCAAACCCTGGAATCTTCCTCTGCAATCACATTTTCTTGACTGAATCAATGTTCCCCTCACTGATGTTGGGTATAACAAATCAAGTCCTGTCAAAGGCACAAAGCTGACATCACATACCACCCCCCACCCCAGCCAATTTATCCAGTCTAGTCATTTTAGCTGCTATAAGCAATAACCAAGCAAAAGAATTCAGACAAACATGAAGTTGGTATCTATTTAACACACAGGACCAGAGGTTTAAATTACCTTAATCAAATCGTTCTTTTCATGTCCCCCAGCATCCCAGTTTTAAGACCATTTGGCTCCCCCAGAATGGGCAGAGAAGCAAAAAATTGTCACAGCATCATGCTAGAATGACTTACAGCTAAATAATGGGCTAAACTGATAACTAAAATGTATCTTGCACTGACATGCAGATGGTTTACTGAAGCCTGAATGTAACAGATGGATGCAGTAAGAGCCAATTTCTGAGCAGTGCTACTGCTTTACACCTGAACCAACTGTTCACTGACAGAGATGCACCTGGTTTTAGAATAACTTGACCGAAGAAAGAAATTTACCCGTGGTAGCTTTTAATGAAGTAGCTCTGCCCCACTATATTTAAAAATAAGACCAAACCCAGGAGTTTTATCATCCCCAAAGCTTCTGTCTCATTATACTCTTGTTACTCCCATACATAGAAGCACTCACCTTCTAAACATTCCTTCTTGTTGTCTAGTTTCTCATGTGCCTTTGCACGTCTGAAGAGTGCTTTCACGTATTTAGGATTAAGTTCAACAGCCTTTGTGCAGTCTTGTGCCACCTCTTTCCATTTTTGCTGCAGGTACAAGAACAACCAGATTTGAGGTATACTATTCGCTCTAAAAACACTAATAACTATTTTTTGTCCATTCAGAACCCCATCGAGTCACTTTTAGTTGCAGTTCTCCCAGTGCTAGTTCCTCCTCCTGGCTTCCAACTACCTGCACCCATTTTTCACTAGGGATAAAGTTGCTGGCCATCAGTGAGAGCCAGTAGTAAAAAAAGCAAAGAAATGGGAAAGGAGTTTCCTGGAGAGAGTGAACGGTTGGAAATTGTACACAAGAGAATGGTGGACAGGAAGACAGGAATAGATGAAAAAAGGAGGAAGCTGAAACAAAAAGTAGCTAGATTATTTTTTGTAAAGCATTTAGAACTACGTATCCAATTACTTCACAAGGATGCGACAATGTAGACTAGTGATGGGCTATGCTATTAAACATGGGGATTTCAACTTCCACCTGGAAAAATCAAAATTAAAAGAGAACTTTAAAATAACCAGAAAGGAGGAACCTCATCTCAATCAATCATTTATGCCTATAAAGTGTTTATCTATTGACACTCCTTTATTAATATTTGTTAAAGAAAGAGCTGTATTTGTTTCTCCCTTGTAACTGTTCCACCAAATTTACTCAGCTTTCAGTTCAAGATGTTTCTAACCATCCAGTCCCAACCTGTACTTCAGAATGCAAAGCTAAGTCTCTCAGACGCATACGGCTGACAGTTCCGGAATTTGACCTTCAATCACAATTCTGAAGAATAGATCCAGGCAAAAGAATTAGCTTACTTCTAAAAAGACTGTATGGGCTGAGCTGACAGGGAGAAGCCCATCAGTAACTTATGTGTAAAGTTCATGTAAACATTTACCTACATCCTAGGTCCCCTGTACATGTGCAGTTAAAGGCACGATAGGAGCCAACATGTAGGAACCTACCTAAATCACGGCAAGGCAAAGGGATTTTTGCAAGCCACTTGCAGAGTGTGGACCTGATTTTGTGGTCTTTTTGCAGTGAGCCCCTTGCCATTCACTGGCTCTGGGGCTCTGGCTAGGTCCTACCCCTTTCTGCTGATTGGCCCAGAGGCAAAAACCAAGGCATAATTAAAGAGCAAAGTCCATGGAACTATCAAATTATCACATTATTATAAATCTAAGCATTAAATTTAAATCTAAATACAGTAAAAGTTCTGTTAACTGGCATCTTACAAGCCGGCATGCTCAATTAACTGGCATGCCGGCTTGTAAGATAAAGTGAAACTAGAAGTGGAAGTACCCACTGTGGCACTTCCAGTTTCTCTGAGCCCCTGAGGCATGGGGCAAAGCAGCCTGCACTGCCGAGCCCCCACAGCCCAGGGGCATAACAGGCTGTGCAGGGCCCGCCTCCCTGTCCCGTGGGGCCTGTGGGAGGGGTGGCAATGTGGCAGGAGGGGCAGTGGGATGCCACACACGTGGCAGGAGAAGCGGTGGCCCAGGCCCCTCAATTAACCGGCATATTTTGTTATCCAACACCCCCCATTTCCAGCTGGCACACATTTTCAAGGTCTAACTTTCATAGAAAACAGAATCATAGAAAACTAGGATTGGAAGGGACCTAAGGAGGTCATCTCTTCCAACCTCCTGCTCAAGGCAAAACCATCCCTAACTAGATCATCCCAGCCAAAGCTTTGTCTAGCTGGGTTTTAAAACCTCCAAGGATGGAGATTCCACAACCTCTCTGGGTGACCCGTTCCAGTGTTTTACTACCCTCCTAGTGAGAGAGTTCTAATATCTAACCTAAACTTCCCTTGCTGCAACTTGAAACTGTTGCTCCTTGTTCTGTCATCTGCCACCACTAAGAACAGTCTAGCTCCATCCTCTTTGAAACCTCCCTTCAGGCAGTTGAAGGCTGCTATTAAGTCCCCTCTCAGTCTCCTTTTCTCTACTAGACTAAATAAGCCGAGTTCCGTCAGTCTTTTCTCATAACATTTCATGTCATGTCCCTCAGCCCTGTCACCATTTTTGTTATGTTCCCCTGGACTCTCCAATTTGTCCACATCCTTGCTGTAGGG
>NW_017729032.1:264406325-264419771 GCF_001723915.1 Gavialis gangeticus | reverse complement strand
GACTTGGGGAAGTACCCCAAGTGCCTGTACTGGGTTGAGTACCCGTGGGACTTTAGGCCTGTGTTACCCCAAGGACACAGGGCCGCGAGACAGTCCATTCTTGGGGTGGTGGCGGCACGTTACCCCCAGACTAGCGAGTGTGCTCCGGGAGAGGGGTCGGCCGGACATAAGGCGCCCCTAGGGAGGCATTCGGAGCCTGGAAGGTGGTTGGGCGCAGGGAGGTGGGCAGCTCAACGCAGGAGCACCCCCTACTGGCCCGCCTCACGTGGTGGAAACAGCAGAGGGATACTAATACACAGCTGTGTTCCTGAGCTGGGATCTCTGCACCCGCCACACAGCCCACTATGCCATTAGCCTTATTGGCAACAAGGGCACACTGCCAACCCATATTCAGCTTATTGTCCACTGTAACCCCCAGGCCCTTTTCTGCAGAGCTGCTGCCTAGCCAGTCAGCCCCCAGCCTGTACTGGTGCATGAGATTGTTCTGTCCAAAGTGCAGGTCTCGGCACTTGTCCTTGTTGAACCTCATGAGATTCCTTTTGGCTCAACCCTCCCATTTGTCTAGGTTCCTCTGAATCCTAGCTCTACCCTCCAGCATATGTACTACTCCCCCCAGCTTGGTGTCATTTGCAAACTTGCTTAAGGTGCACTCTATGACATCTTCCAGGTCGCCGATGAAGACATTGAACAAAACCAGCCCCAGGACCAAACCCTGGGACACTTCACTTGATACCAGCTGCCAACTAGACATCAAGCCATTGATTACTACTCTCTGAGCTGATGCTCCAGCCAGTTTTCTATCCACCTTACAGTCCATTCATCCAGCCCATACTTCCTTAGCTTGCCTGCGAGAACGTTGTGGGAGATCGTATCAAAAGCCTTGCTAAAAGCCAAGGTACACCACATCCACTGGTCTCCCTGCATCCACAGAGCCAGTCACCTCATCGTAGAAGGCAATCAGGTTGGTCAGGCATGACTTGCCCCTGGTGAATCCACGTTGACTGTTCCTAATCACCTTCTTCTCTTCCAAGTTTAAAAATGGATTCTTTGAGGACCTGCTTCATAATTTCTCCGGGGACTGAGGTGAGACTGACTGGTCTGTAGTTCCCTGGATGCTCCCATTTCCCTTTCTTATATATGGGCACTATATTTGCTCTTTTCCAATCATCCAGAACCTCTCCTGATCACCATGAGTTTTCAAAGATGGCCAATGGCTCTGCAGTCACATCAGCCAACACCTTCAGCACCCTCGGGTGCATCCCATTCAGCCCCATGGACTTGTACACATCCAGCTTATCTCAGTAGTCTCAAAACCTGTTCTTTCACTACTGAGGGCTGATCACCTCCTCCCTAAACTGTGCTGCCCAGTATAGTAGTCTGGGAGCTGATCTTGCCTGTGAAAACTGAGGCAAAGTAGGCATTGAACACTTCAGCCTTTTCTGCATCCTCTATCACAAGGTTGCCTCCCCCAATCAGTAAGGGACCCCCACTTCCCCTGATCCTCCTTTTGCTACTGAGCTACGTGTAGAAACCCTTCTTGTTACCCTTCACATCCCTTACTAGCTACAACACCAAATGTGCTTTGGCCTTTCTGACTTCATGCCTGCATGCCTGAACAATGCTCTTATACTCCTCTCTAGTTTTTTGCCCAATTTTTCACTTCTTATAAGTTTCTTGTTTGTGACTTAATTTACTGCTAAGTTCCCTGCTAAGCCAAGCTGGTCTGTCACACTTGCTAGTCAACCTGCACGTTGGGATGGTTTGTTCCTGCACTCTCAGTAAGGCTTTTTGAAAGTACAACCAGCTCTACTGGACTCTTCTCTCCCTCAGACTGGCTTCCCAGGGGCTCCTGCCCATGAGTTCCCTGAGCAAGTCAATACTTGCATTTCTCAAGTCCATGGTCCTTACTCTGCTGCTCTCCATCCTTCCTTTCGTCAGGATCCTGAACTCAATCATATCTTGTGGCCATCCACTACTACATTCATACTGAATTCCCCACCAACTCTTCCCCATTTGTGAGCAGCAGGTCAAGATGAGCACGGCCACTAGTTGGCAGCTCCAGCACACGCACCAGGAAGTTGTCCCCTACACTGCAAAATCTTCCTGGATTTCCTGTGCACTGCTGCACTGCCCTCCCAACAGATGTCAGGGTGATTGTAGTCCCCCATAAGAACCAGTGCCTGTGATTGGGAAACTTCCACCAGCTGTTTGATGAAGCTTCCTCCTGGTCTGGTGGAAATTTATAGCTAGCTGGAGCTTTTTATGGCCCAATAAGTACTTTGCACATATAGATGGTCTCAAGGTAATTGCATAAGACCTGCAACATGTAGATGGGGCCCTAGGAGGCTTCAATGTTAGCCAATCATTACAAAGTAAAATGCTAACAGAGAGAGCAAGAATTTAAGAAGCAGAGGTATATGAGGAGACCATTTGGGATGAAAACTGCAGAGGACAAGAAACTGGATGCTAGTACTAAAAGAGCAGGACTAGGAAGAGAAAGACACATGGGACAGACCAAAGCAGGCCAATCAAAAATAATTTTTAAAAGGACCTTGAGACGAATGGGTGAAGGCTGAGGATGTGCACAGGTGAGGGGGCTCTGCTCCATCAGAAGGCATATGTCACCATTCTGACATAAGCTTAAAACCCAAGGAGGACAACAGAAGAAATCCACCATCTTCACAGCGACTTTTCCAAGCATAAACACACTTTAAAGCTTCATACCAATTGCTCATATGCAGCAGCTCTGTTCTGGTAGAAAGTGGAGAGATCAAGGTTTTTCTCAGGGGGACATAAACTGATAGCCTCTGTATAGCACTGAATGGCTTGCTCATATTTTCCTGCTTTAAAATACTTGTTGCCTTTGTTCTTTGCTGCTTGGGCTCTATCAAGAGGGCTCTGAAAAAGAAAAGAAGAAAACAAAATGACCGGTCAGCCATACTTACCCTAGAGATTATATACAGGAAAAGATTTATAAGTAATACATATATTGAAGGGTTGATTTTCAAAAGGCACAAAATGAAAGTAGCTGCTTTAAGTCCTATTTGAATCTGAAAATCTCCTTGTGAATTCTGAAAGGACAGAACAGAGCCATTTTGTACACACAGTCGGGATGGCCAGCCAAATTCTGAATACATTCACTGTAATATCAGCAAACAGCAAAGTGTCTGCACTTGATAACGCTACATGATCTTTGAAGATACGTGACTTTTTTCTTCAGATACGAGACTAATTTATTTCCTACAGTTTAAATGACACAGCCAATAGAAAAACAAAACAAAACCCACAACTTCAGATCAGCCTGAGCAGGAAGTTTGATCCTTACTAATGCATATATATTTCATTAAATGGGGCTGAATCAGCACTGTGGGAAATATTCAAATAGAATGGGTATACTATGAAAAGATCTACTGATCAGGAGAAGTAAAACCTCCCCTTTGCTCTATCTTTCACTGGGCCAATTGTATAGTTGGGAGAGATGGTCTATGTATTGTACGAGGGCCAAGATCACAGCTACAACAACACTTCAACTAAACTGCAGACGAAAGTCAGGTTTAACTGTTTTCCAACCACTGGCCAAATTGTTAACTACTTTGAAGAAAGCCACGTGACTACTTATTTCTCAAGTACAGAACAGGCTGTAAAGCCATTCCTTGTTCATAAAGAATCTGAAGTATCCCCAGGACTCCTTGCAGTCAGAGGCAGCATGCATAACCCCTGTTTCTGACCTCCTCCTCCCTGCACCACTGTAATTGTTACAAGCAACTTCTTATTACAGACCAAAGCACAAACACTTTTCAGTGTTTCTGCGTGTATTCAGGTTGTATGCCAGTCATATACACCTCCATGAAAACATATTTAAGGACAAGGAAATATTTCTAAGACTGTACAACCTGACAGGGAGGCCCCCAAAGCAACTGCAGTATCTGAAACTACCCTAGACTTTTTTTCTTCTTCAAATGACTCTCTCACATGGATAGAAGGCAATGATTAGCAGAGATCCTGGTTTTCAAAAAAAAAAAAAGTCACAAATTCTCCAATTAAAACCCGCCAATTCTGCATTTTTCCACAATTAAAATGAAACACTGCTATATATATAGGTATCAGTTAAACACAATGTTTTATTGATATACTTACAATTTAAAAGCAATTTAGAAATCTACCAGTGCCTCAATTAAACCCAAAATCAAATGCCAAAATTTATCTCACACAAAAAAAATCAAAGCTTCCCATCCCCTTCGCTCACCAGGACGTGGGTTCAGCTGTGGCTGTCCCTTCCCTCCACCCCACTGCTTTGTGGTGCTGAGCAGTCCTGGTATGCCAGTACCTTGCCCATGCCTTTGTCCCTCACTTCCCACCCACAGCCCCCCAGCCCTGCCAGTGCTCCTCCCTCCTCACCCACAACCTCCTGGCTGTGCTGGTGCTCCTGAAGTCACAGAACCACAGCCACAACTGGTGCTCCTCACTCCCCAACCCACAGCTCCCTGCCCACTCCCCTGGCCTGCTGGAGGGGGCCCCCAGCTGCCAGGGTTATGGGGCCAGAGACCCAGGTCTGCAGCCCCCCACTCCTCCCATCAGTACCCAAGCCCCACCTGCCACCCATGGAAGATGGTGGCTGTTGTAGCAGAGTGAAGGCACTGAGCCTCCCAGCCCCACCCCACTCTGCCCTCCCATGCCAGGTCCCACACAGAAGCTCATAGGGAGATGGAAGCAGGGCAGGGAGCCCTGAACCGACATCTGCCAGCTCACATCCACTCCCCATGCACAAATCTGGGGGACACAGACCCCCACCTCTGGGGGTGCATGCAGTGGTGGGGAGCCAGCCCTGCTACCACCCCAGATGAGCCACCCACACGGCTCCAGCCCTACCCCCAGCCAGGCCCTGTGGCTGTATATTCCCACTCCAGCCCTGAATCCCAAGCCCCACCCCAGCTGGGCAGTGCCTCCCTCCCTTTCTATATGGGCCTGAATCCCCCCACTCCCCTAAGATTTACCTGTGGAGAGCTGTAGGAGCTGCTCTCATGTTGCTTGGCTGCCATGTTCATGTGTGCATGAGTATGTGCACATGGTGCCCCCTGCCTGATCGCCCTCCTTCCACTCCCCACAACCCCTTGCAGGCTGAAACTCTGTCAGCCTGCAAGGGAAAACCCATTGTGTCCCATGCTTTTCTCCTTTAAAGAGAATATCCATGTTTTACTCCATAAGACAGAAAAATCTTCATTTTTCTCCATAAAACAAGAAAATCCTAATTTTTCTGTGGCAGATGGAAAACCTGGTTCCCTGATTAGTAACTGAACCTCAAAAACACACATGATATAGCACAATGTTGCTGTAGTAAGTATATGATTCCTTTTAGATGCCACTCTCACTGTAAATGTTTTCACATTTAACTGCTGTTCAGAGAGACAGGCCTAACTGAAAGAAATTCAAGCACACAAAGGAACAGTTTAGGAAAATAAAACAAATGTCAAGGACTTGCTCCATTTGTTTTGCATTAGACCCATTAACAGGCTGTAGGACGTTTCTGCAATGATTTCAGATTGATCGTCTCAAATTGCCTTTATACTTAAAGAGTTTATAACAACAACAAAAAAGCAACCCAACATTCCATTAATCTATTCTGTCTATTTTATAAGATTTTTCTCAATTAATCTATAACATATTGTATGCTTGGTGACATATTTGATGAAAAAAACCCAACAGGATAATACCCTTTTATTTCTTCTCTAGCAAACAGAACAGAAAGACTGCCTTCAAACCCTTTGGATACAGTAAACATATGATGCACTGAACAAAGCATTTGGCCTGTGCTCTGGAAAGTGACAGCATTATAAAGGAAATCTCAAATAATGACCAGTTCAAGGTTTTACTTTGGTAAAGACTCCTTAATGACAGTTTGAAGCAGCAGAATGCCTTTCATCACAATTATGGAAGTAACATTTGACGCAATATACAGCTGTGGCAGTATTTATTAGAAGTTATTTTCATAAGGTTTAACTCCTGCAAATGTTTGCTCTGGGTCCAAACCCAGTATGTGGACTGTCTTCTCTGGAGGCAGGACCAAAAGTGTTCAAAAGTACTGCTTTGGTAATCATGATAGGAATGGCTTTGTACAGTGGGACTCAACATGTGGCTGAGAGGCATACAATTGTGGCACATGACACCACCACACATGGAACCATGCCATTCAGCCTGTGGGGCTCACCACAGGTCTAGAAATGTAATGGTGGGGAGGGCTTTCACCACCCCACTCACCACCAAGTTTCTGCACCCTAAGGAACCCCACAGGTGAGATGACACGGTTTCACAGACTAGAGGTGGCCTGCAGGCTGGAGGTTGAATACTCCTGGTTTTGTAAAATATCAGAAAATCCATTGCATATTTCTGGAATGTACCTTTCTGAACCAAAAATAAAAATATCAACCTGGCACTTGTACCCAAAACATAACACACATTTATCCCTTTATAAACACAAGGTACATGCGTCATGTGTCTGCACTTACACCTATGTAACTTACTAGTTTGGCACGTTACCTTTGGAAAGAAGTGCAGTAAACCCTGGCTGATCTAATTTACAGTGATGTAGGTATATGTCCTGTGCCTGCTCTCGTCTCTGGGGAGACTTTTTTTTCAGTGCAAACAAGCTATTAGATTCCTCCATCACCTAGTGTATTAGTGCATACTGTGATAGCCAACCCAGGAGGCCTAGTCCTCTGTCCACTCCACACAGTGGTGTAAGTTGCATCACTGTACAAACACAGTGTAAGGCAAGTTAACATGTAGGGTGCCCTCCCCCCACCTACACTATTGTCATTACAAAGATACCATTACCGAAAGGTTCTATGGCCCAGGGGGCCACATGCATAGGACTAGAGAGATTTATTTAAGAAAAACATGTACATAACAGCACTACTGAGAGAGCTGAAGCAACAATTTTATGAACATCTTTATATCAACCTGCTACTTAAGACTAGAGCCAGAACATTCACTCAAGTCTCCCAAGTCCCAAATCAGAACTCTATTTTTGCTTTGTGGACTGAAATTATATATAGCAGATTTCTATTTCAGAGTAAATTCCAGCGAAAAAAATATTCCCCATATTTTTGCAAATGAGACTAGGAAAGGCTCTTACTGAAAAATTTTGGTGAACTCTGCCCGCAAAATGTTTGCCCATCCCTCCCTCCTACCTTCTGGTTTGAAGCAGAGTAACCTGGCAGAGAGCTTCCACCACCACTTCCAGGAAAATCTGCTTTCCAGACCACACTACAACTTCTTATATAGCTCATGAGCACAAGCTGAACAAACTAGCCCTTCAAAGCTCCTACCCATGACATAACAGCACATACGCCATACTCACAGAGCAACCAAGCATACTTTTTAACCAAACTAAAAGGTAAACTCCAACTGTAAGGTCTACTTGTGGCTGGGAGGTAGGATGAGCACTAGAACTGCAAACAAGGCACCTGTTACTCACGTGCTTTCATAGATGTCCTAGCTGGAGTTAGACAGCAAGAGGAAACCATATGAACCAGATGCCAGTGATGAGCAGCACACAGAGTACATGAGGAAAGTGGTAACTACGTTCAGAGCAAGGCACAAATAACTTTGCAGTAAAGCTTGGGGCCGCACATTGAACCATGGGGAGAAAACAAAATATTGAACAACTGGCTCAGCAAGCACTGTCTATGGATGAAGCAGGGGACAAGTGGAAAAAACAACCCATTATGATCATGTAATTAAAAACCATGCCACAACGTACAAGTACAGGGGACCCAAAATAAGGCTGCACAGACCACATGAACTTTGGCACTTCCTAACATTTGAGTGCTTGCTTTTACAACCTTGCTCATCTTATTTAATGTAACCTGAGTGTGTAATGTCACGCACACACCCCTCTCTTGGGAAGTGCAATCACTTCACAAGTGAAATGGCTGCCAGAAGCTGTACAAAAATCACAAAGTTAAATATATTGACACTAATATATAAATAGTGCTAGGGCCCTTCAAATCCATGAAAAAAGGACAGGAGAGCTGGTTATGACCACACATGAAAACTGCAAGGAATTTAGGACCAAAAGCTGAATTTCTTGCCTTCAGGAAATCTAAGCATTAAAATACAAACAAAACACAGATTTAAACCTTGTTCTCTACATAAGAATCTAACAGATTTATCTGGAATGAGAGAGAAACCAATAGGCCCACCTACTTCCTTGTATTGATATCAGGATCACTGATCAGGTCACAGCAGAATAAACTTTGGATAACCCTGACCCCTGTAAAAAGAAAGTAATAAAAGAGAGCCTGCCATACATAAAATTAAAAAATGCAGTTGCTTGGATGTTTGGAGAACATTTAGGATTAAGGAAAATTATTTCCCAAAGCATGACAAATCTTATTAGAAGTATGCTGTACCTGTTTCTGTCCCTAGCCCAAATGATATATTATCTTCTTAGAAGCTTTTTTCCTCTCCCCTGCTGCCCTGTTAAAGATTTCACAAAATGAGAAAAATCGGTCTAAACAGAACTGTAATACTGAACATGCACAAGGTACCACACATACAAATAGGTAAACTGAAAACCACTGTTCTTTTATTGGCAGTTCAAGGTGTTATTTGTCAAAGAACATTATTTTATTTAGATAAAATTAAATTAAGATAAGAGTGTCCCACCATCTTTCAATTTTGTTGAATCAATAATTATTATCCCAACTGCAAACAAATGCTTCCATTCTCTGGAACAAGAGCTTCTGGGATGAGAGCATCTCTCATCTAATTCCATCAAGCAGTGATTACAGAATCAGACTTGTGCCAGAAAAGAATTTAGGTCTGAGCTGTGTGAATTGCCCCATATAACAAATGTGATAACTTAACCTTAACTTCCCGCCCCACCAAATAATTACTGAAATATGTGAAGCTGAAATTTAAGTATGTCCAATAAATGCACAACAAATAAGGTTAGGCTAATACTTGCACCTATAATTAGGATTAACCCTTCCTGGTCATCCATTCATCAGTGAAAACCAGCAACAGATACCAACAGATTCAGACAAGCAGTATAAAAATGTTAATACATTTCAAAATTAATTTTAGCAATTGAATCTCTGAAGTCTACTTGCAAATCTCCTAAGTCAAGAATGCAAATCAGTAGAAGGATCTAAAATATTCTTCTTTGGTTGATTCCAAACAAACAGGTTAGATTCAACATAAATACTGCTAAGAGTACCAATTTAAAAATATGTTACAACTCAAACTACATAGCTGGCTTACTTGAAAATTAATTCTTTACTAAAACACTAAGTATGAGCAGCTCTGGGGATGAAGGAATTGCCATGTTTCCTCCATAGTAAAATTAAAAAGTAAAAAAATTGTACTGCAAAGTTGTCACATACAAACTAGTTCTCTTAAACTCTTTGACCGCATCCAGATGAGGATGGCCATGTCATATGTGACATCGCAGACTCATCTGTGGCACCACAGACAGCACATTCAGGCATTCCCTGGATTGCTATCTTGCAAGGTGCGGGTTTTTTGGCCCTGGGAGATCCTGAGGTCAAAAAAACCTCACACAAAAAAACAGGGCAGTGCACATGGCAGTAGTGCACACCACCCAAAACTGCCGAAGTGCCATGGCTGCAGGTTCCCCAGCCACCAGGTAAGGCTGCATGCCCTACCCCACTTGGGGTAACCTGCTGCATGCCAGAGCATGCATGGCACAGGCGTTCCCCAGGGGAGAAGTAGCAGCAGCACAAGGTGTGCCACTGCTACTTGTCCCCAGGGAACCAAATGTCCACACTCCTTTGGATGCGACCTTTGAAGCTATTGTGTTGTGAAGTCCTGGAATTAAAATCTTAAAACGGCAGTCATAGCTCATTCTTTATACTTGAAAGGTTTTTAGAGAAACTATTTCAAAGACTCAGGGTTCTTATTTTTGCAGGCTGCATTTTATTTCATTTTTAAGAGAAAAAATATCTTCTCTGCCCTCCCCACTTCTGTTTCAGTTGTCTTCCAGTAGGTTTAGAAGAGTGCATATTAACTGCCAAAGGCAGGACATTCATTTGAATAACTGCACTCCCACTGATGATAACTTTATGGAACCACTAATTTACTTTCCCAGATTTAAATGCAAGCCAATTGGCTGCTATCCCATCAAGAAGATTAGCTTTATGGTAGCCTTTCGCTACTAAGCTTCCCTTGCTCAACTCCAACAACCACAACAATCATCTTCATTAGAAGTTCGACTACAAGCCTGAAGCAAAAGTTACTTTGCTCAAATATGCAGAGGAACAGATTGGTAAAATACCCTCTGGCTACTAATATTATATTAATACAAAGACAAAGCTTTGAGTCAAGAACTGGCATTACAGCACATACCTTTAACAGAAACACATAAGAAGGAAGGGCAGGGATTTTTTCCTCACACCAGAAAGTACATGCTGTGCCCTGCAACCTGCAAGTGAGCTTTTCATTGGAGTTTCTGCTGTTCACATTCACACAAGTGCAAAGGGTGGAAAGCACCTACCAGATGAATCAAAGCTTATGTGTTTACATGTTGAGGAAAATGTTCTGTGCCCTCCTGTTTATGTTTGGGAAATTTTCTGTTTCTGCCCAGGGGAACCTATACAGGGTTGGCAACTTTGAAAGCCCTACTGTAAACTGCTGCTACTGAACAAGGTAAAGAACAAGTCCAAACAGCATAATTAAAAAATGCCTATAATTGTGCAAGCTTTGTGCTCTAGGGCTGTCACAGATGCCAACACTGCATGATGCATCAAGAAACACTTGTACCATTGGAACCATGACAGCTGACTGCCAATTTACACACCTAAGAACATCTGACACAAACACACCAGAACAAAACACTATTCAGGCTCCTGCTATAGTAAAAAGCGCAGGAAGGACATTTGTGTTAAGCCTGGAAAGTTCCTACCCACTCAGTACACATCTGGGGCACTTAACATTCCCATGACAGCTTCATCTAAAGATTCAATGTGCTTTCTGGGGTAAGAGCTCCTGTATTTTCAACCACTATGTATTTTTCTGAATTCTCAAAATGATTTATTGTATGATTCTTTGACATACTACTTGATTTTTAAAGATTATTTTTATCTATTTGTAACTGACTTAAAATGATGTGTTAAGCCAATTAATCCTTATTAATATTTGTTAACAAATACTGTTTAAAACTCCCTTGAATCCAAAACTTTAAGTCCAAGGATGATGAAGCTCATTAGAGGGAGACTTTAAACAGCCCTTCATCTGACACACCAAGTACTATACACTCCAACTGCCTAAACAATACCCAACTTGAGGTAAAAAAACTCACACGGGTAACATTTGTTAACCATTAAACGCACTCTTGGTGAATCAGCTTTTTGAAGATGATTCAAGAGTTGTAAATAAAAGGTAATTTCTAAATGATGACATGAGATACCCTGCTGCAAAAACAAAGCCAAAAAGTCTCTAACACCCATCAGTGTCAACATAGCTAGACTGACAGTTTAAAATGCCATTGTATTTTAGGGACAGTGTTTTTTCAAGCAGAATAAGGAATTTGCCGTAGATCAACAGATACCCTGTCAGCCAAGGATGACAGTGATTCATGACACACATGGGCAGCAAGTTTTAGCATTTTCTTTGGAATATTAAACCCCTACAAGAAGCTGAATTTATGAGCCCTCTTTCTGACAGGTAATATACAGATAGGCTGCTGTTCCTAGAATGAACCTTTGCCAGTCAGTATGAGAGTTACCTGGTCTTCAGACCTCTCTCCCCACTCCAAACCTCGGAAACTGAGACGTGTGCTTCAGAACCTGCACAACCACTAAACAGTTTTGCTTTTACCATCCCAAAAACAATGTATTTTAATTTTTTTTGTAACAACACCTCCTGCTGTCAGGTTCTGAAACAGTGATCCTTACATGTGCTCTCCATACATGGGAACATTTTGTGCATCTGCATTCTTAAGATTCTACTCTTACACAGAAATGAAACACATCCAGACTAATGTAAACTCCATTTGGGGTCACAAACAAGGCAGTGCAGCAGTTAGAAAGGAAGGAAATCTAAAGGCAATAAACATGTAGTGCAATTTGTTAGTGTTCTATCAGTCATCTTCTCTCTATGCACAGTAGATTGTGCAAGCCTTCTAGGAATTATGTGGGCTGTACAAGTAAACTATGCATTTACAAGGTATTTAGCAATTATTTTAGTGTTTTTTTCTTTTTTTTAAGCTGGTGCTCAGTTGTACATATATTGTAGAGTATGTGACAGGAAGAAAGAAGATTTACTAGATGACAAGTGCTCCAACAGTATACCAATAGTACCAGTGTTGGTAAATTTCTGTAGCTGCTATTTCTTGTGGGTCACAAGACATGCTTCCACAGAATAGAACAGTTCTCATACAAGGCAAAATAATAGCTAATGATTATTTCCAAAGGCAGTCCAAATATGCACCAGATGCAAGAAGGAAGTAAACAGTGAAGCAAACGCTATTATCAATTAGATAATGGATTCATCTGTTTCTCTTTCAGTCTAGTTAGGAAGAGATGCAATGTCAAGTGCTGGCATTAACAGAATTCTTATTAAACTGCTACTTTGTACCCTAAACTAGCTTGACCTTTGGCACACTGGAGATTCAAATTCCTTGTTAGATTTCCCAGCCATATGAGGAAAGCTTCACTTTTTACCAGCATAGTAGTTATAACATTATTTTAGTATAGCAACACACACAAAAGCAGGCCAAGTTCTACTGGTAAAAGTGCAGCTTTGCTAATATCATGGCACCTACACTAAGAACTTCCTACAGTGTCAGTCAGCAATCACTGCCCTTTACCATCATGGCCATGCCAACAGAATGCTGTATGGCAAGCAGAGCCCAAGAAAAGGCAGCTTCCAAACAGCAGATGAGATTAGAAAGGCATCAAAATATCTGGTCAAAGTAGGCAAGCTACAGGCCCTGAAACAGGTCTGTAAAAATATGATGGCACCTTCAGAAAGTGAGAACTAGACAGGGTAGATAAAAATCAATTACAAAAATTAAATTAAAAAAAAAAATCAGATTTTTAAAATGTAAATCAGATTTTTTTATTTGTGTTTTTTATTTTTTAAGATGCTTTTTTCCCCTTTTAAACAAAAAGCTATAAAAAGATAATTTTAATTTAAGGTATGTTAAAGCTCAAAGATATCATCATGGAAAAGGGAGTATAACTTTTGTATACTATTTGAGACAATATATTCATGTAACTTTTTAGAAAAGTCTTATGAATAGATCACAACAGACCATGGACTATATTAGGGGCCCAATCTTATGGGGTTCCCAGAGGCTCTTCTATAGATTAGTAAAGATTAAAGAAAACCACTCTACCTAATGGGACTCAGTGCTCAGCCTTGCAGATCCCAGTAAGCATCTCTCTGATGCTTAGTTTCAGTTCTCAAACTGTGGATTTGTGC
>NW_017729032.1:264399033-264401325 GCF_001723915.1 Gavialis gangeticus | reverse complement strand
ACCTGCTCGGGGCAGGAAAGACTGCTGGAGTCAAATAACCCCAGGAAGGTGCGCATCCAGTGTCCTTTTGAAGATCTTGAGAAATAACAACCCGATTACCTACCCATCAGCCCTCTTGTCTCTCTGCAAGTTGTGTACAGAGTCAAGCCCATACCGTTCTCTAAAGAAGTGCGAAGTTTCAAGAAGTTAAATGAATAAAGGTTATCAAACAAAAAGAATGTACTTGTTGTAGAAAACAATGATTAAATCAAGGCTTCCTGACCAGTAATTTAAATCAATTTGGTTTAAATCAAAGCAACCCTGGAACTAGAATATAAAAATCATATCTACCCCACTGTTAAACCCTGCATGCCTAGTATTCACAAGCATGCAGAGCCAACTAGCCAGTCCCACCCCAATCATATTCTAACAATTTATTCGTGTATTTGGGATTAAACCTGGTCTGACCTCAGACAAATCCATACTAGAAGAGAATGTCAAAGAACGGCACAACACAAGTTTTTAAAAGAAAATACCCTTTCAGATCGTTGTGGCTGACCTAAAGTAACCTGGAGGCTTCCAGGTAGAAGACTGTGGTGGCCATACTTTAAAGCAACACATTTTTTACCATAACAAGAAACATTTACCATATTGCATGCTGCTATCTCATCACATGCCTCTGCACTAGCGGAACAGAAGAAAGCCTAAAGCCTACAGCACCTCAGAGAAAGAGCACTCAGCCAGTCTGTGGCTAGCACGATCCTTGTCTCAACAAAAGGCTACAGTTCCAGAAAGTGTTCCCGTTATTTCAGTTTGTCAGGGCACCTTTTGAAGAATTCTGGACTGTGGGGTTTAAACTACAGAGCTTGAGGATTTGTTTGAGAGAAGAATCTATAAAAGTTGGTTACCCTAACAACTAAGGCTTTAAACCAGGGGTGCCAAACTTAGCTGGCTCCATAAGTCAGATGAGCAGTGTGGGACCAGTCCATGGGCTGGACTGGACCCACAAACCGACCTTACTCCAACTGCTGCACACAGCCGCTCTGGCACTGTGATGCATGTGGCGGCCACTTCATGGACATTGTACGGAGCCATCCAGTGCACCCTGCATGCTGCCTTTGGATCACTTGGAGACCCACAGACAACAATAGGAGCTGGATGACAGAGCTCTGTAGGTTGGGTCAGGCCCATGGGCCATATCTTTGACATCCCTCCTTTAAACAGAGCTCTGAGTCCCCATAAGAGCTTGGACTCCCACTTCAAGAGCGCAGGTCAACACAACCATAACTGTCATGTGCTCATTGGTAATGGGGCCTTTCTAGCCCCCATTCCTTAGCAGTTAGTATGCATACACCTGTGTGCACATCTGACTACATGGCCCAGTGTACATAAACCCCTATATACAGTGCACATACATGCATATGCAGGATCAGGGAACCACAGAGAAATCAGGCTGGAAGAGACCTCCAGAAGTCATCTAGTCCAACCCTGTGCCTGAGGGCAGGATCATCCCTATCCAAACCACCCTGTACAAAACCACTGTCTAACCTCTTAGCAAGGCTGCTGTCAACCCTGACACAAACCAGACATAACACCCTAACCTGTCACAGGTAAAGTATGGGGACCTCAGCACGCAACATCCTCTATCAAATACAGATTCAAGATATCCTAGGGAAGAGGACCATGACCCGACACAGAAGGCAAAGCCCCCACCCCCCAGTCCATGCTTATCTGACCACAGGGTATAATTCTTTCCTGAACCTGACAACTGGCCTGACCCTGAGCAGAGGCAAGACCCTCAAGCCAGGAACCTCCAAGTCCCAACAGGAGCCCTGATGCCCCACAGTCAGCCCCAGACTCAGCTGCAGCTCACACCAATGCCCCAGAGGGGAGCCAAGCGCACAGCGTAGGAAATGCCCAGAGCAGACCACAGTGCCTAGTTCACCCTGGCTGTGGCCGCCTCTTCTCCAACACCTCCAGCGGCAGCTCCTTGGGGCCCACCATCCCGCTGCCCCACGCGGGCCCCTCCTCTCCTCCCCTTCCCTCTCCGCCCTGCCGGGCAGCACCAGGGACCTCGACACCCAGTCGCTCCTCACCATGTCGTCGTGGCCGGGCCCGTCGGGCTGGAGGCCGCCGGGCCCCGGGCTGGCCCTGCCCTCCGGCGTCTTTCTCTCGCTGGGGCCCTTCCCGCCGCCGCCGCGAGCTGCACGCCGCCGCCGCCCCCACAGGTAGAGCGCGCCCGCGCCCAGCACTAGCGGAGCTCCCAGCGCCAGGGCCAGCTGCCAACGCGGCAGCCCCGCCGGGCCCGGCCCC
>NW_017729032.1:264388516-264398922 GCF_001723915.1 Gavialis gangeticus | reverse complement strand
CCTCCCCCGGCCGCCACCGCCGCGGCCTCCACGGGCTTCGAGGCGGCCATGACCCGCGCTGCGCTCACACCGCCCGCCGGCAGAGAGAGAGAAGGGTCAGCGGAAACGCGGGGCATGCCGGGAGCGGGGTCAGAGGGAGCACTTCCGGCCGGCGGAGGGCACGGTGGGTCTTGCCCCGCCTCCCTGCATCGGGGCTCGGCGGACGCTGCCACCTGCTGGTGGAGGGGTGCGGCGGCAGGGAATTCTCCCCCCACAGGACATGGTACCGCCCCCTTAAGGGGCTGAGTGGGTTCCAGCAAGGCAGACAAGGGTCCTGGGGTAGATGGCGTCTTGTGTTGCGCACCAGTGATTTAAAATGATACAACCTTAAGTACTACCCTCAAATTTTTGTCATATTAAGTAATTATAATAAATCTGTTAACCCGTAGCACTGACAGGTTATCTGCATCCCACTGGTGGTACCCCTACCACAGGTTGGGAACTGCTGCCTTCCACCAACAGGGCTACAACCCTTCCACCCCGGGAGGCGACTAGGAGGGGGCTCCCCAGTATGGGGGTGCACAGCAGGAGGGTGCCCCCTTGCCAGTGGTGGACACAGAGCAGCAGTGCTCTCAGTCCAAACATGTCCAGAGCCATGCAGAGGGTCCCTGGCACTTAGAGACTGATTCTGAAATTTGTTGTCACGCCTGGGTTGGACTAGGTGATCTCCTGGGGTCCTTTCCAACCTTCCTTTTGTATGATTCTGTGAGAGGCCAGTTTTCTTAGTGGGGTAGTAGCTTTTATTGCACCCACCTTGTATCTGGGCCTGTATGCTCATGCCATGGGATAGAGGTAAACATGCTACACCGTGCAAGCCATTCTGCTTTGGATTTCACGTGGGATTTTTTTTTAAAGGAATACTTGGGTCTTATTATTTGCCTTTGGGCTCATGAAAATTCATGGCAGCCATTCCCAAGCCCTCCTCTTGCAAGCCCCCACAACATGAAGGGTGGCCCATCAATCAGGGATGAAATCTTTATAGGAACTAATCCTTATTTTAAATTGGGTCACCTAGTGCTATTTTCTTTCTTCCTTAGGAAGAGCTTAAGCCATTAGTAGGTAATTCATGGGCATCTCCTTTTTACCCCTGCAGGAGAATGATCGTTTCTAGAAATGAAGGCTTTTTTTTCTGCTCCTTTACAGTCAGTTTTAGGTCTTTTTTCAACAGGACAATATTTTTGTTATTACCAAGAGTGTGAATTTAAAGCAATGTGGTATAATCCTCTCATTCTGATCTAAGTGTATCCACAGGGTAGATTATGCCTTTATCACTGTAGTGGTAAATGTACAACATTTATGAGTACTAAGTAAATGCTTAGATTGTATTTAAGGACATTTCTTTCTTTCTTTCTTTCTTTATTTCTATTAGGCTGGAAAATCCAGCCCCTAGCTGTGCTCAGGGAAATCACTTTGAAATAAAATTAAAAAGGTCCTAACAGCTAATTAGTTTCAGCCAATTCCTATCTCCAGACACCTGGAAAGTTCAACACTACAGTTATATTTTGGCATGGCTCACTCCCCTGAGAAAGATGACTGGCATTGGCTTTTCAGAAGCACTCACCTAAAATGACAAGTTTGTTGCTGAAGCTCATGATTCCCCTTGTTCGACTGAACTACTCAAAAGCAGAAGAAAATGGGGTTTGGCTGTGAAAGTCATTTTTTTCTGGAAACCTCAGTGGAGGGAAAGAAGCATTTTTTTTTGTTGAGGGGAAGAAAGAGGAGGAAGAGATGTAGGAAACTGGCTTGCCTGCAGTCTTTACTGGAAGGAAGGGAGAAGTTGCCAGTGATGATGAAGCTGCTGTGATAGGTGCATTTGACAGTGCTGCCATCAATGTTCCGTGCTGCTATATAGTTTCCCACTCACTGCACACAAAATGTTTTTTTTAACCAAATCGCAATTACTTTCTGAAATAACTTCATATATAGCCACAGAAAACAGCTTTGTAGGACATCCGTGATGCTCCAGCTAAGTGAAGTAGTGCCCTTTGAAGTAAAAGCTTCAGCAATCAGCTGAGTGGCCTGTCCTTCATTCAGCAACTTGCAGTACATTATATGGGATGTGGACCATCCCGATGAATGATGAATATGAATGATCTGAGTTCAACTGTATTGTATCAGTCGATCTACAATTTCTTGAATGATTCTTGTATCGTTATTTCCAAGAAACATAATGCCAAAGATATCAAAACATTAAGGTTGCAGAGGGAATCCCTCAAAAGTCAAGTAATACCAGAATAAGAGTTGTCCGAACAACCTTAACTCTGACCCGCATTCCTATCTGTTAGGACTCTCATGGACCTACATTCCCCTCTATGTCTTTTCCCCTTATTTCACTGCAGCAACCACTGTTTCTTTTCACCTATAGTTTCATAGTTTCACAGTTGGTAGGGTCGGAAGGGACCTGAGCAGATCATCAAGTCTGACCCCCTGCTATGGACAGGAAAGAATGCTGGGGTCAAACAACCCCAACAAGGTGTCTCTCTAGCCTCCTTTTGAAGATCCCCAGGGTAGGAGCGAGCACCACTTCCCTTGGAAGGTGGTTCCAGATACTAGCTGCCCTGACTGAAGTAGTGCCTTCTGATATCTAGCCTGAATCCACTCTCCGTCAACTTATGGCCGTTATTCCTTGTTACTTCCAGTAGTGCGGGGGGAAACAGGGACTCTCCCACTGCCTGTTGGTCTCCCTTGGCCAGTTTATAGATGGCCACCAGATCCCCTCTCAGCCTCCCTTTTTCTCCTTGCCTGTGAAACTGTTGGTCAGCCTAGGGGATGGGAAGAATGACCTTAAAAGTACAGTGCCTTTAGGGTGAACTTGATCAAACTCAGACCTCCAGTTCATGAGATCTTACAATTTCATTTTTTAATGGCTGCTAAGTCCCGTCATTTGTGGGCAAAAAGGCATGGCAGCATGTGCAATGACTCTGGAATGCTTTGTACCCATGGCCATGACCACTGTGTGTTAGAGACCCACAGTATTCTGTACACCCCAGGGGTCAATATTCCCTTAATGGTTACTTTTTTAACTTTCCTGGTCCTCTGTTGCCCTGTTCATTTTCTAGACATTGACACCAGCACAAAGAAAATGTAAAACACTACCAGAACAGAATGGCAGCTGTATTTGAATCTCACTTTGCCCTCAGTTTGTGCTGAGATAAAGAGCTATGCAAGGTGATAGAGCTTCAGGATCCTAGTATCCAGAAGTTATCTTATGTCATCTGGGAAGGCAGAACCTGCCCTCAAACCCTCCCATTACTAGCCCATGTACACTTTTGCAGGACTTTTTCCTATATACCCCTTTATTTATCCTGTTGTACATTTGACCAAAACAAATATGTATGCCAATGAACGGTAGTCAATATTTAGAGGCAGCTTTCTCTGTTCTCAAGTAGACTTGCATTGGGGTGTTAGACTGACCCTTCCGAAGAAAACAAAACTCACTGCAGAGCAGAGATGCCAAACAAAGCCCTTGTCCTGAGTCCATGTCATTCAGAATGGAGAATGCCTGACCACAATTTGTACTATATAGGCATGGGCCTCATTTATCCACAGCAGAACAGATGAAATTGGGGCTCTACTTGTCCTGGGGCCTTCAACCCATTGCACATGTAAGCAGGGGTGGGCCTACTCTGTCCCTGCTTGTGGGAGATTAAATGGCATTGGTGAAAGACAACTTAATGGGGGTGCATGTTGCCTAACTCAGCTTATCTTAATGGAGGATAAGAAGGGTTCTCAGGAGGGTCTTGTTCCTTCTCAGGCACAGCGTATTTTTAATAGCAGAAGGAAAACCAGATCCGATAGGTTTTTGTCTTTTTCCTCCATAGAGTCAGTTAAGCCTCAATGGACAGCTGTGCTAATTTCTGACCATTACCAATATGTTCATTTTGCTTGTCTAAATTACAAGTCTACTACAAATCAGAATGTGCACCTTCCAGGCATGTTACAGTGGGCAACTCTCCATTGTTATTGACAGTTGGTGCACTCAGTGGCAATGAATATGAATTAGGCAACACATTTCCTTTGCCATCCCCTAGGCTGTCACACTGGGCATCTCTGTAATGGAAAGATTAAAAGGAACCTTGTTTAAAATAGATTACAAAGGATTGGCTTGTATATATAGACAGTGCTTAGGGCTGTGAGGGGTGGGGGGTGGTTTCTGGGTGGCGTGTGAAATGACAGCACCTTTCCCTCTTGTTGACAGAACAGACTGTATCTCTAGGCTCAGTAGTGCTGTCTGAGTGGGAGAGTCCCCAAGTCCAGAGTGCCTGTACATGGAATATGAAGAGGATGATGATGTTTCCTTTGCAAAATGGATGAGCAGTTACTGGGGCCACAGCTTAATTGATGAGCATGAGAAAGAGGGCAGAGGCTTTCGGAAACGCCAGTCCCGAGTGTTTAGTGAGAGGAGAGCTTCCCTTCCGGTAAGAGCTTAATTACAGAAAGGCAGGGAAGACTGGAGGAAGGTAAGTGCTTCATCAAGGGATACTGTGGTGATAATGACTATGGTACATGCTGCTGAGTACTTCCCAACTGCGATGCTTGAAAGTGAAAAGTGCTCGGCCACTCTCAGGAGCAAGCCTTTCCTATGTATTTAAGAAAAGAAAACCAGGAAATCCTTAGGTGGGAAACCACAGAACTGCAAACATAATGGTGCTGCCAGTGTAATTACATGGCATACACACCTATTATATTATCACAGCGTAAACATGTTATCAGTGGAAAGCCCTGATCCTGCAAAGACTTGAACATCCAAGGTAACTTTACACGTGAGCTGTCCCATTGTGTTCAAAGATGCTGCTGACATGGGTAACAGTTACATGGGTGTAAACATCTGGGCTTCATTTTGCTGCTCTTCTGAATCAGTCAAAGCAGACAAAGCCTGTTCTGCTTGGCACCAGGATTGCAAAGGTCTCTTCTGGCCTTTGTAGATCTCTGAAACAGAAGATATTAGCTATAACAACTCTGATTACCACATTGCGGGGGGAATCTAGCTACTTTTGCTGTCAGCTTTCTGCATCTGTATCTACCTGCTTTTTTCCCCTATCTGAGCTAAACTGCTGGAACTTTTTCCCTGGCACATGTTGCACTCTGAGGTTATTTGCTGCTGGATCGCATCTGATTTAACTAAACATTCCACTTGGTGGTGTTCAGGTGACAGGTTGAAACTGCAGTCCCATTACACTGGTTTAGAACAGTCAGCCAGGTTCATTTATTTTCAGTTACTTTTACACATTGGGGGGTAGACCCTAGGCTGATGATTCAGTTCTCAGGGGTGTCGGAAACAGAGTGTTTCCATGCAATCCTTGGTTTAGCATGAGATATTTTAGTACAACAGGAAGCTGGTTGGGTTTGTTGCCTCTGAGTTTTGTCTATCTCAGAATTATATTTATGCTAAACCATATATATGTACATGTGTATGTACACAAACACACACAAGTCCTATAACAGGAATGCAGAAAAACTTGTGCTTACATTTAGTTCTGCTCAGGAAAGTGCTCAAGCCTTGGTTTAATGATATGAGGGTGCTGAAATCCTTTATTTCACTGAATAGGGATGCTTTCCTGAATTGGGTGTCCTATGGCTGCTACCTGGCTTATCTTAGATTCTAGAGAGGAAGGAGTGGGATTTATTTTCTAGGGACCCTCATTCTGGTCAATGAGAGTTTTGCTATTAAATTCAATGGGACTAGTACCTGGTTTTTATATTAGTGATCTTGAACAAATATAATGTATTTACTCAAATCCAAGATGAGATAATTTTACCACGCAACATGGGGAGAAAAATCCCCATCTTGGAACTGAATACAAAACAGGTGGCGGGGGGGAGCAGGTAGCTGCTGCAACTCTGACTCTAGTCCTGACTGGGGCTGGAGTTGGAGCCACAGCTACTGCCCCCTCCACCTACCTCATGCCACCCCTGCCCTCCCACCTCCCTGCCCCCTGCTGCCTCTGCCCTGTGTCACCTGTGTTCCCCTGCCTCCCTGCTGCCACTTCTGCCTCCCACCTGCTCCCTCCACCCTCTCCCCACCATTCCCCCTTCATAAAGGCTCTGGCCCCAGTATAGCCTGAGGCACAGAGCACATGCTAGTTTTGCCTCCCCCAGCCAAGTGGGAGGGGGCAAGTCGTGGGGCAGTAGGCACTGAGCGACAGGGAGGAGTTGGCAGGAAGGAGCAGGTAGCATGGGAAGCAGGCACTGCAGAGTGGCAGGCACCAGAGGGTAAAGGCAGGGGGGCAGACAGTGGGGAAGGCCATGGCCAGGTGATGCAGGTGCCAGGGGGGCAGGCACTGCAGGGGGGCAGGCATTGGGGGCAGCAGGTGGCAAGGAGGGTGTTGTGTTCACAGGGCGTACAATGTGAATTAAAAACAAGCCGGAATCTTATCAGGGGATAAGGCACACCGCATTTATTGGAACATAAAACATAAAGCATGCAACATGAAAAGAATAAAGAACAATAAGGTTATATGCTTCACTCATTCTCATGCATACTCATTCATTCATTCATTTATACAAAGAAACAAACACACACACAAAAGTTAGACAGTCCTGCAAAGGTTAAGGTGTTACCAAGTTTCAAAGTTGCTCAAGGTCAGTCTGGTGGCTAGCCAGGCTGACCAAGAGAGTTGGAGTCAGGTCTTGTTGGACGTGCCCAAAACTCCTTCTTGCAGTTGGCAGAGACCCAAAGCCTTGTCTTTGTGTTCATTTTTTATAGTAATAGCTGTTCATAGAGCCTATGGATTCTGCTGAGTCAGATGTGAAGGCATCCTTCTTGTCCTGTTGGCAGGCTGGGATTGGTAGGTCCTGATCTTCTGGCTTTGTGGTCTGCAATCTTCAGGGGCCGTCACTTGCAGTCTTCAGCCATCAGGATGGAGCATGATTTAGTGTTTGGTAATCCTTTACTGCTGATTCTAGGTTGCTGCAGCTCTTAACTGTCAAACCACAGAAGCTATTTTCACCTGCTGCAGGAGGCCTGTCTTTCTGTGTCACTGGCACACATGTCCATCATTTAGTCTTTCATTACTTCTTTCCATATAAACCAGACATATTTACATACACCAGACATACCACTACAAGGGCAAATGGTTTATTTCTCCTAGACTGTTTCCATTATCCAGGCTAGCTCATTTATAGCTAGTTCAACTAGCTCTACACTGCACCACAGTCTGCAGCATAGACAGTACCAGTGTCTCAGAAGGGAGAGATTTGTTTGTTGCCACGATAAAAAACTGCTAGTAGAATTTTCTGACTGAGAAACCTTTCAGCAATTAACAGGGTTGAAAACTGTAGCTTCTGAGGCTGACTTGCCTCTAGAACTTGCTATGACACTAATAATGTCTTATCTAAGAGTCTTCTCCTTCAATGAGTTCTTGAGCCCAAATCCCAGAGCTGAGCATCAGGATTTGGAGTTCAGAATCTGGGTCCCTCTGCTCTAAAACAGGGGAAACCAGAATCTTGAAGCCAACAGCTACAAATTGGTGGGGGCTTAAAAATCAAGACTTAGGTACAAGTTTAGGTAGTTCTGGTCCCACTCTGGCCTTGATGGCAAATTATGTTTCAAAATGTGCCCAAGTTGTGTCCTTATAAAGACTGAGGCCAGGTCTTTTGCTGTCATCACTATGTCTGTGAAAGAAGTTTCATTCCTGACTGATACAGCTGGGCTACCAGAGGTGTAGGTGCAATTTTATAGGAAAAGCCTTGGTCCCTATATGAATTATTTTGCTTGGCAGGGCTGGAGTAAGTTCTACCAGCAACCATACAGTTTTGCTGTGCTGTGCTGCATGTGCTGTAACATTGTGTGGCCATTGCAAGTACCAGCATATCAGTGTCACCATATTGGCAAAGTACTCCTAGGGTGGACTGGTCCATGTTTCAAGTCTGATAAGTGATCCAGATAAGTTTTATAAAGACTTGAGTTGTGCAAAGCATATTTTCGCATGGCTCTGCAACAGGTCTCAGCTCAAATTTTCAGAGGCATGAGGCATCTGTGCCTAGGCAATTTTACAACATGACTTCCTCTGCTAGTTGCTATAAGAAGGTTAATACTAATTGCCATTTGTCACTTTACAATTTTAAAATACTTTACAAGTATTAAACCTGTGGATCCAGACTGGGAGGACCCCTGCAGTTCAGATCTGGCCCTGTGCCCAGAGTGAGTTTGACACCCCTGACTTAGTGGGTCACTTTGCAAAGCTGGGAAAAGAACCCAGGTTCTCAGTACATCCTTAGAGTGCTGAGCCGTGTTCCCAGAGTAAAATTTGTAGCTATACCCTTTTCCAAAAAGTCAAAGTTATATATGTAGGTACCTGTGTCAGACATTTGCCCATCCTTGTGAGCCAACAGGAGATGTAATGACTGCCACTGGAAGTCTAAGACACCTGTTTTCAAAGTCTTCCTGCCCCCAGTGAATTTTGATATCCTTTTAAGGTTTCTGAGGTTCGGAACTGTGACTTTTCTTTACAAGTTGTCTATTCCATGGCCCTCTGTTATAAAATACCATCCAGTTCAGGACAATTTCTTTCTGCCCAAACATTCGGTACTTGCACCCGATATGCACAGAGATAATCAGCCCCTTCCTTCAGTGCCGGATATAAATGTGTTCTGTTGCAGGCACATGCAAATTGTAAAATTTCAACTCTTCAGATTTTCTGAGTGTAAAAATGGAGTCTCATGGAAAGCAAGGAGAGTGTCCACTTTCAAGAAGACACTAATATTAAGATACTAAAACAGAGGTGAGCATTTGCTTATGAAAGCTTACGCATCTTTGAATAAGTTAGTCTGCAAGGTGTAACTCTTCTCTGGCTTTTGCCTAACTTGCTGTGGTGGGTTTGAAAATAAAACAACATAGGTGCTGGAGTAAAAGTGAGCAGTGTCTGTTAAAGTTAATGGTACTTTTTTTAAGAAGCAAAACCAATTACGTCAGACCGAATGCTTGCCTGTCACACCAGAAGGACTCTAGGCTCAAAAAACTTCCTTCAGGCAGAGAATGGCTGGTTCTTAGATACTTAAAAGGAAATAAAGAAATAGAGATATATTATGTGGATTCTGAATGTGTAAAGCTCTGTGGTTTAAGTGCTCCAAATGTATCCTGTTTATATAGCCTTAACAAACAATGAACAATAATGCTGGTACACTGAAGAGCAGTTCTGTCATTGGGAGCTAAGGGAGCTCAGTGTCTCAGAGCCCCAGGTCTAAAGGTAGAAACAACAATCATTTTATACAACAAAGATTAGTAACATATAAGAAAATACTGTTTTATATTTTGGGATATGCTGTCAGCACAAAGTCTGCTGCAGCAGAGTAGAAATGGAAATGGTTAGCCTGATTCTTAGTTACACAAAGATCCCTCACACTGCTCTGATGCAGAAGGGACCTAAAGTGGGCAGAAACAAATAGTTTCTCTAACTACTGCAGAGGTGGCTGGAAGCCCTTTTTCCAGACCTGTTTCCTGCTGTGGCATAAAGCTCTGTTGTGGACATGTCAGGGCAGAGGTCAGAGTGCACTGCACTAAGGCTGTCCTAAACTTCCTGCAGAGCGCAGCATAAATTACAGTGAACCTGAGTCTATAATGCTAGGACCAAGCAGCCCCTTTGGCACCAGAATTATAGATTACCACAACTAAGAAACAGGCAAAGAGCTGTTTGGACTATCTCCAAGAACAATGCTTCTCAACTGTCCTGGATCTGCTTCATTGTTGGGACTACATTTTATTACTCTCAGTTCTCTGAAGAGTCAATTTTAAATAAAGGAATAATAATGCATTGTGCTGGTAAAAAGCCATAAAACATACATGCATGGGCAGTTGTGTTCAGACTTATGTCCTATACAGATTACAGTCACAGGGGATGGGAGTGCATAATGATTACGCTGGTGAGCAGAGCTGACATTCTATCTTAGAAAGATCTTAGTGTGCACACACATTGTAGGAGGACCCCTAATCACAGTAAGAGATTGGTTGGCTCTAAGTGTATAACCTGTACTGCATTCCACTGAACCACAGAATCACAGAAAAGTAGCGCTGAAAGGGACATCTGGAGGTCATTTAGTCCAACCCCCTGTTTGAGACAGGGTCATCCCTAGTCAAACCATTTCATACACATTCTTGTCTAAGCTTTTACTCAAACTACCCCCTAAAACATTCAACCATCTCACATAACCACTGTGGCAGAAAGCCACCTCGGTTTCTCCCCAAAAAAATCTCTGCCCTGTGGCACTGTGATTTAAATCTCTGTGCTGTGACCATTCAATTAGGATGGGCCCAGCACACAGGGGACCACACCCTCAGCCTGTCTCTTTAGGGAACTGGAGCTGGCTGCATTCCTGAGGGAGGGGGAAACCTGCTCCCTCTGCCTACGTGACTTGCATCACTTACCTGG
>NW_017729032.1:264382533-264388074 GCF_001723915.1 Gavialis gangeticus | reverse complement strand
GCCCCTAGGGAGGCATTCGGAGCCTGGAAGGTGGTCGGGCGCAGGGAGGTGGGTGGCTCGACGCAGGATCACCCCCTACTGGCCCTCCTCACGTGGTGGAAACAGCGGAGGGATACGAATACCCAGCTGTGTTCCTGAGGTGGGATCTCTGCACCCCGCCACAACCACAAGGCATAGCACCCTAACAGGTGAAGCAGGGGACAGCAGCAGCCAGAGTCCTGCTGTTGCAAGGGTTATTAAAATCTGCTCAGGAGAACGAAGGAAGAGGATGCCACACACTGAGGCAGAGACATATTTAGGATGGAGACCTGTTAGCTAGCTAGACCAGGGGTCAGCAGCCTGCAGCCCGCAGGCCAGATCCAACTGTGGAACTATGGGATCTAGCCTGTGGATGTGGGGCTTCGGCAGCAGTCAGCAGCAAGGAGCTTTGGCTGTGGGTGCTCTCCCCATGCTGCCATGAGGATGCGTACTGGTTGTGGGTGTTCTCCTCCTGCCACTGCAAAGATGCGTGGCAGCAGCTGGGTCCTAACACCCTCTGACCAAGGGTGGGTCATTGTAGCCTGCAACCAGAAAAGGTTGCCTACCCCTGAACTAGACTATTATTACCAGGCCTAGTGTGTGCATCTCAGTCTGTCTCTTTTTTCAGAGTTTTTTTAATAATTGCATTTTGTGAATGTAAATTTAAAAAAAAGAAATGTAGAATATTTGCATATATTACAAAGGAAAAAAGGCAAACTATAATCTCAGATTTTGCCTGTCCTCCTGTTGTTGCTTAAATCTCCCAAGAACAGATTCCAGATTTTTTTTTGCAATAATTGATACATACACCCTTTTCTGTAAAGACAGGAAATAATATATGTTGACACTATTAAATCTACATGAAAGCTGAATTTTTTGTTTAGCTTTCCATGGCATATGTACTTTCCCCCAAGCATAATCTGATTACTTTGATGCTTTTTTAAACCATAATACAATATGACCTCACAGTAAATACAGCCATATTGATCTGTTTGAAACTACATTTCTAAGTAAAAATAGTTTGAAAAAATCATTACAGCTTCTCTCAGAGGGAGTTATAATGTACTTACTGAAGTAAGATGAATTTGGAATGAGGGCTGAGACTGACCAAAACCAAATACCCTCAGATCCATAATAAAAATTTGCAAAAAGGACAAAGATTTGGAGAATTTTACTGCAAAAAATGGATTTGAAGGCATTTGCAGGTAACAGAATGCTATATACAGAAAGCCTTGAATACACCAATCAAAAACACTGTTGTAAAAAGTCAAATAATAGAAGATTCCATTATGGCTCCAAGAGACAGAGTGTTGCAAGAGCTGGAAGCAGCAGCAGATTACCTGAGCAGCATTAGCTAGGCATTGTAGCCCAATGGGCCACCTAGATTCCTGTGACCCTTTGACATTATTTTATCAGGCTTCTGATGGGAAACAACGGATGCAGGCTATAATTCTAAGAGATACAAATCACCCAAAATATCAAAAGCAGTTCCTGGACGCTGCAGATTCTGACCATGTATGAAAATCAAGTTCCTAATGTCTCTGTGGACTATGGGGTTTGGGAAATCTGAGCTCTCCAGGTGTTCACTAGAGCACAGCTAGGGACCTACTCAAATTGCAAAATGTCGGGGGGGGAACTTACTAAAAATAAAATGTTGGCTTCCCAGTGGGAACCAGCAGTCCTCATGACTGCTGCAGCCTGGCAGCGCAGCCCTCTGCAGGAGAAGTGTGTGTATAGCGGGGGGTGCCAACAGAAGGGGAGGCAGGAAGGTGTCTGCTGCCCCTCATTGCTGATTGACTAAGGGGGCTGCCTGTTTTGTGGCCCTGCCCCTCTCTTGGACTAAAAGACAAATTCTGCTTTTCTTTCCTGGAAGGTCCTGCTGACAACATGATTCCCGGGCAGCTAGGCTAGGTTCTTTCTTCTGCAGCAGTGTTTAATGTAGAGAATGGTGTGTATGTTCTGCTTATATGTAACACTGAAGCATGACATATTCAATTGCAGGCCAAGCTTTCATCTATCCACATGACAAGACTTCGTGAGTCAACAAAGGCCCCATCCTCAAGTCACCTGAGAGGCTGCAAGGAAGTACAAGAAGACCAAGATATGAAATGCCATTGTCATGTGAAGGAATGCAGAATGCCTTCCACGGAAGGCCCCTGCCCTGAGACAAGAGAACCACACAGCAGAACAAATTCCATCCAGGAACTTTCAGAATCCTTTAAGAAACAACTGCATTTCAAAAGCAAACGCTCAATTTCTTTGGTAGGTAGCAATCATGAATAGATGCTTAGACCATTAGCTCTCTGACCTTTGTGGGAAGGCATGGAATGAATGGTAGTCTTGTAAACTATGTTATCTTTCCCATGGCTACTGACCTGTTTAACGGTCAAATGTATTGCTAATAAGGTGCCCCCCACAGCATAACCATTTTCTATAATTTATTGCCTTTTTTACATGGATGAAATATCTAGTATCAATAGTTTCTTACTTTCCTATATATTCTAGTTCTGATTACCAGGATTTTAACACTTATTCTCCTAATACACAGGCTACATTTATAAAATGGAGGAGGAATTATACTTAGAACTTGTTTTTATTTTTAATGTCCTTTACACATAATAGAGGCATACTGTCACCTTAAGTTATACAGAGAAGGTTTTATTTATTGCTGTTGCAAGTGACACTGAAGCTTACTAGAACTGAATACAAAGAGGGGGAAATATTTTTATTTTTCTACTTTGTTTACTTTGCATTAAAAAGTAGCAAATTTCAGCTGTGTATACGGGTCTTTCACAAAGACACTGGGGAGAGAAAAACTTCTTTAATGAAGGAAATGATTGTGAAACCACAACAGCTGTACAGAGACTGAGAATCTGACATGCCTTTAACTCGTTTTTTTGTCCTTTTGATTTCGAGTTGCTGACATCCTTTTATCAATTTATTCTCACAAAATCCCTGCAAGTAAAAGGTAAATATTATTATCCTGATTTTACTGGTATAGGCAACTGAGACAGAGAGGTTAGATAATTTTGCCATAATCAATGAAGAGTTTTGAATCTGAGATGGGGTTAGAGCTCAGATATTCTGCTAGCCAGTGCTGCATGCCAAGAAAAGCCAGAAAAACAGATGGTTATCATACTTTTTCCAAGATACCTGATTCAACAAAGCATTAAGTTCAGTGGGACCACTTGCATACTTTTACTTAGGCACCTGCCTAGGTACCTTGCTGAATCCAACCCCAAGAGGGGAGAGCCTGGCTACAGCCTGGCTCTTTCAAAGATGCAAGTTGTTTTAATAGTACTGATTACATTTTCAAGCTGCCATCTCCGAGGCTCAGGTCCTCATCTGGCACAAAATGCATTACTCCACTGAAGTCACTTTGGTTATGCCAATTTACACCAGTTGAGGAGATAATTCCTACTTCATTAAACGCTTGCAAATATCCTTTGATTTGGTGACTTAATAAAAAATAAGCAATGACATATAGAGGAGAAGGGGCTGGCAGTGGGGACAGTAAGGGCTAGATCATGTCAGGCCTCGCCAGGGTAGTTCAGAAAAGAGAGCACATATGTCTTTCCTTTGCTATGTGCACCTGGTCAGGAATCAGGCACACAATCACACCCCTTTCACTCCCTGATCACAAGGGCTACACGGAGTCACAGTGTGATGACAGTGCAGCATGTACAACTTGGTAATCTGTTTTTTTCCCCTCATGAACTGTTAAACTCAAATTTTCTGTCCCTGAGGACCCCATTTGCTGTTCCTCATGTAGCCATTTTTGTTTGTTTATTACTTAGCAGATGTGCCTATAACTAGGTAGTCTGTCAGTATAAGATATAGTTTGGGTACATATCCCACATGATTCTGCTTTCCTTCTTTATATCTCTGTGGGACATACCCAGAGTATATGTTAGGTCACTTCTCAGGCAGCAGTGGTGCCAAATGCTCTCAATTCCCATCCAAGTCAGTAGGAGCTGAAGGCATTCAGAACTTTGCCAGGTCAGACATTAGGCTTCACAATGTTGAGAGAGAGAATTTCAAACTTGGAGCTTCAAATTTAGGCAGGACAATTTCCATATCTTTGACTATTGTAAGCACCCTGGAAGTGGAATTCAATAGAGAGAAGAAGGAACCCCTTTCTATCTTATTTTCTGTGTATCTCTTCCTTCTTAAAAGTTGCAGAGATGACATCTAGTAAACTTCAATCTCTGAGTTCAATGAGGTTTTCAGAAGCAACAGAGAACGTCACCAAGACGCGTGATGAAAGGTCACATGAGAAAATAACAAGACTGGGGCTAGATTGAAATAGCAGAACTCTTCCTGCAGGGCCTTCAGATAGATGATTTCATAGACATTAGGGCTGGAAGGGACCTCGGAAGATCATTGAGTCCCTATGGGTTCATAGGATCCCAGCAAGACAAGCATCCAAATTTCTCTTGAAAGCGTTCAATGTAGGTGCTTGAACGACCTCCGGTGGCAGGCTATTCCAGACTTTGGGGGCTTGGATAGTGAAGAAATTCTTCCTTATGTCCAGCCTGAAACGGTCTTGCAGGAGTTTATAACTGTTCGACCTTGTCATTCCTTGGGGCGCTCTGGTGAACAAATGTTCCCCCAGATACTGGTGGTCACCCCTGATAAACTTATAGGTGGCCATCGGATCACCCCTGAGCCTGCGTTTTTCCAGGCTGAAGAGTCCCATGGCTCTCAGCCTGTCATCATAAGGTCTGTTTTCCTGACCTCTGATCATGAGCGTGGCTCTTCTCTGGACTCTCTCAAGCTTCTCCACATCCTGTTTGAATTGTGGAGCCCAAAACTGGACGCAGTACTCTGGCTGCGGCCTCACCAAGGCCAAGTACAAGGGGAGAATAATGTCCCAGGATTTGCTTGAGAAGCATCTATGGATGCAAGCCAGAGTTTTGCTCGCTTTACTAGCTGCAGCATCACACTGAAGGCTCATGTCATCTTGTGGTCAATCATGAACCCCAAGTCCCTTTCATCTGTAGTGCTAACCAGCGCAGCACTGCCGAGCCTATAAGGATGCTGCAGGTTTTTCCTCGCAAGGTGGAGAACCTTGCATTTTTCAGTGTTAAGCACCATCAGGTTCTTGTCTGCCCATTTCCTGAGCCTGTCAAGGTCAGCCTGGATTGCCCTCCTGTCCTCAGGTGTGGATGCTTTACCCCAGAGTTTGGTATCATTGGCGAACTTGGCCAGTCCGCTTCTGACTCCAATGTCTATGTAGCAGGCACTAGGGTGCTTGCTACTGGCGATAGTGATATGGGCTTAGCTGCCAGTCAACAGGGCAGCACAGGTGAGGGTTGCTGAGGCAACCAATTTGGTCAGCTGGCCGGAAGGGGGCAGGGCCTGGCCTCTATAAGTAGCCAGGCTGAGGCCAGAAGGCAAGTTCCCGTCTGGCAGTCATGGGTGGAGGAGCTCTGTGGGAGTGTTGCAGCCTGTAGGAACTAGATGGCCTGAACTGCGTCAGTTGAGGACTGGGTGGAGCAAAACCATGGTAGGGTTTTGAAT
>NW_017729032.1:264381311-264382522 GCF_001723915.1 Gavialis gangeticus | reverse complement strand
GGGTCAGGGGGCCAGGCATGGCTGCGGCCGCCTGAGCCCCAATCTGGGGAAGCCCGAGTCGGGCGTATGATCCGAAAAGGGGTCCGGGGGCCAGGCACGGCTACGGCCACCTGAGCCCCGACTGCAGGAATCACACAGAGACAGGCCCCAGTGCGGGTGAGAGCGCGGAGAGACAGGCCCCAATGGGGGCACTGTCTGTGTGGGAGAAGCCCCGGAAGAGGGCAAGCCTATTGGGAAGCCCCGGAAGGGGGCGAGTACATTTCGAGAAGCCACTGGAGAGGGTGAGTACATTTCGAGAAGCCCAGTGAGGGCGAACGTGCAGGTAGATGCCCAGTAAGGACAAGTATCGGAGTTAGGAGCCCAGTGAGGGCAAGCATATGGGTGGAGGCCTCGGAGGGGGCACTAAGGAAAGAGCATAGACACAATAACGTCCGGGACAACTGAGAGGCTTGGGGCATGGTATGAGGGGTGGTCGGAGCCACGCGTAGCCCTGTGACGGGAGTACACAGAATCAGCAGTAGACAGGGTACCGGCAGGAGTACGCCAAGGGATATCGTGCTCAAGGGGGTAAAAGGCAGCCTCCCTTTTATAATATTTACCAGCAAGATGTGGTGGGCGAGATAACGAGGGTGCATGGACACCCACTTGACACGGTAGGGGGCTCCAGGAGAGAATCACGGCTGCTCTTGGGTCCCCGCCCCATGACAGTCCACATCATTAATGAAGATGTTGAACAATATGGGTCCAAGGACAGAGGCTTGGGGGACCCTACTGGTCACAGGGCACCATGACGATTGACTTCCATCAACCACCACTCTCTGGGTCTGACCATGGAGCCAATTCCCCAGCCAGTGGATTGTGGTGGACCTGAGGCCACAGTTGGCCAGTTCTGCCAAGAGGTGATCATGGGATACCAGATAGAAGGCTTTTTCAAAGTCAAGATATATGACATCAATCTCCTCTCCCTTGTCCAGGTGATAGGTCACCTGGTCGTAGAAGGAAATGAGATTGGTCAAGCAAGACCTACCTGCAACAAACCCGTGCTGGCTATCCCTCAGGATGTTGGCGTCGGCCAGTCCATTAAGGATGGCCTCTTTAATAAACTTTTCTAAGATCTTCCCCAGGATAGAAGTCAGGCTGATGGGCCTGTAGTTAGCCTGGTTCACTTTCCTCCCTTTCTTGAAGATAGGCATCACATTGGCCTTCTTCCA
>NW_017729032.1:264379871-264381088 GCF_001723915.1 Gavialis gangeticus | reverse complement strand
TTCATGAGGTCAGCATTGATGGAGGGCAGGGAATCCCCCTCACCCAGGCCTCCCTGTCCTGTAATGGGTAGGGGTGTCCTGTGGGACTGATGAAAGACCTATGCAAAGTACCCATTTAATAGGTTGGCTTTTTCCTGAGCATCGATTGTCAGTTGTCCCATCTGGTTTAGCAGGGGTCCAGTGTTGCCCTTGCTTATTCTCCAGCTCCCCACATATCTAAAAAATGACTTTTTATTTTCCTTGATACTTGTAGCTAGTTGGAGTTCTGTAGCAGCCTTGGCTTTCTTGGTTTGCTCCCTGCAGGACTGGACCAGTGCAAAATATTCCTCCTTGGAGGTGAATCCCATCCTCCATCCTTTGTAGGCCTTTCTTTTTAGCTGCAAGAGCTCTGCTAGTTCCCTGGAGAGCCAAGGGGGCTGCTATGCCCTTTTGCTGCCTTTCCTCCAAGTTGGAATAGCATTAGCTTGTGCATTGAGGATTGCTCCCTTGAGGAGCAACCACTCTTCCTGAACTCCCCTCCCCTTGGAGTCATGGTCCCTTAGGGCCTCACTGACAAGTCTGCTTAGCTTGTCAAAGTCAGCTTTCCTGAAGTCAAGGACTTCTGTATTGCTGACTGACTTGCCAGTTTTATGGCGGATGGTGAAGTGATCAGCTCACGGTTGCTGTCACCCAACCTCTTGTTGGCCCATAGACCTCTTGTGCCAGATAGAGGTCATCCATGCACGAGAGGAAGCTTTGCAACTGCTTGGATTTAGCCAAGCGCTCTTCCCACGATATTTCTGGGTAGTTGAAGTCTCCCATGACAACCATGGACCTGGAGTACGCAGCCTCAGCCAGTTCCCTGGCGAACTCCTGGTCAAGCTCTTGACTTTGGGTGAGAGGTCTGTAGTAGACTCCCACCATCATGTCCCCTGTGCCATGATCCCATCCAATAGGTACAGAACATACCAAGAATATAGGGGAATGTATTTTACAACCTCCTGAGATCTGGGGTAGTTTTTCTAAAGGCTCTGAGTTTGAATCAATCATGTTAAAGCTGATTTGACAGATGTAGGTGACCAGTAGGGCTGTATGAAGCTTCAGTCCCTGATTCGATTTGGCGGAGATTCAGCAGCCAAATCTCTGAATCTGAATCAAATCAGAGGGCCCTTTATTCTCTTCTAATCAAATTGGAACCCTCCAAATTGATTTGGAGAGATCCGGAAAGATTCGGATAG
>NW_017729032.1:264378463-264379813 GCF_001723915.1 Gavialis gangeticus | reverse complement strand
CTTTAAATGTTTTTTCTACATACTTCTAGGTAGCAGGGGCTTGTGAATGGTGCGATGCTGGGGTGCATACAGTGTCCCACAGAAGCACGGGGGGCTCCTCAGTGTGCTCCCCAGCAGACCGAGAAGTGGACTGGAAGTACTTTCAGTCTACTCCCAGGTTCACTGCCGAGCACATGAAGGGGCCCCCCAGCACTCCTGTGAGACGCTCCATCCACCTCAGTATTGCAGTGTTCACAAGCTGTGCCTGCTACCTCAAGGTATGTAGAAAAACTTCTTAAAGCTGTGTCTATGTGAATCACTGATTCTCCAAATCAGCATTGAATCTTCAGGCTCGGATTTGGCCAAATCGAATCAGGGACAGTTATCTGAATCAACAAATTGAATCACTATCCGTGATTTGGGCCAAATCTGAATTGAATAGGGCCTGCTTTGCACACCCCTAGTGAACGTTTTTCCATATCTTTTTGCTGATTATGAGTTTTCTTGTTATTTGAGGAGTAGTTTCTAACTTTTCTCTATATTTCTGTTTCAGCCACCTGAGGGCATGATGGAGAGAACAGAAAGAGAAAGACTAGGCATACCCAAGAGCAGGTCTCGCAAGAAAATGGGAGAAACGATGGAGCCAAAGAGAGGGAAAGAAGAAGAAAACCCACAGGCCTCTGGTGGAAAACACAGTTAATGGTCCCCATCACATGCAAGCATTCAGAAGGGCTGTTCTGCCTAAATGGTTACAGTGCATTGGAGTTACTACCTTTTTCATTCTAACTGAAAAGCTTTTGCCATTTTTTTTACTAGAAAGAAGCTAGTTAGTTAAAGCAGACCCTAAATTTTAAAATAAAATTAACATGATGGAACCACTGAAGTTCTGTTTCTACTGTCTTGCCTTTACATTCACCATTAAAAGTGTGATGCATGTTTCAGGGAGAGTTTGCGAATATATGGATTAAGACCTAAGTGAGCACTGTATGATTTCAGTCAGTTCCAGCATGGCAGCAGGATGGCAGTACACAAGCTCATTTGGGAGGAGAATACACGTAGGTTGTGGGCTGTGCTACACCCCATATCTATTCAGTGTTATTAAGTGGATATTTTCTTTCTTTAAGAATTCTTTCTCTACAATTTATTGAAGCAACAAAATCAAAGGAAGTTAGAGTTTTAACTGAGTACACCAATTGCTTTCTCTAAATCCAGGCCTCGTTGATCTGCCATACTACCCCACCTCTTAGTCTCCCTCAGCATTATCCTCTACCTCCCCTCTTCTCTGTCATCTCACATCTCAACCCTTCTGTTCTGACATTCCTCTGACTGCTACCCTCACTGACCACTTCAGTTGTTCCCTCAATGGTTCTC
>NW_017729032.1:264367606-264378452 GCF_001723915.1 Gavialis gangeticus | reverse complement strand
TATGAGTTTTCTTGTTATTTGAGGAGTAGTTTCTAACTTTTCTCTATATTTCTGTTTCAGCCACCTGAGGGCATGATGGAGAGAACAGAAAGAGAAAGACTAGGCATACCCAAGAGCAGGTCTCGCAAGAAAATGGGAGAAACGATGGAGCCAAAGAGAGGGAAAGAAGAAGAAAACCCACAGGCCTCTGGTGGAAAACACAGTTAATGGTCCCCATCACATGCAAGCATTCAGAAGGGCTGTTCTGCCTAAATGGTTACAGTGCATTGGAGTTACTACCTTTTTCATTCTAACTGAAAAGCTTTTGCCATTTTTTTTACTAGAAAGAAGCTAGTTAGTTAAAGCAGACCCTAAATTTTAAAATAAAATTAACATGATGGAACCACTGAAGTTCTGTTTCTACTGTCTTGCCTTTACATTCACCATTAAAAGTGTGATGCATGTTTCAGGGAGAGTTTGCGAATATATGGATTAAGACCTAAGTGAGCACTGTATGATTTCAGTCAGTTCCAGCATGGCAGCAGGATGGCAGTACACAAGCTCATTTGGGAGGAGAATACACGTAGGTTGTGGGCTGTGCTACACCCCATATCTATTCAGTGTTATTAAGTGGATATTTTCTTTCTTTAAGAATTCTTTCTCTACAATTTATTGAAGCAACAAAATCAAAGGAAGTTAGAGTTTTAACTGAGTACACCAATTGCTTTCTCTAAATCCAGGCCTCGTTGATCTGCCATACTACCCCACCTCTTAGTCTCCCTCAGCATTATCCTCTACCTCCCCTCTTCTCTGTCATCTCACATCTCAACCCTTCTGTTCTGACATTCCTCTGACTGCTACCCTCACTGACCACTTCAGTTGTTCCCTCAATGGTTCTCTTGCCAGGTCCCATTTACTGCCTCCCATTGCCAATCACAGTTTGTCTCTTTCTCCTATTTTAATCCTCATTGCCTCACCTTTGCTGTTGCCTTTCTTATGCCCTTTCTTATTCCCTATTCTAATGCCTTTCTTATTCCCAAACTTAGTTAATGGGGCCCTACAGTCTTTCTGGGTGCACTACCCAAGGGATGATCAAAAGAAAGCACTCCTCCTACTGCCCAACAAAGAAGGAACATTAAGGCAAAAGGTAGTAGACATTTACCAGTCACCCTACTTTCATGACTGGAGCTTCTAACTAAGAACTTGACAATGGCTAGTCCCAGGGAGCCTAGGTCCATGCCCATCCTGCCCATATACTGGCCACCCAAGTCTGATGATGTACTTCGAGATCAGAAGTTTGCTAGTAAAGCTGTTTCAGTCTTGTCCCCAGAGACTAGGGGCTTGAGAGCAGGCTTACTGGTGTACTTCCTGGTCTGAAGAATGACAGCTGACTCAGGTGGGTGGAGGATGCCTAGTTCTGTCCTCTCTGGGACACAATGCTGCTGCAGTATGCATAAACCCTAGGGGTGTTGGGTCCTAGCTCTGTTTTCTGCAAGCAGGTCCTAGAGAAGCCACCTGTGCTCAGGTGGAAATACCATCATATTTGAACTAAGAGTTCCTTCTTGGCACAGGAAAGCCAGAGTGAGGGTGGGCTTTCCCTCAGCAGAGGAGCCTATGTCATTTATGGAAAGGCCTAGCCTTTCACTTTGTTAGGTTAGGTGGAAGACTGAGGCCATTGCAGTCAAAAGTCAGAGTTGTTGGGTTGCTCTAACTGTGACTTCCCATAAAGACCCCAAATCTTGTTCTTTTGCTTTAAAACAAAAACTTAACTTTGAGTTTCCAAACTTAAAATTTAGGGTGTCTTTAAAGCTTTTCCAATTCCTAGTTCTATCTTAACATTTTATTCACTTGGGAATATAAGAAAGGAGACTGAACCATAGCTAATTCCTGCAACATACTTTTCCTTTGTACTATATACAATAAATAAATATGACTGAAATATTTCATTTACAGATGTCATTAGTGGGATCTTTTCAGGGTCAAACTGGATCTTCATTAGATCCTTCTATCAAGCAAAACTTCCATGAAGATACAATTTCTTCTAACTGAAATTTTAACATGACATTACACAACAGTTTAGGGCAGTGATTCTCAACCTTTTTTGTACCAGGACCCATTTGTAAACATTGATAGCCAGTCCCAACCAGTGCCCCTCACTCCCAACCCACTGCAGCCCACAAGGGAAAAGCCACGGTTTCCCACATTTTTCTCCTTTCAAGGAGAATCCATTTTTAAAGTTTGTTGATCCATTTTTTAAGTTTGTTTGAAACCTTGTCATATATTCTTGTGCCCCACTTTTGAATCATGACCTGTGGGTTGAGAACTGCTGTTTTTTGGGCACAAGTTGTCATGGCTGTTGTCAACAGTCAGCACACTCCTGAGATGAAGGGTTTCATTCCCTTTGCCTCTCATAAGGTTGGTACTACATGGTTTGACCACTCTTTGATTGTGTCTCCAGGTAGCAGCCCTCCTATTTTCCAACCACATTAACTGAACAAGTCTAACCATATTTGGCCCATCTAAGAAACCTCTATCCAGGGACCCATCACAAGAGGCTAATTTAAGAGACTCAGAAAAACTTCTTCAAATCAAGCATATGGTTTATGCAACAAGATGTACAAAGAAGTCAGATAGAAGTGTTATAATGATAAGAAGTATTCTACAGACCTGTGTCTTCCTTTATCATGAAGTTTACCCTGATGCTTCCAATGTATTGTTTAATCAGCATTATTAGGAAGATAGATCACATTGGGGTTACATATTCATATATACATATATAGTATAACTGACAAAGGCAACATGAAGAATTGTATATCTCATCAAACTGTAGGGACAATCCAGGGATATAATTATCCAACTATGAATATGGTCAGGGTGAACATTAACATAGAAAGTGTCAGGTGACCTACAATGATCACAAATAAGATATTAGAGGACTTCCAGCAGCTTTTATTATATTGGTTCAATATAGATTTAGAAGGAAGAATGCCACTTCTTGAAGCACTTGGGGTTTCCTTGGAAGTCTCACATATCTAAGTAATTTCCTTGCCCAAAACGACTTAGTCTTTGTAATCTGAGAATGCACAATGGTATGGCTGCAGTCCATAAATCCAGACTATAATTAGACATACTGTGGAAGAATTAATGGACTGCAAATTGTAGAGAGTTTAGGAAACTGATCTTCTGGAAAAACTAAAGTATACATTGCCTCAAAATGTTCATCAGAACTAATTTCAAAGGACTGAGCTGGTTTCAGAACAAAAGCTTCTACCATAAGAGATAAAGAAGTCTGAGAGATAAAGCTAGCTGCAGTAGTAGGTTCTTTATTTTCTTTATGGGTCAGCTACTAAAGGGTGACATCACTCACCAGAACAGTCCAGCTTCCCAGCATACTATGGATAAGTTATGTAATGTTCTATTAAAATAATCTCCTTTACTGTACTTCTGCCATATAGGACTAATTTTCGGGAAGAGATACAAGATAGCAAGATATCAAGAGATACATATAAAGTTCTGGCATTGTCATCCTGAAAGCAGAAGCCATTTGAAACAAGGTGATTTCTAAGAGGGATCTCATTCAAAATGATATCTAATGTCACCAGCTACACTTTTTGGTTTGTGCCTGTTCTGGATCAGAGCAGAGAAAATACACCCTGAACCTTCTGATGTATTGTTTAATTGTAGCATTGCTAGGAGGATGGATTGCAGTTGGACTTCCTATTCATACATACAAGGCAATTGGCAAGGGCAGCTGGAAACAATCTGTACATGTACAGGTTTCCCTCACTTTATGCTGTACATGCATTCCTGGAAAACAGTGCATAACTCAAATTTGTATAAAGGGAACTCACTTTACAATGTAACAAATAGGGATATGTTCCAAGACCTCAACTGTACTGACCCCTAGGCCCATTTCTACCACTTTTACAAGACTATTTTGGTACTCACCAACAGCATACAGTACACACAAGCACTGGGTGGTGGTGAATGTTTAGTTGGTGTGAAGAAAGGGTGGTGAAGACTTCACTGATAGACCAAGGGAGGGATAGGAAATAAGCTACCGGGACGCTTACAAGTCATAATGGGGATGTCAACTACAGAAACACGTGTCTCAGAGAACAAGTGAGGAGCACAGATCCACACAGGAGACTATATTTTGGTGCACGTCACTCCCACAATGCACTGCACAAAGCAGCAGATTGCGGACTTCCACCATACCGATTGCATGAGTGAATTTACCTTGCATATAACAAAATTTTGGTATAAAAAGGGTCATTGCATAAGACCCTGCAGAAAGCGAGGGAATCCTGTATTTATACTTTAGCATCAGCAAATTGAGGGAAAATACATTAATCACCCCAACTACTCAGAATCACTAAATACACAAATCCAGCAGAATATGAAATAAACCCACCCCCCCCACAAAACCAAAACAACAACCACCCCTTCTATCAAATATGCAAAACACACCTCTCCTCCTTGCATTTGTTTTTTTATATATAAAAGAATACTGGTGGACACCCAGTCGGGATTCACTAATGTGTATAAGTTTCCTTTGAGTCGCTCGGTACGTACAAACAGACCGCCTAGTATTGCCACCCCCTGAACACTAATTGCAATCAAGAGACCTACAAATTATCCCATTTTCTACTAAAGCCCAGAAAAGCAGATGGACCAATCAGCATATCCAAAAGGATAATACATCCAGAACCTAGTGGACTAAGAAGGGAAGTAAACTCCCAAGTCAAGTAAGCTTCACAGAAGAAACCCTGCCTACTTCTCTCTTCTTTTAATCTGGATGGAACGCCACCTAACTCTCTATTTCAACAGATGAAGAAATAAAGTTGTTTTCTAAAGTGTCTCTAAACCCACTGACACAACACTAACGGGCTAGTTTTCATTTACACAAGAGCTGCTTTACACTTTTTTAACTTATGCCCATGATAAGGTCTTTTGACATTGCCAGGCAGGTATAAAATGATGTTAGGGTCAACAGCTGGAGGTGGGACTGTAACGGGGCACTGAGTTACACCTGCTCCTTTAGGAAGGGAAACAAACTGAGAGAGAGATTGCAGGTGGGGGTTGTATTGTACGCACAGGGCATACAGTATGAATTAAAAACAAGTGGGAATCTTATCAGGGGATAAGGCACAATGCCACATTTATTGGAACATAAAACATAAAAGGAATAAAGAACAGTAAGGTTATCTGCTTCACTCAGTCCCATACATATTCATTCATACAAAAGAAACAAGCACACACAGATAGTTAGACAGTCTTGCAAAAGTTAAGGTGCTATCAAGTTCTAAAGATGCTTGGGTCAGTCTGGTGGCTAGCCAGACTGATCATGAGGAATGGGGTTAGGTCTTGGTGGACACCCCCAAAACTCTTTCTTGCAGATAAATAGACCCCAAGCCTTTTCTTTGTGTCCATTCTTTATAGTGATAGCTGTCCATACAAGCGTATGGATTCCACTGAGTCAGACATGAAGGTCATCCTCCTTGTCCTGTTGGAAGGCTAGGATTGCTAGGATGTGATCTTCTGGCCTTGTCATCTGCAATCTTCAGGGAGGGTCATTGCTTGTAGTCTTCAGCTGTCAGGGTGAAGGCATGATTTAATATTTGGTAATACTTAACTAATGACTCGTCGCTGAAACCTTTAACTGTTAAACCACAGAAGGCTATTTTCACCTGCTGGGAGAGCACTGTCTTCCTTCACATTATCACATACATACATCATTCATTCTTTCATTACCCCTTTTCAAACATGCCAGACGTACCACAGACCTTACATAAGCATTTTTCTTATACGAAATTTAAGTTTTAAAATCATGAGACCAGTAGGTCAAATATATTTATGCTAAGCAATAAGAAATTTAAAATAGACAGTTAATTCCAGAACAATCATGACTGATTAAAATATTATGAAAAATAAATCATAACAAGATTCATTATAAAAAAAACAATATAAAGCAATTACAGCAATTATAGCTACTGCAATACAACAGAGCCAGGGGCCCTGGAGGTCTCTACTGGACCAGGGATGGAGCCAGAGCCCAGAAGAGGCTACTGCCAGACACTGATTGGCTTGGGGGCCCACAGTTAGGGAGGTGGGAGCCTGGAAGCCATGTCTGATATTGTGGGCCTGGGCCCTGTGAAAGCACAAGGGGAGGAAGCTGGTAAGGCCAAGACCCCTATAAGGTGAATGACTTATAAAATAACATCTGTGATGCATAGGGTGTGGTGTATGGAAGGACAGAGCCATGCAATGATTCCTTAAGGCCACAGGTACCTTGCAGGGGTATGGACAGGCTGAGAGGGTCCACTGAGCTTAAGGGCTGCAGTGAGACTGGTAGAGTCCAAGAGACTTGATTGGACTAAGGCTCACTCTAAAGCCTGTGGGTAACCTGTCTTATTTAACCTTCATTTAAGAACAAAGGTGTGATGGGTAAGCAAACAAAGGCGGGCTGCTTTAGAGACAGAGCTGAGCAAGAGGGGGCACCATGGCCACCCTTAGGGTCTGCTTCTGCCACAGTGACATAAAATAACACAGTCCATTGAACTGTTTCCCTTCCTTTGCTGGTTTGTAGGAGAAGCCACCCTCCATTTGTCTCCTTTGGGACTGATGGATGCCATTTTTCCTATTAGGAAGACCCCTCTGAGTTCAGATCCCTATGCACAATCCTAGCATGATTCCTCTTGAGCTACAGGGAACTGCGACTTTCCTCAGCTATGTTTTGTCTCCAAAACCAGGCAGAGAGAGAGAGGCAAGGAAGAGGAGCAATAGGGTTAACCTCAGCAAGCCGATGGTTTCAACAAAGCTGTCCTTGTTCAGACTAACCGCAAAATGGTGTTTGTCACTATAGGTTAGCTAACTAGTTCTCCTAACAGTATATGTTTTCCCAATGTAGAAAAACAAGACCTTAGAGATGAGACATAGGTCCGGATGAGGGGACTGTAGGGTTTCTGAATTTAGCCTATCCATTTTACCCCTCCTTTAGGCCAAAAGAGTGATCAAAGAAGAGTTGTACTCCTGTACTGCAGCCAGGGTGCAAGGATTCTTGTATGCAGAGGTAACCTGAGCAGGATGCAGGGCCTGGGGCAAATCAGCCAGTGCAGGGTCCTGCCCCTGGTCGTGAGGAAGCTGGCAGTGGATTTGGTGGCTGGGAGAGGGGTGGGGGAGTGCCAAGCAGCTGGTGGTGCTGGATTCAGTTGTGGGGGGCAGGTGCCGAGCAGCTGGACATGAAGCTGGCAGCAGCATGGCCTGGCTCTGCAGGGCGCCCCAAAGCACAGGACCCAGGGCAGTTGCCCCAATACATCCCTCTAGGGATGGACCTGCTTGTAAGTCTCTTCCCAAATCACTTCACCAGTGCCCTAGAAAATGACTTGGGCTGTACACCGAGCACAGGATTTAGTCATAAGGCCCCCTATTCTGTCACTTACACTTGGCCCAGAATTGGAATCTGATCTTCTACAGCAGTGGGGGGCCAATCTTTTTGATAGTCATGCCACAAATTAGCCCTTCACTGTCCCTGAGTGCCACTCCAGGCCCCTTCTTCTGCCTTATCTCCTGCTCTGATTTCTACTTCCTGCTCTATCCAATGCTGTGCTTCCTGTCCCCTTCCTGATCTGCCACATGCCACACACAGGCTTCCTGTCCCTCTTGTGGCACTTGTACCACATGTTGGCCACTCCTGTTCTACAGCCTCTACCAGACATTGGCTACACCCTTGTGCATATAGAGAAGCGGTACACTACCAAGTATTCACTTAAGCTGCTTTCAGGGAAGCTTTGCACTGAGGGAGTGACATTGCATTTTCCGGATGCTGTATAGATGCAGAGTCTTTGTAGCCAGCTTGTATTTAAAAATAACTATCCTAAATGAAACTGGATGGTTAAGAATTTAGTACTGGGATAAAGTACTGAGCTCTAGTTCAAATGTGGCTCAAAACAGAAGTGACCAAGAGCGGTTTTAACTATTGGCTGATCAGTGTGAAAGAGCTTGATAGGTTTTGTCCAGTCCTCAGCGGACAGCTGTCCATATGGCAGAAACATATAGCAATAAATGACATCTTTTTGGCCTCAGCATAGTGACCAAGATGAAGTAAACCATGGAAACTGGATTATTGCCCTCTGTCGTCTTTGTACATGGCTTCTTCCTAGGTGATGTCTGAGACATTGTTGGAATAATGTGAGAGAAGCTTGCATTATGGTTATTTATACTGTAGTTCTACAGATAAACGCAGGGACTTGGTCTCAAGGGAAATAAAAGCTAGCACTGAAGTATTTAAAACAGAGATAAAAAAATAAGAACCTTTGCAATTATATCCTTCTGAAGAAAAATAGCATTGGCCTGACCCTGATCCTATTAAAGATATTTCAGTGACAGCAGGACTGAGTCCCATAACAGTATTTGTATGTTTATATTGTATTTTTAATAAATGCTTTTAGGAGGTTTAGATAAAGCTTTTAATGTATATGGAAATATACTAGCTGTGCCTTAACTTATGATACATGACATGCTAAAAAGTTTTTGGTTTCCATTTTTTTTCTCCAAAGGCATGTTGAAATGTGGCTGGTTAGTTTGTCTTCATGTCAAAATTGTCATCCAAGATCAAAATTTTGTAAAAAGACACCTCCTAAGGACTACAAAGAGGACTCATTCAAAGCTTTTATTTTCCTGACAAAAGAAAAGAGTTGCATTGTGTAAAGCCATTGGGTAGTTGTAACAACTGTAGCCTTTTAATGTTAGAAATAATTTCTAAAGATGGGGGTAGGAGTGGGGAAATGGCTTCAGACTCTAAATTCATTCTTCCTATGCATGCTATGGCAATATGCCAGGATTTGGGGAAGAGTGGTGAAAAAATACTTACACTTGTATAGACACTTGCAAACAAAATCATGTTTGCTACAAAAAAAATCTTGATTTTCACTTTGACTTTCAATTGGGTAGGTGATATGGTTATTGTATACTAGAGGGGGCACATTAGTTCAGCTGACAATATATACAATGCATCTTTAGTGACAAACCAGTATGAAGTTAAAATTAATCCTAGTATTGGTGAAAGATTCTGAATTTGAATGTTGCAGAGATAGGAGGTGCATGAATGCTGTCAGCTCTCCTTTTTCTTTAAACCCAGTATTTCGCTAGTCTCTTCTAATCTCATTTGTGTTCACTCTGCAACCTCCTCAAATGTAATGTCTGCTGACCAGCTGGAAAACGAAATCATAATCTTTGGGCAGTCTGAAGAACTGATTTGAAAAAAGCAATTTGCTTTTTTTCTGTGAGTTCAAAAAATACATTTCATCCTCTGCCCCTGTGCTTTAATTATGGTGAAGGCAGTGATACAGAAGAAAAAGGAAGTTTCTATCTATAATGTCTCCTAGTCTAGCTGGATCTAAGGAGGATTTTCCATTAATCTTTATAGGGTTAAATTATGTCTCTGGATATCCATGTGGGATTCTGGCTGGTGTGAATGAGAACAGCACAAATGTGATGCAGCACAGCATGTTGATCAGGGAGTGCAGCATACATCCATTGTTCTGTTTTGCCTAGAACAGGCCTCCATCAATGTCTCCTGGGTAGTGAATGAATAGGGGAAGAATTTTCTAAGCAAAAATGCCAAATTCTATATGACACATTCTTCTATGTCATCAGTGAGAGATGTTATATATGGGCATTCTGCAAGGATCTGCAATATGTTCCCATATTGTCCAATATATATTATATGAGGCCTTTTAGGAAGATTGTTCTTGCACACAAGGCAGCTCATTAGAAGAATGGCAGTGCACATCTTGTACCAGGGCACTGCTGAGTTTGGTCTCTGCTTGGAAAGAATCTTTCACTGGATGCAGATGTGGCACCAAATCCAAAAAGTTTCTAATTGAGAAAAAGGAAAAAGTTGTACTTAGCAGATCTATCCATGATTTTTGAGTTGGCCACAGCATCTCTTGCCTTATCAGTCAATTAGATGGACATTTTGAGCTTAAGTTTCACTCTATCATCATCCACAGACAATCATTATTGCTCATGTTCTCTGGTCACCATAGCCTCTCCCTTAACCTAAACAAAGGTTTATCTCAGTAGTTTAAATTTTAAAAAAAATCATACATTTCAGAATGTTCCCATTGATGAAAATATGGAAGTGCACCACCAATCCATCTTTTGGTTTGCCATTCTTACGTATTTCAGAGAAAATCTGAAGACATACTGTACATAAGGATCCACATTTTGCAGATGCTTAACTTTACTGCTATAAGTAATTCTAAGGATTTCAATGGGCTTACTCATCCTAGTAAAGCAAAACACATACATAAATGTTTCCAGGATCAGGGCTTAGGATAATATTTCTTTCTGTTGCATGAAACTACATTTCTTAAGCAACTTTCAAAAACTTTCAAAAGAAAGTAAGCATGTGGAAATCAAACTATTTTTTTCAAACAATCTCTAGTGTTATCTGGGGACCCTGAACAGAGGAATGTGAGTCATTGGCATCTTTTTATTGTTATTATTGTTCCTGCCTGCCATCCCTGAGTAGAGACAGGTAGTTAGCCATGTTAGTTTGGAAGTAGGCAGAAGGCAGGGCAGGGTGGCACCTTAAGCTAACTAAGGAGTCATCCCACCTGCCTTGCCTTTTAACAGCTGAATGACCTGATCATTTGACTTCTGTGTGTCTGTTTACCACTTTATAAAATGAATAATAGTAATTACTTATTTTTATAGGACAAGTAGGGGTGGACCGATAGAGATTTTTGGGGCAATACCAAAGGCCAATTTTTAATGAGCCATATCGGAATGGGATTTCATAGATTTCATAGACATTAGGGCTGGAAGGGACCTAGAAGATCATCGAGTCCAGCCCCCTGCC
>NW_017729032.1:264352436-264362606 GCF_001723915.1 Gavialis gangeticus | reverse complement strand
CTAAAGAGCCCCATGGCTCTCAGCCTGTCATCGTAAGGTCTGTTTTCCTGACCTCTGATCATGCGTGTGGCTCTTCTTTGGACTCTCTCAAGCTTCTCCATATCCTTTTTGAATTGTGGAGCCCAGAACTGGACGCAGTACTCCAGCTGCAGCCTCACCAAGGCCGAGTACAAGGGGAGATTGACGTCCCAGGATTTGCTTGAGAAGCATCTATGGATACAAGCCAGCATTTTAGTCGCTTTACTAGCCGCAGCATCACATTGCTCATGTTCATCTTGTGGTCAGTAATGACCCCCAAGTCTCTTTCTTCTGTAGCGGATACTGATCTCTTTCTGATATGCAGCCCTGCAGTGTGGAGAGAAGCGCCCAGCTGGTAAGTCTGTTGTGGGGGAAGGGGTGGGAGGAGGGAAGGAAAAATGTTTCTTATTGTTATATGTAGAAGGAACCCATTGTACAAAAATGCAAACTTTGGAGGCAGTTGTTCCTCAGTTCTAATGTATTTCCCAAGCTCTCTTCACTTTCCTTTCCCTCGCTTGCCCCAGATTCAGCTCCAAGTTTTCATACTCCATCTCATTTTCCCTTTCCACCTTATTTCATCACTTTAAAATGTGCTTCCCCCACTTATCCTCACTGTTCCTCTTATTATTCTTGCTATTTCCTTACAACATACTGCTGTTGAACTGCTTCTTAAGCAGCTGTATTTTGTCATCTGTTTCAGTGTTTAAATGCATCTTAGTGATAGTACATCACCGCTGATGTATATACTAATGCATCAGGAAATGCTGATACATGCCAATGGGGGAAAACTTCTTTTAGTAAAGGAGCAGGAGAATATGACACAGAGAGAAAAGGGACTGCCTGCACCATAAGATGATGGCAGCAGTCCTGCCAACCCACTGTCAGCTGCAACTTCTTAATTCTGTATAAGAGATAATGAAATGAACCAGTATTAACTCACCACTGCAGCTGTAGCTCTCTAAACCATCTGAAATTTAACCATTCGAAAATATGTGAGACCTCAGACAAACTGGCCTGAGGATACCGAGTTGGCATTTGTGTGGCTGGAAGGAGGAAAAATGGGACTCAGTGTGGGAGGAGGTTTGGCCAGAGGGTTCCTGCAGAGTTGTGTATGGACAGTGACTCTGACCCACCTATAGAGCTGGGCTTTGTTTATGAGATGTGATTTGGGAGAACAGACCAAACTGCAGGAGGGGTATGGTATGATGATGCCTTGTGTGAACAGAGGAAAATCTACAAGGAACAACTTGGATAAGATTAGTACCTGGTGCCTTGTTTGGAGCGGGATAGAAAATGACAACTTGGCTTGCAGGAAGTCTATTAAGGAGCAAGATTGAAGCCTCTGAGAAAAGGGCCTTCTGGGGGAGGAATGCTCGACCTCAGCACTGAGACATCGACAGCACTTGAAGGAATACCTTTCAATGTTTCTGCTTTCCACTGCACTGATTGCAATCCTTTTAGCTCTGGTTCCTGGGGTGTTTGCACTCTCACTTTTTAGCCTTTTCGCCATCCAACATATTTCCCTGGTAGATTTGTGCTACCCCTGGCACTTTTCCTGATCTATATCCTGCATGTTAGTTTATCTGTTAAGTTCTGCATGTTCATCAGTCCTGCTATGTCTGTCTGTCCTTTACACCCATACATATCTCCTATTGTGAACCAAACCCAACCCAATGTCCTCTGCTGGCCAGCCTGCTTTTCTGAGTCACCAGAGGTACGTGCAGAGTACAACTAGTGAGTCAGAGCTTTCTGGCTGGGAAAACTTTGCTGAAGGTGAAACTGTATCATAAAAAAAAGCATGATTAAGTTTGCAATGTCAAGCACTCAAAAGTTGGAAAATGCCAGATTTTCAATATGTATGCAACTTTAATTCAGTTTATCCCCTTGTATGTTTGCATTATGAAACAATTTAAATACAGGATCACTGTCAGTCTCCCCTGCCTGCAGGAAATTCAGTGCCAATAACCTAACTAGGGGTGGGTGAGGAAAGAGAGAGAGAAAAAAGGTTTTTAATCTATGAACTGCTATCTTTGCTTTTTTTCCCCTCTTTGCAGCATATCTACCAAAGAAAACTGATGGATGTGTTAGACTTAAAACAGTACAATGCAAAAGTCTGCAAGGCTAGAGACAGAAGTTACACATAAACCAGTTTAAGTGATCAGAAACTACTTTAAACCTGTAACAGAACAGAAGCTCCATGCACATAAACTAGTTTCAAAATGGCTGAAATTAGTCTAAGATAAACCTGGTTGAATGTAGCATCAGACTGAACTGATTTGGGTCGAATTGATTTATGAAATTTCTGTCCCAGACCCCTTCCTGGTTAAAGTTAAATCACAGTCCCCCAGCATCCCATCATGCTTTGCAGCCTTAAGTTGGGCTGTGCTGTCCACTCCAGAGAGCAGGACTGGCCCTGTGCCTCTGCTCCCTAGCTGGAGTAGTGAGGGCTGGCTCACAGGGTGGGGGTACAACAAGCCGAGCTAGAGATGCAGCCCTGTCTACAGGGGGAGAACTGCTTCTTCCTCCTCACCCCCAGCAAACCCCAGCTTGGGTCTGGGGATAAGGAGTGGGGCTAAACACCCAATCCCCTGCTCAAACTTACTGCTGGCTGCAACTGTAGACTACAAATCCCAGAGGCACCTGAATTCAGGAAGAAGTGATGAGCATCCCTGCAGAGTCCTGCTGTTGCAATTCTGGACTGTAAATCCCAGAGACCTTGGGGAGGGGGGTAGCAGGAAGAGGAAATGGAGACACAGCCAGAAAGCCATGCTGTAGTGCCTCCACTTCCCCGGCTTCTGGCCTGAGTCACTGCAGGCGTGTGGCTGCATTTCCTGAATCAAAGGTAAATGTCTGTTCACTTCTGTTTCAATTGAATCTATGCAGCTTAGACTAACCTGCAAAGACTGAATTGATTCAGCCTTGGCCTTTTTGACTGTATGTACTTGGCCCACGTGCTCAAAAGACTGCAGTAGAGTTATTGGTCTAGAATGAATAAACATCAATACAGAGCAATTCACAATATTGGTGGTTGTAAGATCACATTTTTTTCTCTTTTAAGCTCTTTTTTCTCCATACTTTAGGCTATAGAGAAGACTCACGAACAAAGAGATGGCACTGAACTTGACTCTAAATCAGTGATTCCGAGCCAGGGTGCTGAGGCCTTTTGAAAAGTGCCCTGAGGTGTAAGTAGATGAGGTGTTAGAACATAAACAGGCAAATTAAGCAGATAAGCACAGGCTCAGGCTCGTCTCTGCCTGAACTATCCCTCATCCCCACAGTCCGGCCCCTTCGCAAGGAAGTATTTTTTTTAAATTGGGTGCCACTCAATTTACAAAAGTAATGGAGGGGTGCCTCAAGTCCAAGAAGGTTAACAACCACTACTCTAAATAAATTCCTGCCAAATGTTCAAAGGAGCAATGCCTGAAAACAATATTTTGCTATAATTTCTTGGCTATGGCAGTCCTAAAGCAATGTGAAAACACTTCAAATAGCAGTGTGATACCTAATTTACTGAGTCCCTTTGCAAGTACATGCTGCATGCTTTCTCATTGACATTGAACATTATTTTCAGTGGGGTTAATACATATTTTACTGATGGGAATTCTACTAATAATAGAACTGAGTCCTATTGTTACATCACCCTATAGGTTCAGCCATGTATTTTTCCTTATAGCTGTGTAAGCTCTGGGGCCAATCATCCTTCTAACAATTCAAAAAATCTGCTGTGGATAAAAAATAAAATAAGAAAAACTCTCATTATGAATCTTTGGATTGAAATTAACTTTTTATTTATTTTGCTTGGTCCAAAATGTAATGGAAACAGGATTTCAATGTTTTTACTTCTCCTGAGGCTACATCCAATATATTAATTTGTTCTTTACAACAGTAGTTTGAACCAGTAAACCTCTGAAAGACCAGAACTATTCACATTTACTATAGAGGGTCTGTTTTCTTAAAAATGATTCTTTTACCACCTTCAGGTATGTACAAACTTTTAGATTCCTTGGCTGTAAACAAGATGTGACATTATATAGACATATAGTGTCTATACCATTGTTACATGAAACAATTATATTGATTATATTGTTTCATATAACAAATTAAACCTTGGAGTTAAGGTGGATAGGGTAGTAGATATCTACTTTCATTTGGACACTGTCACATTTGATAGATAAAGTCTAGTGGGCTGAAATTGGTTCTGGAGACAACTCTGTTCTCTGTCCTGTGAGTGGTTAAGGCCATGACCCTTCAGTGATTTAGCACGTGTCTGTGCTGCAGGCAGAGAAGGGATTGCAGCAAGGGAAAGCATGCCATGCTAACTTTAAACTTGCTAGCAACCTAACGTGTATAAAGCAACTCACAAGTGTAAGCGTTTGGAGTGAGGCTTAGTTGAGTGATTTGTCTTACATGGGAAGTGGAGCTAACAGCATTTGCTGGCTATGATCAAGCACCTAAGACAGCAATGGATAACGATAGTGATATAAGTGCACAGTATTTATGATTACACTATTGAAATGAAGAATAGCTCTCAGTACTAAATGTAACCTTATAGTCTAGTGTGGTAGAAGGCCACAGATATTTGGCATGATATTGTTCCGTACAAGTCAGTGGGATTTTTCCCTTTATTAGTGAGTGCAGGTTCAAGCACTATTTACAAATTCATCACAAAGCTTCTAGATTATACCACAAGCAATTCTTGTCAGAAATAAGGATTCTTCTAGCCTAATAAAGAAGGAGCAACTACAGTAATCTGTGCAATGCCTAACAGAGAAAACCCTGACAGACACCAGAATAAAGTAGGATCTTGGGATCCATATAACTCATATCCAATTTGTTTACGATTATTGCTATTTAGCAAGTATTTGTTTTCTGACTTGTGACAGGAAGTCATGAATTCCCATCTCAAGAAAAGTATACCTTCATTCAGGAGGATACAGAGGAATACAGAAACAAGAGGTTTGATTAACACTGGTAGAAGATAACCAGGATAGTGATAGACTGGGAAGTGAAACTTCAGCTGGCTGAGAAAATTAGTTTTTCATTTTGTAGATAACACTTTTTAATTGAAGGGCACTTTAGAAATGGAAAACCTATTCAGAATGGATTGATTGACTTTGGTTTAAGAGGGAATCACACATGTGGTCTGGTTGCATGGTGGTTTGCTGTGGGACAGAGATGGTACAACATAACATCCTACTTGCATCAAACATACAGTTCAGTTTTGGACAAGTATTCAGTATTTGTTCTTATCAGGAAATTAAAATTAGCAGCATCAAAATTCAAACAGATTTTCATAACTGGGAAATTAGAAGAAATCACTGTTTTGCTTCTGAATATTCTACAAGCAGACAAAGGTGAAGTTCATTTAGTACATACCTAGGTAGAAACAAGCTCTTTGTTTCTATGGATTTAATGCTTGCTGGTCTCCTAGCATACATTTATATCTATAAACTTGCGTTCAAGATAGATAGCTTATTTAGTTAGTCTATAAAGGTGCATATCAACCCTGTCATCTTGGGTAGAAAATTTCTACTCGGTTTTAATAATTAGTCCTAATTTGGGGTTTTTGCTTTTTTACAATGTGATAGAAATAATTTAACCTTGAACAGGCAGGGGCATGGAATCTACAGCTAAAGGAGTATTTTCCAACTGTATGATTTATATCAGGGGTGGAAAACTCACCCTTCCTGATGGGCCAGATTTGGCCTGGAGGGTTTCTTGCAGGCTGGATCCAAATGCAGTGGCTGTGTGAGTAGTGGTGGCAGAGTGAGGATTAAATCAGCCATTGCTCACCACTGACATGCATCCCCAATGGTGCTCTATGCTCCAGATCCTGGTGGTAGGACCTCACTCCTATTCATCCTGCCCCTGAATTCCTAGCCTCCCTGGGAGCCCCCCAGGCCAGATGACACTGCTCCATGGTCCAGATGCAGCCGGCAGGCTGTTTGACGACCCTAATGTAGGTTTGACATACTTAAACTTTCTCTAAAGGATTTGCCCTTCTTTATAATTATGTCAGACATATACTGCCCCAGAGCCTCCTTTGAAGAAGAAAAGTATTTTGTTACTTACTTATCAGCTCCATATTTAGTTAAATTATGCAACCCATGCAGGGGATGGCAGAAATAAGCATAGAGTTCTTTTACAGCAGGGGTTGGCCAAATCTGGCCGGCAAAGCCAATGGATCCAGGCTGTGGAACTGGGGCTTCAGTGGTGTTTGGCAACAGGTGCTTCCTGCATGGAGGAGAAAAGTGGCAGCAGTGGGCTGTGTGCTAGTGCCAACCTACCTCTGAGCAAAGGTGGGTCATTCTAGCCTGCAGCCAGGAAAGGTTGCAAACCACTGTCTTACACATATCTTTTTAGACAGGGAAAGGGTCTATTGCTTGCTCCAAGTGTTGGTACCTGTGGGGGTTGTGCACTTTGCCATCATGTTTTGATGAAAGGAACTCCAAGGAATTGTGGACTATAGGTTTGGTAAGCTAGAGACTAGATACAGCTGTATCTAAGAGGAGAGCTAGGAAGGGTCTGACTTCATGAACTTCACTAGAATTAGCTGTACTTTTAGTTGGGTGTGGCTAAAAAAAAAGAATAACACTGTAAGGGATTTCAAGAAGTCAAATCCACTGTTAGACAAGAATATTTCTATTTAAACCATCCCACCCATACTTAATTAACCTGAACTTAAAAACTTCTAATGATGGAGATTCTACAGTCTGTGTTGGTGCTTTGTTCCAATGCTTAACCACCATCATAGAACATTCTTTCTAATATCTAACCTAAATCTCCATTGCTACCTGTACCCTGCAGATGGTGAGAACTGATCACCAGGCTCTTTAGAACAACTCTTTTTGTACTTGGAAACTGTTATAAAATTCCTACTCTTCTCTAGACTAAATTGTCTCAATTCTTCCAACCTTTCTTTACATGTTATGTTTTCCAGACCTCTTATTCTCTTGCCCTCTTCTGAACTCCTTCCAATCTGTGGACAACTTTTTTGAAGTGCAGTGATCAAAATGGGATACAGTTCTCCAGTGGAGGCCTTACCAGTGCTGAGCAGAGTAGAAACATTATAATAGAAGCTCTGTTGTCTGTTTAGCCTATGCAGGTACTATGTGATATTTTATACATTTACTTTTCTGTTGTTCCTGTAATATACACTACAAAGGTGTTTTTATTAAAGGTGTCCAAAACTCTTTCTTTTCCAGAAATGCTGTTGGGAATATTGCTACATGGGGAAAATACTTTTTGTAAAGCAACGTTTGTAAAAATGGAAGCACTGGAGTCCTGGAAAGAGGAAAAATTGGTGCCACCTAGGTAAATATATCAAGCAACTGGTAAACAGATGAGGTAAGTGCACTTGTCAAATGCACTGACATTGAATAAGCTTAGTCCGTCTGAAAATTGTTCTGCAGCAGAAGTATATCCATTAGGTAGTCCCATTATGTGAGATGCAATCTGCTGTCAGTTCTAAAATAAATTGCAAATGAAGTCCCTTCAGACCAGTAAATAGGAATGGATGTTTTACGGGATGGATCCTATTGCAATGCACTTTTAACAGCCTTGCCAACTGATATTGCAGTTTGGTTAAATGACAGAGGAGAATACAATTAATGTGGTATTCTCATTCAAGGGAGGATACCTTTTGTTAAGCTGTAACTGCACATGGCAGACTCACCCCCATCTAGAATTGAGGACAACTTGAAACTGTATTCAGAGTGAGGTGGGAGCTCTAGAAAATGTTCATTAGTATTTCATCTTTAGTCTACATAACACCACCCAACCTGAAAAGACAAAATGATTGCCAATTACATTTTTGCAAATGGCATTTGCTCTGACTCGTTTTACAGTGCTGTATATAACTCTGCATATATGCATAAGCATATTGATAGAAGGTTGCCAAAGGAGTGAGTATGGATGTGTCTGATAAACAGAGGTACAAAATTAAATAGTGAATGCTTAAACAGGTGACTTTGTATAAAGAATTATCTCCACTCGCATATATCCTTGGAAAGAAGATTTGGGGCTATAGATAGGGTTTTCAAACACAAACCTTTAAAGAGTGGAAATTGTAGAGGTCTAGGGATCCCATGCAACCTTATAATCATAGAATCATAGCAAGTTAGGGTTGGAAAGGACCTCAGGAGGTCCAACCCCCTGCTCAAACCCCCTGCTCAAACTGGGACCATTCTCAACTAGATCATCCCAACCAAAGCTTTGGCTAGCCAGGTTTTGAAAACCTATAAGGATGGAGTTTCCACCACCTCTCTGGGTAACCTGTTCCAGTGTTTTACTACTCTCTGAGTGAGAGAATTTTTCCTAATACTGAACCTAAACTTCCCTTGCTGAAACTTGAGACTGTTGCTCCTGGTTCTCTGCCACCACTATGAATAGCTTAGGTCCATCCTCTTTTGAACCCCCCTTCAGATAGCTGAAGACTGCTATTAAGTCTCCTCTCAGTCTCCTCTTCTCTAGACTAAATAAACGCAGTTCCCTCAGTCTTTCCTCATAAATCATGTGCCCCACCCCCTCACCATTTTTGTTGCCTTCCACTGGACTCTCTCCAATTTGTCCACCTCCTTTTTGTAGTGTGTGTGTGTGTGTGGGGGGGGGGTCAGAACTGAACACAGTACTCCAGATGTGGCTCTCACAAGTGCTGAACAGAGGAGTATAATTACTTCCCATGACCTACTGGCAACACACCTACCAATGCAGCCCAGTATGCTGTTAGCCTTCTTGGCAACAAGGGCACACTGCTGGCTCATATTCAGTTTATTGTCCACTGTAACTCCCAGGTCCTTTTCTGCAGAGCTGCTACCCCAGCCAGTCAGTCCCCAGCCTGTACTGGTGCATGGGATTGTTCCGTCCAAAGTGCAGGTCTCGGCACTTGTTCTTGTTGAACCTCTTGAGATTCCTTTTGGCCCAATCCTGCAATTTATCTAGGTCTCTCTGAATCCTAGCCCGACCCTCCAGCTTATGTACTACTCCCTCAGCTTGGTGTTATCTGCAAACCTGCTGAGGGTGCACTCTATGCCATCTTCCAGGTCGTTGATGAAGACATTGAACAAAACCGGCCCCAGGACCAACCTTGGCGCACTCCACTTGATACCAGCTGCCAACCAGACATCAAGCCATTGATTACTACTCTCTGAGCTGATGCTCCAGCCAGTTTGCTATCCACCTTACAGTCCATTCATCTAGCCCATACTTCCTTAGCTTGCCTGCGAGAACGTTGTGTATCAAAAGCCTTTCTAAATCAAGGTATACCACATCCACCAGCCTCCCCTCATTCAGAGACAGTCACCTTGTCATAGAAGGCAATCAGGTTGGTCAGGCATGACTTGCCCCTGGTGAATCCATGCTGACTGTTCCTAATCACCTTTTTCTCTTCCAAGTGCTTAGAAATAGATTCCTTGAGGATTTTCTCCATGTTTTTTCTGGGGACTGAGGTGAGGCTGACTGGTTTGTAGTTCCTTGGATCCTCCTTTTTACCTTTCTTCAATATGGGCACTATGTTGTGCACTAGCAGCAATAAAGCATGATGGGATCTAATGGGCAATCCCACACCTCCTGTCCTGTGCACACAGCATGGCAGGAGGTGTGATTGTGTGGAGCCTTCATTAGGTCCCATGCCTTCACCTGCACTTGTAGAGGGGTCTCGGAGCAGTCAAACACTGGAAGCCGCCTAGAGAAACTGTGGGATCTGTATCCTTGGGAGTTTTCAAGAGCAGGTAGGCCAGACACTGGGCTGCGCTTAGTCAGGGAAGACCCTGCCTTGAGCAGGGAGCTGGAGTGGATCCCTGCCAGCCCTATGATTCTACATTATGTCACTTTTCTTTTGGGTAACTCCTCAGAACCGGGGAAGGCGAGAGAGTAAGAGCCAGCGAGCCTTTCCCCCAGACCCTTTTTTGACTTTCTCAAAAGGATGCCCCCAAGAAAGCGGCGGGTGAAAGCAGGCCGCCCTCCGCGCCCGGGGAGCTAGAGGAGCGGGGCGCGGGTGGCTCGGGGCTGTCCGTCGGTGCCGCGGGGAGGGAAGCCCGCGCTGGCCTCCAAGGCGGGCTGCGTGCGGGACGTGTCCCGGCGCCGGCGGCGGCTCGCAGCGCCCCCTGCGCCCAGCCTTGTTGTGGCCAAGGCAGCGCGGGAAGCCAGCGGCTC
>NW_017729032.1:264344556-264352022 GCF_001723915.1 Gavialis gangeticus | reverse complement strand
GCCGGGACTGACTGCGGCCGGAGCCAGTGTGGAGGCGCGGCGAGGCCGGGCCGCCAATGGGAGGCGGCGCGGGGCGGGGCCAGCTGCGGCACATCTGGGCGGCTGGGGAGAGCGGGAGGGGTGGGGGGCCAGTTCTGCAGGGTGTGCGGCATGGCTTGAAGGAGCCGCGCTGCGGCCTCAGTAGCGCGGGGCGGACGGCGAGCAGGGCGCCCCACAGACCGGTCGGGGCAGCCGGGGACTGGGAGGGGGCTTGTCCTGCCCCCGGCTGCCGGCTCCTTCCCTACCACGGGGTAAGAGAAGCGCCTGAGTTGCTGGCTCCCTGGGCGTGGGAGCGCCCTTGGCTTCCCTGGCGAGTATGTGACACTTCGTGGTTGCGCGGAGCCTGGCTTTTGGAGAGGTTGAGGGGCCCGCAGACACCTTGAAGTGTGGAGGGGCTTGGCTTCAGCACTGCTTCTCAACCTTGACAGACCCGAGGCGCCTCTTGGAAAATGCCAGCTCTGAGTTTGCACTCGGGTTTTTTTTTGCCAGCAGACACATAATAGAGTCGTTTTTCTGTTGCAGGCAACTCGGAAAGACCACAACTATGAATGTCTGTTTGCAGCCTGTAGGCTTATCTTGTGAATCCCGCTTGCAAGCCGATCAGGGCTAAGGTCCTGCGGCATCTTGAAAAGATTTTAAGGCACCCCAGGGTGCTGTGACATCCTGGTTGTGAATCACCGATCTAAACTCATCGGTGTACTGGACTGCTCCACCCAAAGGGTGGGCGATTCTTTCTCATTTTGGGGGACTGGAAATCATTTAGATTAGCTATTCCAAATTGTGAAGTGGAGATGCCTGGCAAAATTACAAGCGTGAATAAAACACGTTCTGCACAGTTTTTTGTATAGCTTGCTTTTCTCCCTTATTTTTGGGTGTCTCAGAAAACTTAAGGCTAGTCTTAAATTTCTGAGTGAAAAAGCAACTGAATTGGAACTGAATTCATCCTCTCTAGCTAAGCATTAGAACCCCCAGATCTAGATAGGCTTCTCATTTTGCTGTATACTGAAATAATAGCGGGAAAACGTTTAAAATCCTTGGAAACATACCATTTTCCTTTCTGAAATCACATACATTCTCCTCCTCCTGATAATCCTAAAGGTTGCCATGTTCATTACTGTGTGCTCCAGTCCTTTAATTATCTTTTTGGTCGTTGCCTTTTAGAATTTTCAGAAGCTGGAACTTTATTGCACAAGGACGGAGATAGAAATGCGTTAAGCTTTACATGTCTGTACTGGAATTTGGATGCTCACTTTGTCTTTGCATACCTATCACTTGTTATATATCTAGAATTATATCTTTCTTTTTTATTATCTATGTATTTAATTCATATATTGTCCTTTCCAACAAAGATTCAGGGCGGCTAACAGTAAAAAGTCAAAATAACATTGGTATCCTTTACTAAGGACTTGCACATCAGATGTCCCTTTCATACTGAAGCACCTGCTGTATCGCTTGTGACTTCCTCCTGCTCTGCTTTTGGGAAGAACAAACCAGCTAGCATTTGCTTGTATGATCCTACATAACTACTTTTGTAGGGTTACTAAGTAATCGCATGTTTTAAGTTTGACAGGTCATAATTTTTAACCAGAATTTGTTAGTGTCTTTTTTCAGTAAAGATTGATCATTTGCACTGAACTTTTCTTTCCCAGAGTTTATCCACATGGCCTGTAAATCTTTGTTCTGTTCAGTGTTTCTTATGTAGGCTTTCCCAGTATTTAACCTGTGAAAATGGAGCTGGTTAAAATTAGATCTCACTTGTTTGTCGAAAAGGTGGCTCTAAAACAAGGAGAATCACTGTTGGAGAAGGATAGCCTTTCTGAAAGAGTGACTATAGCAATGGTTAGGTAAATTTCCCTCTGTTTGCTGTTTTCTGTCTCTTTTTGGGCACTGGATGTTTGTTACTGTCCTCTCACCTAGAGCAGCAAATACCCAGACCAGTGGCACCCAAGGGGCCTCATTAGCCTTAAGATAGGGTTGGACTAAGACTTGTCAATTGCAAAACTCCTGTTGATCTCAGTAGAACTGTGGCTTGATTCCTGTTTCCTTTTACCACATTCAGTAAGACATTTTACCACATTTCAATAAGCAGTAGACATTTTTACCTTCTTCCCTTCCCAGATGTTTGTTGAATTGGGCAAAGCTTCAGTGGTCCTGGTTATTGAACAAATTCTTTTATAAAAGCAGTTAGTTTTTATAGAGCAAAGAAGAGGATACCATTTCCATTCTTTGCTATTTGGCAGTACAATTGAACCTTAGAATACTAGTCCTTTTCTTTCCACTAGATAACAAGAAAAAGCATTAAGTAAGTCCAGAAGTATGCTAATTATTTAATCAAGATGCTGGGCCAGTTCTTGTATACTGCTTTCTACATTTCAGGAAGTGTGTAGCCTAGCAAATTATTCAGGTTATTGTACCTGTAGTTTTTCTCTTATTTTTTTCCCTGAGGTCCTTCTCTTGTAACTTGACTGAAGCATCTGTTGTCACTAAGCCAGGGTTAGGATACTTTGTAATATTTTTCTGTCTGTTGCTGTCTGGTTTCAAAGTTAAGAAATTTCTAGAGCTGTTAAAGCTAGCCGTGCTCTGTCTTGGAGGAGAACATGGCTTACTTCTTCCTTGTTGATGTTTGCTCTTGATCCTGTGGCTAGTTCATAGGCACTATGCTCACCCTTTTCAGCAGGAGCTTTAACTGAGGACAGACTGCAGAATGGGGGCCTCTAATATTCTACATGACTCAAGGCATCCCTTCATAACTTTTGTCAATGGAATGGCACCCAATTTCAAAAACTAATTTATATGTTACCATGTTTTATCTCTTTGCAGAGGGGCTGGCATTGGGGGTGGGGGTGGGATCAGCCAGGCAGGGTCAAGCCTGAACATGCACATATTGTATTTGTTTATCTCCTCAGACCTTGCACTCCAAAGGATCTGGCTGCACATATTGTGACACCTTGGTCTAGCCATTCATTGTGGAGGATTTTTTAAATTTACTATTGATACCACCAGCATTCCCAAATGTCCTCTGATAATTACAAAGAGATGTGTGGTTTGAGGAATATCCTTGGTTCTTGGGTCCATTTGTTATTTTATGAGAGCTTATTTATGAGCAATATCTTCCACTTATTCATTACTGGTTTTGTGACCTGCATAGGCCTACTCTGTGATACTACAACAGCTTTCATCTTCTATTCCTATGTTCCTTCAATTTGAACAATGAGTAGTTAAGCTTTCTTGTTCTTACCCACTGGTATGATGCTGTCATATTTGTTTCGCACACTGTATGGGAATGTTTAAATACAAGCAGTTTTAAAAACCTCTCTATTGATAGTTGGGCAACCTTTATTTTTTGCAACCTAATGGAAAACGATGCAGTATTTACATTGAGAAAACCAATATAAAGAGTGGCTGATGACTCCTAGGAAAACATAACACAATATTATGTCAGTTGTTAGTTACTGGCACTTCTGCTTGTCATGTCATGGGACATATTTGACAGTTCCATGAAAAATGGATCTTCTTTCTGTAGTAGTCTTTGCTGCTTATTACAGCTATCCATCATGTTTTTTAAAATGAGCCCTCTTGACAACTTCCCTATCTTCTTAGAGCTATTCTAGGAAGCACTCAAAAGTACAATTAGTTGCAAGGGTGATTCTCTGGTTCATAGAACTGATTAATACAGCGCAACATAATAATATGTTCTGTCATTATTGCACTTAGGATGGGCTTTAACTTGTGTATCAGTCTTAGCTATGGTGTTAGAAATATCCGTGTGACTTTCCTAATGCGGTTAAAAATGGACACGATCATTGGCATAAGCAGGAAACATGTATGGCTAACAAAACAGTTATTTCTGTATTGTTTTATAATCTTAAAGGTTACTTCTTTTTGCAGACACAGCAACAAAGGGAAAAAAAGAGCAGGCTCTTTTAAAAAGCTTCTAGGCCTTGACACATCTTTCAGGAGCCTGGAGTTACTTTGCAAAACAACGGCTATGGGGTACAAATATCAGATGGTAGAGCTGAGTGAGGGGCATCACTGAAAGCTGAGGAAGACTAAGCAGTATGAAGTTTTCAGGTATGGCTGGACTTTGGAGACATTGTAACTGGGACCTAATTGAGGGGTTTGAATTGGGAAAATGAGTAATATTAGAGACAGCAGTTGGAAAGAAGCAACTCTATTAAGATCACAAGATAAGCTACAGTTGCCTCTTCTCATTTTTAACCATACCTTGTACTCCTGAAGAAGGCCAGAACAGGGAGCAGGGCTGTCCCTGGGGGAGGGTGGGGGGTGTGAATTGGGGTGACTGGCCTGGGCCCCATGCTTTCGGGGACCCCGTGGAGCCAGGTGGAGAGATCTGTGGTGACTCTGCGTTGCCACTGTCTTACATCTGGCTGCTCAGCAACCCCTCCACCCCCCCAGCTGCCAAATCTGCCACCACGGGCAGAGCCCCACACGGACTGATTTGCCTTGGGCACTGCACCCTGCTCAGCTCGTCTCTGACAGGGAGTGAATTTTCTTCCTTTGCAGCTCCTCTTGGACCTAAATTCTCTGCCTTCCACATCACAATCCTTCTTTTTTAAAATGGAAAGCATATGAAAAGAGGGAGAAAAAAGACAAATTTTCTAAATCCTTGATGGGGAAAGTTTTTATTACATATTCAGGGTAATATGCATGACTCACAGAAGAAAGACAGTTACAAATAGGGTCAGGATGAGTATAAGACTGGGAAATGAACTCTTGACTTCTAATTCTAGCACTGACATACCCCCTGCCCCCAACTCCATGGCCTTGGATAAGCCAAACAGGCCAAAAACGTCAAGATTGTCCAGTGCTGTTTTGGGTGCTCAGCTTAAAGCAACTTGGAACTCATTTTCATAAGTACATAACACCTCAATGTCAGCTGAACTCGGAGGAGGAGGGGCACCCCAAATCAGTGACTGCTTCTGAAAATGGATGCCATAACATGTTTCTCACTTATCCTTGACACAAGATCAGTGTTTCCTTTAACTACCTGTAAGAGATACTGAAATGCACAATTCCCATTGATTTTGAACACATTAATCATTGCATATTGTACAGTGTCAGAAATACAGAGTAAAACACTTAAATTACTACTGCTCCTTGTCTAAGTGCCAATGTTGGAATTTTGGAATTTTAATGAGTATTGTTGTGAATCTGCATCCTGGAGGTTGCACTGGACTACAGTTATAGGGCTTCAACCTTGTGCATTGATTAACAAATCCTCCCTTTAGCGATTATAATATTATTTCCTCCTTTCACACAGTTATTTTGTAACCTTAGCAGAGGGCAGAAAACATGGGTACCATTTATGTAACTTTGCAAACACTGACTTTCTGATGGTGACTCCTATGGTTTAGTAGGAAACAGAGGAAAATGGCTTTGGAATTTCACTATTCTCTGTCTTTTGGTTTGTTTTTAAAAGGGTCTTTGGTTCACTTTCCTCATTAACATTCACCAAGGTTTGATGTACACAGGAAATTACAGGTCATGTGATACAGCAAAGGAATGTGCAGGGAAAGGGAACTATGTGCATCCTCTGACTTGACAGTAGTTCGGGTCCTGCTCCGGTGTAGGGTATGATGTTTCACATTATTAAAAGAGTTTCACATTATTTAAAAAAAGGGATTACGTTAGTACGCTTCAAAATTACCATGGCAGCTGTTTGAAAAAATTGCATTTACCTCCCTGGTTTCTCAAACAGATTCCACTTACCCTATTCCTCACCCCTCGAACAGGCAACCTGTCATACATTTCATATTACTATCTTGGGTGTCTCCCACCTGATCCTATATCTCTTCCTATACCCAGTGGAAGATTAACACTAACTATCAAAGAAAGACAAAGTATTCATCATTATATATCACCTTTTGAAGTGTTTTTTGATCAAGACTTCTGAATTGCAAAGGTCTGTATATGTAAACATGACTTTACAATCAGCCACCTTTTAACTGCTGGAAAATACTCAAAACAACTGCACTTTCTATAACATTGGGGACTGACAGATATACAGGATTTACATAAAGCGCCATGAGTTAGAGCTCTCTCTCCCCTCCCCCTGACCCAACAGACTTTTGCCTGTTGCATCTGTGGGGATTGAGTCTGCTTTCAGGAGCCTGAAGAGTCTGCCTGGAGCTGAAGAGCTACCTTTCTCTTCCCCAGCCCTGCCTCAATTCCCCAGCTCCGGGGTTGTCAGCAGGAAGGAAGGGGGAATGGGAGCAAGCTGCTGTCTGGGCCTTGCCTGGCTTGAGCTGGAGAGGGGAGAGCTGGTGAGGGGCTCTGATCCAACCAAACCCCAGGCTGGGCAAACCCTACTCAGCAGCTCACTTCCCCTCCCCACTCCCTTTGTGCTGGCAGGTTGGGGGCTGGAGATAAGCTGCATCAGCCCAGCCCTCATCATGCACAGATTAACCCTGGGGAACACAAATGGAGCTTTCTAAAGTGGAGCTCCTTCATCTGATCCCTCATTTAATGAGGGTTAATTTGATGCACAATTGGCCACTCTAAAAGCACTCTGCAGTTGTGCACATACGTCACAGCATGGCTGTATAGTGCTGTCGCAGGGCACTAAGGTGCCTGCTCCTCTAAGAGCAGAACTGCCCAGAGAGAGAGCCTAAAGAGCCAGATAGAAGCCCACAGGTACAGGTTACTATGGCAACAGGCTAACAAGCAAATTGGCCTACACCTGCACCTGGTCAGGTGACCAGAGGAGGCAGGGCCCTGGGCATATATAAACCCCAGGGGTGGGACTAGAGATTTAGTTCTTTAGGAGCAGCTAAGGGGAAGGAGCTGCCAGGGAAGAATTGCCCAGGCACTGCCTGATATGCTGCATCCTGAGCTAATGGGGCTCCAGGAGCTCAACAGGTACCCTAGCCTACAAAGAACTTAGTGCTGGGGGAAGTTTGACTTCTTAAAGGAGCAGAGCACACCCTGAACTGCTTATATTATGTTATGGCTCAGGGGCTAATGTTTAAGTTGCTGTTTATAAATACCGGTGGATTGGCATGAGGCTATTGGGTGTCACAGGCCAGCTAGGTGCTGTGAGTGTATCAGCTATTAGGCTTCTGGGTTTGGGATTGAGGTGAATCGGGAGTGAAGTAAAGGCAAATTTACTTGTAGCTTAGCATACAACAGTTAACAGAAAGGTTAATGTGACGAACAGATAGTGCAGTAATAAAGGGCTAATAGTGAATAATAACAACAGATAAACAGAATGACAGAGTTCCCACATGGGGTTGGCAACTTATCGGCAGTCCCTCTATGCCAGGTGCGTGCCAAATTGTTCTAGTGAAGTCAGGTATCCCCGATCAATGCTGTCTGAGGGGTCACCGGGAAGGTCCCTTGGTCAGGATCCAGTCCTCGCTCACACTGGGAGTCCTGGGTCTAGGCTTGGTACAGTGATGGTCCTTCTG
>NW_017729032.1:264339336-264339556 GCF_001723915.1 Gavialis gangeticus | reverse complement strand
ATAGCTGTTACCCTATGGGATCAAAAGGTGTTAGAAATTATCATGAAAGGTTACCACCTGAACTCAGGTTCACCCAATAAGCAAATTACACCACATTACTTTGAGGTTTGAAATTAGCACTACTGTACCCAAGCTCAACCCCTTGGTTTCTTATTCCTCGGAATGTGCTAATTATATTAGATGGTTAGATCTTGTTATGGCTGACCTTTAAAAAACCTGT
>NW_017729032.1:264334950-264339325 GCF_001723915.1 Gavialis gangeticus | reverse complement strand
TGGGGGCCCACTACAGTGTGGGGACCCCAGTGCCAGGGGGCGCACTGCCAAAGGGGGTGAACAGAGTCCAGCGCCAGTGTGGGGTGCAAAGACTGGGCTGCAGAGAGCCCAGTGAGGACAAGAGGCTGAGCTGTAGCAAGGCCCCAGGAGAAACAATGTTTAAATCCCATTTGCGAGGGTTGGGTTGTGGTAAAGGGGTGGAGCCACACATCTAGCCCATCAGGCTGAGGGTGTCCCATGAGGCATCCATTTTGAAGCAGGATGCCAAAGGGGTCTAAGAACCCACAGGGTTCAGTGGGGTCCGGCAAGACCGTGTCCAGAATACGAACTCGAGGGCAGCCTCCCGATTTACTAAAATTACCAGCAAGACGTAGCAGGCAAGAAAGAGGTTGCCCATTGGGTAGGACTGGCACAGTCAAGGAGCCTTAGGGGTATCACAGCCATCCCTGGGGACCCCATCCTGTGACAAATGCTTTCGGAGGACCAGTCGTGTGACAACATAACTTCTGTTGGTGCCCTTAGTGGCGAAATTGTATTTGTAAATGCAAAATGTTTCAGAAATAAATGTCAGGCACTCTCATTTCTTTGTGTACTTTCTGCCAATGGCAAAAAACATGAATTACCCAATCACTACAATAAATATAGGTTTAACCCCCCTCTCCCTCATTAATTATCCAAATAACTAAAAATAACTAACATTTTTGTTTGTTTTCATCAGCCTTCCCTCTCACTGCCCCAGGTCTTGGCCTCTGTCTTGGACTCCAGCCAACCTCTCCCTCTCCCCTGTTGCCCCAGGTCTTTTTTCCTTGCCCCAGTCAGACAAGGACTCCCATGGCAGGGAAGCATAGGCTATCTTGCTGCTGGGAGCATAGCCTTATCTCTAGGAATTCTGGTTTACTTTGATTTAAAAAAAAAAAATCCCCAATTTTTGGATTTAAAAAAGTAACCCAAAATGGACATTTTTTCTATGATTAAAATGAAATGCCACTAATATATTAGTGGTGGAAAAATGAAATGCTGCTAAGATATATGTGTGTGTATGTGTGTATGTCACGCCTTGAGTCAGCACTGTGAGTATAGCCCCACCCCACGGTTGGGGTCCCTCAACTCACCTGCCATGACTTGATGGAATATGTAAAGAAGGAGGGAGTTCAGTGGTGTTTCTTCCCTTCTTAATCTGAAGACTGGGTACTCACAGGTATGCTGCGGTGTTCCTCGGGGATCTACTTCCCCTACACCCCATCCATTCGCCAAGTGCTTGGGTGTTCAGACCTTTGCCCTTACAGGCTGTCGAACCCTCCACTGTGGGTCCGGTGTTGGCTCCAATAATCTGGCCCACCACCAGGATGCCGACCATACCTAGAGCTTCAGTCCCCAACCTCAGGGGTCTGAGCCACAGGCGTTGGGCATTCTTCCTGAGAAGAACGCCGCCTGGATACTTTAATCCTGAGGGACTGGGAACTGCCCATCCCCAGGCTGGTGCCAACCACTGTCACCACTCATCTGCTATGGGGTAGTACCTCCGGAGCTGCTACAGCCGGCACATGGAGCCTCCGCCCAGCTGGTGTGCTCCCAGCTGGCTTCCCCTCTCCTGCAGGGTTTTTAAATTATCTGTGGTGGCAGCTCCAGCTGACATAATCATCTGGCTACTGCCCTCCCCAGGAAGCAGCTGCTTGAGTCGGCGAAACGCCGTCTCACACGGCTCTTGCTCTGCCCCAGGCTGCCTGGGAGGTAAGTTTCCCGGGGTGTGGGTTGCTCTGCTCTCCTGTTCGGGAACACTGGGGTTTGCCTCCTGCATTTCCAAGCACTGTGGGGGTTTCTCGCTGCCACAGATCTCCCCCCTTAAGCTGCCTTGTGGCATCTTGGCATCTTGCCAAACATCCCAAGTAGTCTGATGTTGCTTCTTGTGTGCTTGCCACACCTTCTTGGCTGGCTCATCTTGACTGATGTACCTGGAGAGGAGGTCCGCCATGATGTACCACTGAGAATTTAAAAGGTTGTAGTGCCAGCACCCAGCGGGTTATACAGGCATTCTCTATATGGGCTTTTGTTGGCCAGTGAAGTGGGGCATGATCCATGACCACTAGGAACTCCTGGCCCATCAAGTAGTATTTAAAATATTACGTAGTATTTAAAATTGTGGCCAGAGCAGTCAGGAATGTTTTGCAGAGAGATGTCAGCTGGTGGTCCCGGCCCCATTCCGCTGGCAAATTTGGAGGCTGGCATACAACTCCCTGCTAGGGGGCCATCTAGAGTGGAACAAGACCAGGGTGAGATTGTTCCATGATTTCTTTTGGCCCGGCTACAAGATGATGTGGACAGGTAGGGTGCAGCATGTCCTGAGTGCCAGAGATCCCAGGAGTGGAGACTTCTGAAGGCCCCCTTGCAACCCATGTCGGTGATTGAGACACCCTTCTCCCACATAGCGCTGGACATCATGGGAACCCTGCCAAAGTCTCATGGGGGGGTACCAATATGTATTAGTCTTCGTCAACTATGCAACATGTTTTCCGGAAGCAGTTCCACTTAAGTCAATCACGGCTACACAAGTGGGTGAAGAGCTGTTAAAGTGGATTGCCTGCGTGGGAATCCCCCATGAAATACTCACCAACCAGGGGACTAATTTTATGTTGGGAGTAATGAAGGCGCTGTGCAGCACCCTGGGCATCAACCATCTGAAGACATCCCTTTATCACCCCCAGACCAACGGGTTAGTCGAGAGACTCAACGGGACCATCAAGAGGATGCTCAGGAGATGTGCACAAGAGGATCCACATAGGTGTGATACGGTATTAACCCCACTATTATTCGCCCTGCGGGATGCTCCTCAACAGTCTATGCAGTTCTCGCTCTTCCAGCTGGTATGTGGCCACAACCCAAGGGGTCTCTTACAGATTTTTAGAGAAGAGTGGGAGAGGCCAATGGGGCCAGGGTTTATGGCAGAAAGGTATCACCAGGAATTGCAAGAGCGTATAAACAAGGCCCAGCAAATTTCCTGCAAGAATCTCCAGGCAGCACAAGAAAGGCAAAAGTCCAGGACATTTCAGCTGGGAGACATGGTACTAGTATTGCTTCCAGCTTTGACAAGTAAGCATGTCTCCAAGTGGCAAGGCCCCTTTAAAGTGATCCGGCAAGTAGGTCTGGTAGATTATGAGGCACTCAAACCCGGAGACTGCTGGGAATGCCAGATCTACCATGTCAACCTTCTCAAAGAGAGGAGGGAACTGCAGGGCTGGATGGCACAACATGAAGAGATGAGAGAGGAGTTGGGACCTCCTTGCCTGGAGTTGGGCACAGAGCAACTTATGGGGCGTGAGTTCAGCTTGGAGAAGACCTAAACACTGAGCAATGGTGGGAGCTGATGGAGATGTTAGAAGCCTTCTGGGACATGTTCCAAGAGACCCTGGGATGGGCCCTAGGAATAGAACACAAAATCAGGATCCTGCCAGGCACTGTAGTTAGGGAGCAATGGAGGCCTATACCTCATCTTCTACAACAAGAAGTAGGGCAGGAAATAGAGAAGATGCAGAGGCAAGAGATTATCCAGCCTTCTCGAAGCCCCTGACAGAGTCCAATGGTACCAGCAGCCAAACCCGATGGGTCACTCTGCCTGTGCATAGACTACTGGAAGTTGAATGCACTGGCGACCTGTGACACATTTCCCATGGCCCATATCGCCCACCTTGTGGAGAAGATCAGGGAAGCAAGGTATATATCTAACACTGACTAAGCCAAAGGGTATTGGTAAATCCCGATGAGACCCGCTGATTGCACCAAAACAGCCTTCGGATGCTCTGGGGCCTAACTGAGTTCTTACAAATGCCCTTCAGGCTTAATGGAGCTGTGGCCACATCCCAGAGGCTTACAGATTCCTTGCTGGTGCCACACGCAGCCTGTGCTGCTGCTTATATTGACAACATAATCATCTTTACCACAGATTGGTCATGACATCTTAACACCCTGAAGGCCATCCTGGGGGAACTCAAAGTGGCCGGAATGACGGCCAATCCAAAAAAATGTAAACTGGCAGGAAAAGAGACCAAGTATCTGGGGTTTTGTGCGGGCCAGGGAACTATCCGACCCCTCAAAGACAAAGTAGAGGCGATACGCTGTTTTCAGGAGCTGTGCAACTGTCATCAACTCTGGTCCTTCCTGGGGCTCATTAATTACTATTGAAGATTTATACCGCACTTTGCGGAGCTTGCCACAGCCCTTACAGATGCAGTGCAAGGAAGGGCATCAAGGGCTGTACAACGGATGGCCGAAATGACAAAAAGCTTCAAGAATCTGAAGGAGTCCATGTGTCAAGATGTAGTAGTGCATACCTCAGACTTCTGCCCCTTTTATCTTACAGGGGGGCGGTCCTGCTACAATG
>NW_017729032.1:264322159-264329950 GCF_001723915.1 Gavialis gangeticus | reverse complement strand
AGGCCATCCTGGGGGAACTCAAAGTGGCCGGAATGACGGCCAATCCAAAAAAATGTAAACTGGCAGGAAAAGAGACCAAGTATCTGGGGTTTTGTGCGGGCCAGGGAACTATCCGACCCCTCAAAGACAAAGTAGAGGCGATACGCTGTTTTCAGGAGCTGTGCAACTGTCATCAACTCTGGTCCTTCCTGGGGCTCATTAATTACTATTGAAGATTTATACCGCACTTTGCGGAGCTTGCCACAGCCCTTACAGATGCAGTGCAAGGAAGGGCATCAAGGGCTGTACAACGGATGGCCGAAATGACAAAAAGCTTCAAGAATCTGAAGGAGTCCATGTGTCAAGATGTAGTAGTGCATACCTCAGACTTCTGCCCCTTTTATCTTACAGGGGGGCGGCCCTGCTACAATGATGCGGGGAAGACAACTGCCTGGTTGCATTTGCCAGCCCTAAACTTAACTTTAGGAGAAGCCAGGTATGCTACAATAGAAAAGGAGTGCTTAGCCATACGCTGGACAGTGAAGTATTTCAAATACTATCTGATGGGCCGGGAGTTCCTGGTGGTAACAGATCATGCCCCACTTCAGTGGCTAACCAAAACCTATATAGAGAACACCCACATAACCTGCTGGGCACTTGCTCTGCAACCTTTTAAGTTCATGGTGGTGCATTGCCCTGGTAAAGATAACCTTGTGGTGGATTTCCTCTCCAGATACATCAGTCTGGATGAGCCAGCTGAGGAGGCGCGCCAAGCACACCAGAAGCAACATTGGACAACTTGGGGTGCATGGCAAGATACCAAGATGCCACAAAGCAACTTAAGGGGGGAGGTCTTGCAATGTTTCTTTTAATATACTATTCTGCCTTGTATTTAGCAGCTTGCTAGGCCACAGGTTATAGCCTTTTCTTCAGCTGCAAATCCAATCCAAGATCCAAATACTGTCACCCTAACAAATAGTGCATGTGGTCAGTCTTCTTTCTTCTGCTCTTTTTGTGGCTCAATTTGGAGCAGCCTGTTTTTCCTCTGATTTTGAAAGAGAAATATTCGTTTTAAACATATGTATGTTTATATTAATCGACTAACTGGTCCTGTTTAAGGAAATACATCTTGCAGTATTAGTTCTCTTACTGCCTTGTTTAATAGCTCATTTTTATAGCCTCAAATATTGCTGTGTACTAAATATTGCAGTAACATGCTGATTTCCATTTGAATCTGATTTACTGTAATTATAACCTCCCTCTAAGCATAGGCTTCTTACAGATTTCATTTACATTTCTAGTCTAATATCTTGCTTTGATGTATGGTAGAGGGTAAGGCTTTCCTGTCCAAGTGCTTTGCACCTGCAGTGAGTAACCAAATGTGGAATGAATAAAATATTTTGAATGACTGGTGTTCAGAGAGATCAAAAAAATATGGAGGGGGAAGTTTCTTTTTCCTTTGCTCAAGGTATTAAAAATAACATGTCTAAAAATAAAAGACAGTGGTGCCATTCAGGCCAGTGGGTTTTGGAGGCACCAACGCTAATGCTTCCCATACAGGTGGAATATTTAAAAGCTTAAAGCATGAAACCTCTGGGAAGGTGAACAGAAACTTGTTTCTGGAATTTCAGTCCCTCTCAGTACAGGGAAGAGCACAGACAAGCGAATGCATGTGTTACTTGGAACCCTTGAAATCACGTTCTCTTAAACTTTCATTCCCCATACTTGAATAGTTACATACCATGACAGTCTTGAGTGGACAGAGCAAGACATGGACGTATTTTGACAGACAATACCATATATCCCTGTTCTGGTAATTCAGAAATAACCATTCCCCTGAACTTTCCTCTACTAAATATTTTCCTTACTAATTTTAAATCTCTCTGGTTGGGGAGGGAAGTCCCTCCACACCTTCCTCGGATTTGTTCCAGCACAAAGGTTCTTACATTCTTCCATAGCATAAATTATATGTAAATAGCCCTTCATGGAACCTTTTTCCTTTTAAAATTGTGATTGTTTGGGTCATCCTTCCTCCAGCTACTGGTGGACAACTTTTGGCAGCTTCAGCAATTGCTTACATGGAAACTATTGACAGTGCCCTCATCCCGCTGGTTTACTTGTGGCAGATTAGGGTGTTCTTGATGTTTCTGAGTAATGTACCTGGTAGTTGCGGGACAGGGTTTTTTGTATAGTTTTAAGATTAGATTAGACAAACACTTGTATAGGATAGTTTAAATGGGGGTGATCCTGCCTTGAGCATGTGTTGGACCCCCAAGGTCCCCTCTAGCCCTAATTTTCTATGATTATATTTGTAAATGTTAGAAAATAATTTGGATATTTTGTTTTGGCTTTTGCTTTTAATAGAATTTAGCAGGTGAAAACGGGGAGAAGAGCTGGCACAACATGATCAGCTAATACAACAAGGACCATCAAACCACAGTTTGAAAACTGCTGGTCACATTTGACCAGAGGAAATACTTACTAGGAAGGAAGATATACTAGAGCCTCCATATTCTATTTATATCAGATTTGACTCCAGGGTACTGTGGTGTAGATTTATTATTCCTAATATGAAAGATGTAAAACACAGATTGATAATGGTTCTGAAGTGGTTACTGTTGGTTGTGTATTATTGAATGGTTGTTTCCCGCACAGGGTTTAGTGTCTTTTGGGAAAGATGGATGAATAGTATGCCTGAAGTGGCTGATGATACCTGGGTGTCAGAACTCTTGGATTCTATTTCTGCCTTTGCTGTTCAGTTATTGGACTAAGTAATAACCTTTTGCATGACTGTGTTTACCTATAAAATGGGGCAATATCTCTATCCACAGTTGCATAATTTACTTACCATTTAAAGGTGTTGAGAATTAGTTAATGTTTGTAGGTTACTCTGAGATATCTGGATGAAAGTTGATATAAGTGCAAGGTGTAATTAATAAATGTTTACCTAGCCCCTCATTCCGCTAGCCTTATCCTTAATGAGAATTTACTTTCTCTGCAGCTAGTCCCCTAGACTTGGGGTGGGGAGGAGGAGGACATACACTATTTGCAGAGTAAGACAGTATACAGCAACTCATTAAGGGTGTCAGAATGGGTTTTGAATATTTATATGGCCTCTTTATCAGTATAAACTTTGTCTGAAAGCTTGTATTGTGTTTGGTAAAGTTTCATTAATCTGTTAGATTTGTAATATCTCCAAGTTGTGTCACTCTTTTCTTGTTCTGCAAAGTGTTGTGAAGTTGTGAGACTCTCCCCAAGATTTTGAAAGTATCCTAAGGGAACCCACATTTCATTGAATTAAATGATTTTTTTAAAAGTAGGATTTTGGTGCTGGAGTTCTTTAGCCAACTTTGAAAATTTCTATAATTTTTCATAGAGCTACTGTAATGAATCAGAATTCCGTGCTTTCTTTTTACATTGTAGAGAAACATGGGCAATTTCAAAGGCCATGCCCTCCCTGGGAGCTTTTTCCTCCTCTTTGGCTTGTGGTGGTCAGTGAAGTACCCACTAAAGTACGTATGCCGAAAGAACAAGAATGCTTGCTACCTTGGTACCAGGGCAGGATTTCAGCGCTTGGAATTTATTGAGGGGATCATCAAAGCAGTGTTTGCCCTGATTGGTAAGTTAGACTGTGGTTCTAAAGAAACCAAACAAAGCAAAGGCCACTTTTATTAGTATTTTGATTTTTAAAAAGTCCTATTCACTGTCAGATTTAATACAATTCTAGTGATTGTTTAAATAGTTCATTAATGATTAATGCTGCAATATTGTAACAAGTTTCCCTCTCTTTTTATCAAATCAAGACTGGATTCCATTCTGAAAGTCATGCTTTAGCCCTGGGGTGGGCAATTATTTCAGCTGGAGGGCCACTTGACAAGTTTTGGTGATCTGTCAAGGGCTGCAAGGGGAGCCCTGTCCCTTAACAGGTGCCCTGCCCCTTGGCCACCATCTTGGGACTAGAAGTCCCACCCCCTAACTCCTGACCTTGCCGCCAGACCTAGCCCTGGAAGTATTCCATTTGGGAAGTGGGGGTTGTCATGCTGGAACTGGAAAAGAAACAAACAAATTATATACTAAAAGTCAAGCATCCACAATAACATATTTTAATTTAATTTTTTTTTAAATGTCCTGATTTTTATGTGTTTGCATTGTGTGTTTAGAGCATAATAGCTCAAAATGAAGTCTTACCCCCAGCATCCCCCCAGTATACAAGAGTATGGGTGGGTGGGCATGGGGTTTGTGAGGGACTCCTTGTGTGTGTGGGGTGGAGCAGTGAGCAGGGCTTCCCCCAGAGGCATGTGGGTGTGTCTGTGGGGGTCATGGGGAGTTATGGAGGAGTGTGGGGGAGGGTGTGGGTAGGTGCAGTGTTTGTGAGGTGTATGATTGTGTGTGAGGGAGGGTGTGGTTGTAGGGTTTGCAGGGGAGGGTTTGTGGATATGGTGGGGTGTGCTTGGGAGCCCCCTGCATGCGTGCTCCCCTGAGTGCCTCCCATGCAGTACTAGCGCTACAGCCCTGACCTGGCCCACCCCGTGCCTACCCTGGACTTGTCCGCTCATGCTAAACAGTGGCAGCAGTAATGCTTGCCGGGCGGAAATTGTTGCTCAGCATGGATGGAAAAGTGGCTTCTCCCCCATGCTCCTGCCTGGTGCTTCTTGCTGCAGCTGTCTCTGGAGCCCATGCTGGGCTGCCCTGCGGCTCTGCTGCTGTCACCGCAGCTTCCATGCTGCCCCACAGGGCAGTGGTTGCAGTGCAGAGGGGCCACAGTCGCCCCAGCCCTGCTGCATACCTAGGGGGTGGCAGGATGCGCCATGGCCGGACAGTGCCTGGGCCAAGCAGGACCAAGGGACCCGCTGGACAAAGCCCCTCCGTGGGCTGAATGCAGCCTGTGGGCTGTATTTTGTCCACTTCCAGGGCCAGCCTGTCCTATCCTGTGGAATCTGCGGCCACAGGGGGCCCTGCAGCCAAGGGGCTGTGCCCTGCTCGCGCCTCGCTGCCTGTGCCATGTTTAAAGGGCTTGATGCAGGAAGGGAGCCCCTTTCTGGCTGAGCAGGGGGAGGAGTTCCTGGCTCCACTCCCACCCTGGCCCTGGGGCTGGAACCCAGGCAGCCCCAGCATGTGCTGCATCTATGCTGTGCCCCTGGCAGTGCAGCCCACATGCACACAGCCCGGCCCTGACTATTTTACTTCAGTGAGTTTATACTGTGATTAATCACAGTTTTGATTTTTTTGGTGGATTGGGGGCCCCAAAACTATCTTGCAGGGAGCCCCCCAAAAATTGTGGGTTTGCCCTATCCCTTCCTGTTTTGGCCAAACAAGTTATTGGGCTTGGTACAGATATAATTGGAGAATATCACATTATCATTGATCAAGTGATCACAAGAACTCAGATCAAGTGATCTAATGATTCTTCTGACCTTAAAGTCCATGAGTCTTAAGAATAACTGGAGCTACCATTAGCCTTTCCATAGCATAGGTACAATTGTAGCATGGTTTCTGTCTAATGCACATTCGCATAATTCCAAAGCCACTTTAAGAAGCTCATGCTTTGACACACATAGGATCAGCTGGAACAGTTGTATGCCAGCTTGGAGGCTGGGATATGGATTTAGGGCAAATGTGAGGTCATTTGACCTCTGATATGCAAAGTGGCAACTGCAGACAGGTTGGGCAGTGCTTACTTTCAGTCCAGTGCTGTAAAATGATACTGGTATTCATGTCCCCAGTTAATTATAATTATGTGAAGGTAGAATGCCCTCTGACTGATGTGTGAAAATGTTCACCCTTTACAAAAGAGCCAGACCTCTGAGCTGTGGAAGTGCTGCCAGAGATTGCCATTTTGCATTCCATGATGGAATGGCTTAGATTCAAACCAAAATGAAAGCCAGACAGATGACTTGGTGAACTAAGTATCATTCCCCTGCTCAAAACCTATCACTCTCATTTAGCCCAGGAACTTTTTCTTCCTGAAGGAGGGCAGAATGACTGTTGAACTGTTTACTGTATGCGGGTCTCAAAACTGAAGTCTTAAGATAGGGCTGTAATGGTAATTAACCATCTCCAAAAAAACCAAACCATCATAAACCTCTATTCTCAAACTCTCCTGGGATCTTTAATAATTATGTACAGCAGAGGCAGCAGCCCCTTTTAAAATTGTATTGGAGACATTCCTTCCCATGTAATTAATTATATAGTGACAGGGGCCAATATATGCCCTACAGAGGGATGAAACGCTAAATTGTCTTGTTGTCATTTAACTTTGTGGTTCTAATGAGCTTATTATTAAACTAATTTTAACCCCCTGAAGAAGATTGCCAGAGATTTAGCTGGATTATCAGCAAGGCTAATTGTTTGAAAGGCAACCTAACCTGCTGATTTGTATTTTTACTGGCTGCAAATTACCAGTGATATAGCATAATTAGGATGCTGTTGCATTTGTCTCTATTGTATGGCTGAAGACTTAAAATTTAATCTGTACTTTTGAACAGATAGCAGCTCTTCCCCTGTTATTTCATATGCAGGTATGATTGCTGAGCAGTTTGTTCCTGATGGACCTCATTTGAAGTTGTATAATTATGAAGAAAACCACTGGGATCACTTGATGAACTGGCAGCATGCCACCATGTATCTATTCTATTGCATCTCAGGGCTGGTTGATATTGTAGCTCATGGAACAAATGCATTGCCAGTGGCTATGGATAGGATGATGCTTTCATTAGCTGTTTTTGTGGAAGGTGAGTTTGCCTATCTATTCAGAGATTTTTCCGGGGAACTTCAGAGAAAACAAGGAACGACCACATGTTTTAGAATAAATAGCAATCCTTTGGGCTGTGATTATTAAAGTGACCTAAAGGAATTAAGTGTCCAATTTCAATGGGACCTAGGTCCTTAACTGCCATAGGTGCTTTTCAAAATTTCAACCTTAACCCTCCTAGATTGATATTTTCTAAGGGTATGTGAGAAGTTCAGAGGCATGATTGTAGCTCATGGGGTGGAAATATATGTTGCCTTTGTGCTGCCATAAAAATGTTTTATGGGGCACAGCGTGAAAGCCAACAGATGTCTGTGCCTTCTGTCATGCCACAAATATTCAAATTGCTGGCTGCAACAGAAGGTAGTATTAAATTGGGCCACTCTATTGCGGTTAATGTCTGTTTGCTTATGGCAGAAGAGCTCAGGTAGCATGAAACTACCCAGGCTTTCCAGCATCCCCCAGGGCAGGGTCTCTTTGGGCTTGAGTGCCCCATCCTGCACACCCAGACTATTCCTGGATTTTCCCCCTCAAGCTTTGGGAGTGCCTGCCTCTGTTTTCCAGCTTACCCAGGCATGTCTCTCCAGGGATGCATCTGGGTAAGCATGGGAAGTTAGGACTTCAGGTGTGTTTCTGGAAGCGGGGGTCCACTGCCTGGAGACGCACACTCTGTGCAGTTTATAGGGAAATGCCTGCAAGTGTCGGGGGGAGAGCGGGGGATAGGAGAAACTCCCGTAGTGGGGTTCCTCCTCCATGTTTGCAGTCCATGCTCCACACTGCTGCCAGAAACATGTGCTGGACATGTTTGCAGATATGTTCACAGTGGATTCCTTGCTCCTCCATATGAGGGGAGCCCATTTGCAAGCAGGGGTTTTTCCCAAGTTGGTGTGTGGCAGCCGGGGGCACCTATAGACATCCTTGAAGCATGATCACCTGCATTGCAACATATAGTGCAGTTCATAGAATCATAGAAGTAGGGTTGGAAGGGACCTTGTAGATCCTAAAGTCCGACCCCCCGCCTGGGCGAGAGAAAAGACTGGACTCAAATGAGTCCAGCCAGGTAG
>NW_017729032.1:264321391-264321653 GCF_001723915.1 Gavialis gangeticus | reverse complement strand
CAAATTTTGGTATCATCAGCAAGTTTAAACAGGTTGCTTTTCACCCTGTCGTCCAAATCGCTGATAAAGAGATTTAACAGCACAGGCCCAAGGACTGAGCCCTGGGGGATGCTGCTACCCACTCCCCCCGGGTCAAATATGACCTGGCCACCACCACCCTCTAAGTACGACCCTCCAGCCAATCTGCAATCCGTCTGTGTAGGCATCAATGCCACAGTCGCCTAGTTTTTTAATGAGGATGGGGTGGGAGACGGTGTCAAAG
>NW_017729032.1:264302315-264320783 GCF_001723915.1 Gavialis gangeticus | reverse complement strand
CTGAGGTCTGGAGGCATTCCTCTCGAGTCTGTCTTGCATCACGGTAGGGAAGTCCTGGTCCCTGCACAAGAAAACAGAGGTGAAGAATTGGTTAAAGACATCTGCTTTCTCCTCTGGCATAACCACCAGATTGCCCAGAGGATCTTGCAGGGGCCCCACATTTCCCGGTGCTTTCTTCATCCTCCCTATATATTTGAAAAAGGACTTTTTATTATCTTTGATTTTGGACGCTAGTCCTAACTCTATGTCTGCCTTAGCTTTCTTGACAGCCCCCCGACAGGCCCAAGCAGAGGAGGTATAGCACCCCCATTCCACCGGTTGCACGCTGCCTTTTTGGCAATCAGGCATTCCTGTACACCCTTGGTGAGCCAGGGGGACTTTCGGGCACTCCTGCCCCCCTTGCTTCTTGTTGAGATGGTCACCCCTTGGGCCTTGAGTATCATCTCTTTAAGGAATGACCACTCATCTTGGGCACTGAATTCCCCTACCCTCGAGAACCCCAGTGCCTCTCCCACTAATCTCCTCAACTTGTTGAAGTTGCCCCTCTTGAAGTCTAGGGTTACTGCCTTGCTGCAGGCCCTTGACACCCTGTGCTGGGTGGTGAATTCCAGCAAGCGATGATTGCTATCACCCAGGTGGTCAAGAATCTGGAGGCCTCTTACCAGGTCATCGCCTGTGGCCAGGACCAGGTCCAACAGGGCATTTCCTCTGGTGGGACTGTGCATCTCCTGAATTAGTGGAGGTCCTGTATCTCGGCCAGGAACCTCCTGGAACGGTCCGACCTGGCTGACTGTTCCTCCCAGCAGATGTCCGGGTAATTTAAATCACCCATGACAACTACATCCCTTGCCTTAAGTGCCTCTGCAAGCTGGCACGAAAATTCCTGGTCCAGCTCCTCCCCTTGGTTGGGGGGTAGTAGACCCCCACTGTTAGATCCCTCTCCCCACGGCCCCCTTGTATCTTGACCCAGAGCACTTCAGCTTTCCCTTCCTCTGACCCCATTGTTGATTGTGCTCCACCAAAGATGTCTGTTTCCAGCCATAGAGGTAGGTTTAAACCATCTGTCCTAATTACCTGGACTGCACAAGTCTGTCCAGAACCTTCGGTGTAAGTACTTGGGAGCTGAAGTCACTGCCTTTGTAGCTTTGCTGATATTGGTACCAGTGCTAGCTAGTGCAGAGCTTGCTAGTTTGAAGCTAGCTTGGGTGTATCTACACATGCATCAGTCACCAGGAAACACATGATGAGCATACTACAGCACCATTCTTGTGCTCTAAATATGGTGATTGTCTCTGTTACCAGTAATGCCATTTTTTTAAAAATTGATGAGAAGTATGGTATGGAAGCGAGCATGTCCACCTGCCCCTTACTGGCCATGGGCAGCAACCCACACCAGGGTAAATAATTTATCACCTCCCTCTCCCATTTTTTGTTTTTATAGTACAAAGGGACCTGTTTTCATACCTTAATTCACTCTGAAAAATAAGTTTTAGAAGAACTTGATACAAAGAGAAAAAGAGCAGTGTTTACTGTTTTGGGGTTTTTTGTAGAGGTTTTAGATGTCATTACAACAAAATGCCTAGTTTAATCCTGTTGTCTTAAGTAACCGATCTTCTCTGTTGTCACAGGTTTCCTCTTTTATTACCACATACATGGAAGAGCCATGTTGGATCTTCATGTTCATCAGTTACTGTTAGTGGCTATCTTTGGTGCAGCTATTTGCATATTTCTGGAAGTCTTTTTCCGCGGTAGCATTGTACTAGAGATGTTCCGTACAAGTCTGTGCATACTGCAGGGCAGCTGGTTCTGGCAGGTGAGTCTTTGTTTCATGACTTTTAAGATTTCTTCCTTGGTTTCTGTTAGTCATTATTCCCTTTTCAGATACCTCAGGGATGACCTACTAGGCCAGTGGTTCTCAACCTGTTTAGACCCAAGGCATGCCTTTGGAAAATGCTTCCCCTTCCTTTTCACTTTTTTTCTTTTTTGACTACAGAAAAATAATAGAGCAACTCTTCTGTTGCATAGAACTCAGAAAGAGCACAACAGGTCAGAATGTGTTTAACATTATAGATACCTATTTGAAATGTTTGGGTTTATCTGGTGAATCATCTGTAGGTGTTTGCACCCCTAACTAGGATGATATTGTGTGGCACACCATAGCACCTTTAAAAAGATCTGGAGTGCTGCCACAGCCTGATTGTGAATCCTGTACTAGGCATTTGCACAATTCATTTTATACACTGATCCCAGAGTATTCACAAAGGGCCATTAATCATCAGTGCCCTTACAGAAATGTAAGATTTTATTATAATACCAAGTTAAAGATGAGGAAACTATTTTACTACTACTTCTGTTTTCCCAAGTCCAGATAGTCCCTTTGTCCCCTTGGATTCAAGTACAAGTTGGGGGGGGGGCAGAGGGGTAGGGGCAGGCAGCTGTTGTGGCTCTGATTCCCCATGGTTGGAGTTGGAGCTGCAGCTGCCCAACCTCTACCCTGCTCCCCTACCCCCTCACAACTTCTGCTCCTTTGCTGCTGCCTACCCACTAGCTCTGAATCCACTCCAGCCCAGGTCACAGAACACATGTTGCCCTGGCCTCAGCCCAGCCATGTAGCAATGGTGTTGGCAGTTCTGGCCCTGACTGCTGCATGGTCAGGCTGGAGCTGGAGCAGATGTATTTTATGCCCTGGGCTAGAGCAGGGCTGGAGCTAGAAGGAAAGCAGCAGAGGGGGCAGTTAATATTTCCTACTCCTACATAAATACAATAAATACTCCTACATAAATACAATAATTGTGCAGAGAAAGTGTGTTAGTCCATAGTTAATAAAATAAGGCATAAGGTAGAGAAAAGGTCCTGTGAACACTGAAGTTACTGTGAAGAGGAAGGTGAAGAGGAAGGATAAAGGGAAATATCTTGAATGCATTGAGTTGACTCCATCTCTCCACTGAAAAGCATCCCAATGGGTCACTAAGGCTTAAGATATTTAGGCTCGAGGTAACTAAAGATTGGGCCAAAGCCCTTGCATAAAACACAGCTTGCCAATTTACAAACATTGGGATCTGAACAAGTAAAACTGCAGCCCAGAACTTTATTACTTCAATTATGCAGCATCAGTTACCTTTTTAAGATCTAGCGGGTGTTCCTATCACCACTTTGTCATTCCATATTTTTAGCAGGAGTTTAATAGCCATGTGTTAATGAGTTATTGTCAGAACCATGTATACTCAAAATAAAGATGGTGGCACATACTTATTTTATGAATTGCTAAACTAACAGGCACTTAGACTTGGCCTGATGCTGGAAAACTGGTCACTAGAGTGATTCTTTGTTTCAGTATGTCTAGACTGGCTTCCCTTTTTATATTCTGGCCAGACATGGAAAATTAAACAATTGGCTGTTCCTCACAAACCTTGGACTTTTAGCACTAAATCAAATATGTAGAAGTTTTCACTGACAAGGAAAATACCACCTAAACATGAATCTTTTCCATAACTGAGCTCAAGAAAAACGTTGGGCATCTCAGAACATACTGCTGTATTTTGCAATATGGGCAGTTTTCTTGGTTGATTAAAAAATGTTACAACAGCAGAGTTAAAGGTAGTCATTTATTTTTTCTTGTATGTCTAGTATTCATTTAGACAAGTAATTGGGAAAGTGTTTTTGGTTTCAATGTACACCACAGATGTAATTTGAAAAAATAAAAGATATGTAAGTGTGGCTTTTTCATGCTTGGATTACAGACTTTACTTGTGTGTGTGACAGAATACCACACATTCAGCACTCTTACATATGCTCTGGGGGTGGTGGTGGGGGGCAACACTTTTTAATTAGAGCGGCGCTGAGAGCTGCTTTAATTAAAATGCCACTGCATCTCATGTATCAGTGTCCCTACGCTGAAAAATGGTGGTGGGGATGCTTGAACAAAAGCTCATTTGACCCCTGCTGTTATTTTTAAGTGTGGGGCACTGATACATGAGACACAGAGGCTGATTAATCAAGTCTGCTTCAATGCACTAGAATTCCAGAGTGTTGCAGCAGCCTCTGCACTCAGGTACAGGTGCCCATTGGGTGCAGAGCAGTACACATGTAAAAGATGAGTGAATTTTCTTTTTGCATTACCAGTGCTTTGCATGTGAAACTTGCCTTGCCTCAAAAGTTCCCAACTAAATTGCTGAGCACTGACTCTAGAAGAGACTTAGTGGCACAGAGAAGTAGTATTAGTCTATCCTGGGTCAGCTTGGATAGTCACCAAGGCTAGGAACAGACATTCAAAAAGCTTGAGCTTGAATTGATTCAATCTTTGCAGGTTAGTCTAACCTGTGGAGAGTGAACCAATTTGCAAGTGGATAGACAATTCACTTTTGATTCAGGAAATACAGGCACATTCCTGCAGTGGCTCAGGCTAGAAGCCAGGGGGTGCTACAGTGAGCCCTCCCTTCCCTTCAGCAGTGCTGAGCTGAAGGGCGGGGGCATGGCAGGACGCTATGGTTAGGGAGGTGTTTAAATCCCCACCCCGGTCTGCATAGTCCCCAGCTGGGGTGTACTTAGATGGGGAGGGGGAAGCAGCCCTTGTCAGGCTTTCCCCTACTGCTCGCTGCTCAAGGGCTGAGGAGTGTTGCCAGACCCCGGCCTGTGGCTCACACTCTGAGGCAAAGCGGGGGATGGGAGAGGAAGGACTGTTTATGTGGACTGCATGCATCTGTTGATGGTACTGAGCTTTTCAGTCTCCCTCTCCCTGCTTTTTCATACTGTCTGTAGCAAACTGATGGCACTCACAGGCCCCATGCTTTGAAAACCAGGTCATTTCTCACACCTCTTTCTGTCCCCTCTTGAACACTGACAGATTATGCCCTTTGAAGCAAGCCAACAGCCAGCAGGGAGTTTATTAGAACACAAAGCTTATCAACCCATCAAGAAAACAAAAGCTTCTCATTGAACCAAGCTTTTCTTAAACAGCTTTTTCTTAAAGGCATTTGTAGGGAAGAATGGAGGGACATTACTAGCTGACCTGATGATTAATTCCAAAAAGTCCTGTTCTGTCCGTCTTTGTTCCAGTAAAATTGGAGACACGCACATGGACACCTCTCAGCATTAGCTAGCATGAGGGTGGCATGACCGTGACCAGATGCCAGCTGGGGTCGTGCTGCTGGGGTCCTTGCTGTTGGAGAGGTGGGGATCACTGCTTGAGCAGTGGGGTGGGGAGAGGCAGGTGGAAGCCAGGCAGATGCTGCTGTGCCTGTAGCCTCCACCCCCTCTTTAGCCAGCTGGAGCTCTGGATAGGGAGGAGATGGGTGAGGCCAGCCCAGCTCTCAGGAGCAGACAGCCCAGCCCAGGGCTGAAAAGCATGCTGGGATGCTGGGGAACTCTGGTTTAACTTAAACCAGGACAGATGATAGTTTTACACAGTAAAATGAGTTTGTGTTTTCTACCTCCTGAGACAGTGTCCCACAATTGTAACTGCCAGTAGTTTGCAGGTTCAGATGAGGATGTCACTTCTTCTATTTTTTTTAAAAGAAAATCTTTTTCACAAGGTGCGGAGGAGAGCAGTTCTTATTTGTCTTTATTGTTTTTATGCAAAGTGATACTATGAAACTCAAATTTGCAAAATCAAGCCCCTTCTCTTGAAATTAAGACGACATATTCAGATACAAACAATTTTTATTTACAGTGTAAGCGGACTATTGCTCCTTCTCATAAGGAAAACCTAGTAATCAGGCTTTTGGAGTGCAGGGAGTAAGGTCAGTGTTTAGGGGAGTTCGGGCAATCTTGGAGCCAGGCACTTTTTCTAGTTGGTATTCTGTTTCTCCTTCAGACTACAAAAGGCTGTGCATTTGGTCTCTACTCATACCATACAAGCTTGACTACTGCAGGATCATTCAGGCTGGTACAGAGTTTGTCTGCATGAGGAGAGAAGGAGCAACCAAGGTCCCCTGGAATTATCACTGTCTTTGAAAGGATTTCTTTGTCTTTCTGCGCTATAGGGTTTTTTTAATGATCAAATTTGAATGTGATGCTGCATAACTGTTTTAATAACATCTTAGACATAATCACCAGTATAAAAAAAATCTGTAAACAGTTGCTGTTTGACATGTGGTCCACATGCAATATGTGATGTGGCACAGCATAGATATCAGATGAGTGTTAAAAACTGTATTTCATTTAATTATAGATTGGCTTTGTACTGTATCCTCCAAATGGAAGCCCAGAATGGAACCAAATGGATCACAATAATATGATGTTCTTGACGATGTGCTATTGCTGGCATTATGCCTTTGCTTTTCTTATACTTGCAGTGAACTACACCATTGTCAGCTGGTAAGTTAATTGCAGAACTAAAACATGGGAGAACTGTGTTGTTACACCATGAGAGAGGCTTTATTTCAGAGGGGTCTTAGCTGAAAAAATTAAAATCAGGCTCTTTTTTTGTTCCTTTTTTCTTAAAAGGAAAATGAAAAATAGCATGTTGCGAAAGCATAAATCCTATGTAACTGACCCGTTCAATAAAAGTAAAGAATAACCCTGGTGAAAAGTTAGAGACTGTTAAAATGTGAAGGTCAGATTAGAATCGTTCTCCTACAGCTTGCTTGTTATCAGTGCTTTCCTGTACCAGTATGTTAGCTGGGAGGGTATTAACATTTGATCTGAAGCACAGACCAACGGACTTCACTGTTAATATTTTCCTTGGATTAAATGTCATTTTCTTCTGACCAGTTGTGTCCAGTGATTCTGAATGGTAGCCCTTTATCTGGTCCTGAAAAGTTTCCTCTGGCAAAACTTCTGGAGTCTTCATTTCTGTGGAATTGCACATGGGATTTTCATCAGTGTTAGATTGCAGGATCTCACCCATCTTTTTCTCCTATCATTCTCTCGCTCCTTTTTTGTACCCTTTCCATTTATCAGGCTGGTATACCCCTGATAGCCATTTATAGTTCTTATAGTCGTCTTAAATCTAGTGACAAAAATGATTGCCTCCTACATCCTTTGCAAAATCACCAGGGTCAGCATTTGACTCTGTTTGATTTAAAATGATAAATATGTGGCTTATCTTCCCTTTCTTTTACCCTTTCTAGGAGAGTTCGTTCAAAGATTAAGCAGGCTCAGTCTGTGGAGATGGGATTACTGAAAACAGCTGAGCGAGATCAGGAATCAGAAGATGAAATTTAGTATAAATTCTGTTTTACCAGTTTGCTGCCTTGAGTACATTAGGTTAATTGTTACCTCATTCCTAGATGTGTTTACCACCTTGTTCATTCTTTATACTACTCACTATGCAAAAAGCATCCTTTGAATACTGTATAGTTCTACTGGATTGCATTCTTGTCTGCAGAGAGTAAGTAATTTGTGGTGTTTTTGTTAGTACCTTATTTCTCACATGGTTCAGTAGAAAAATATTTTCTTGTTATCCAAATTTATATTGGATTGGGTGATACTGTAAATCAGTCAGTTCAAACTCATTAGTTGCTGAGTGATATTCTGCTGCTGCTGTTGGAGAAGCTAATAGAGTTCCATGTATTAAGAACCCCAAAAGGCTATTTTGTCCCAATTGTGCATAAAAGAACAGTGTAGATCCTAAAAAGAATGGAAAAAACACAAGCACACAAACTGGTAGAAAAGTCTTACATTTACATTGTTGAATATATCAAAGAATGTCATTGCTCATTAGATAATTAATTTGTTCATTACCATATGTATTCATTCCAATTTCTATGAAATGATCAAAGTTTTAAAAAATGACTACCTGTCATTATGAGAAGCTACCTATTCCAGGGCCCTCTTCTTACCCTGGGCTTCCCAGTACAGTGACTCTACTCTCTACAGCAGGGATAACAACTTTTTATAGAAGGGTTGCTGTGTGTTGAGTAGAGCAACATTCCAATTCATTTTTTACCCCAATGATTGTTTTTCCCTCCATGCAGGTTGGCAGGATTTCTGCAGGGCACAGAAGCAGCTGCATGATAACACATGGTGCATAAATGTGCATGCTAGGCTCAGTGTTGATAGCAAGTGTGCTTGCATACAGCCCATGGCGGAGATACCTGCACTGTTCCCCCTGCACTTCTCTTGCAAATACTGAGCATTCTGTAGAGCAGTGTGCTGCACATAACAAATGTTTTCTCAGTTTTAGCTTTATTTGTGCAACGAAGCAATAGCTGAATTTAAAATAGTTTTCTTGGACAAATTGAAGCCCAGTTCTTTGAAGTGCAGAGTGCCTTTAGCTGCTGTTACAGAAAAGATGTGCCTGCATATCACGTGTAGGAATAGGAAAGGAATATGTGGCAAAATTTTAGTGAGCTGTATTGCATGCAGTAATACTGCCCCCAGAGGGTGTAAAATTGGAAGTACAACTATGACCCAAGTTTATTCTTTAAAAGACTGCAGTTGGACATGAGTGGGCATTTGCTCTTCAACAACAATATATGTTTTTATAGGGTCTACTTGTTAGAGTATAGAGCAGCAGTTCCCAATCTGTGGTATGGGTACCACCAGTGTTATGCAGACAGGTTTATTATAATTATATGACAAAAATTTGCTGGTGGTACTTAGGTTGATCTTAAAAATTTGTTGCTGGTACTTAAGGTTGTATTGTTTTAAGTTGGTGGTGTGCAATCTGTCAGAGCTTGGGAACTGCTGGTATGGAGTACAATAGGAATCCTTCAGGCAGTGTTACGCAGGAATCATTAATGGTAGGTCATTTACTCTGCACAAACCTCCTTGATTCTAGAATGCTTCCTTTAAAAATATTTATTAGTAGTACACTCATTGCATTTAAAAACAGAAAGCTGCAGAGTAATATGTTTTATAAAAGAAGTTCCAACCCATTGAGACTGGAACTGGGGAAGTATGTTTTTCTCTTATTATGCTAATGTTTTTACAATATACTCCTTGGCTAGAGCCCAGTTCTGCTTTCTGACATACGTCATCCTTTTCACTGGCAGCTGAGAGCTGTGGGGGCAGGATTTGGTCTTTATGTGTGTGGTAGTCTTCTGGATTATCCTTGGGCCTTCATTGTAAAGCTTAATATAGCTTAAAATCAAATTGCAGCAGGACTATCATATAAAAATCTATTTATCATAATTTATAGATGAAAGGGAACACAGGAATAAGGAGAAAAGCTCAAGACACTTTCTTTTGTATGGTTACTTCACTTTTAAATTTACAGATGCACTACAAGAACCTAGGCAGACAAGGTTCTTTGAGTGAATCTGATATCTTTTATTAGACCAACTTAAATAGTTGGAAAACAAATTTTTAAGCAAGCTTTCAGGTTCAAAAACCCTTTGTCAGGCTGAGACGAAGAAAGAACCTTGTCTGCCTATGTCCTTAGATTAACACAGCTACAAGAACCTGTTTTTTTCAGGGAATCCTATTTTCAGCTGCTGGTGTTTCAAGAGTGAAGCTATAGAAGACTAAGTTTTACAGAGATATTCCAGGCCAAGCTAAACTTTAAAATCTTTAACTCGGAACTAAATTTAAAATATTGCATGCATTAAAAAGCATGGTGCTCAGGTATTCCCCACATTCTTCTCAATAACAAGTAATACTGTACAAATAATTCACATAACTCAGGGCTACCCTGAAGTAAGCTGAGCCTTGAGTATGTTAAAGGACACAGCCTGTTTGGAGTGTCTGTTTAAAATGAAAATTTTAATTGGTTATTTTTAAATTTATTTTAATCCCCATCAAGTGTCAGGACAGGCTGATGCTTGTAGTTAAAAAATATAGTTAAGAACAAAGATAAGCCTAATTTATACCCTGAGAACAGTGTGCTCCCAAACTTTTCATTTGTTTAGGTGCTCTGTGAAATGGGAAAGTTTGGATCCCAGAGCCTAACCTCACAGTACGCGTCTATTGATTCTTCCATTATTTGCTCTTAAGTGCTTTCCTTTGGTAAGTCTTGTATCTCTCTGCAGCAGTAAGGAACCCTGCCTTAGGACACTCCTGTGAATTAGGTATCTGTGTTTTCATGTTCCATATTTATTGGTATTTCCCTATCATCATGTCAAAGTTTTTTTTTACAGCAGTCCATGGCATTATCTTCCTAGTAGAAATAATACCTACCCCTTAAGACTTGTGTGGCACATGGGGTCTAATCTCACATTAGTTATACTAATTATAACCCCATTAAAATCAAATGATCTGCTGGCATCAATTAAAGGACGTTTCCATTGGCATCAGTGGTATTTTGGCTATTTATATCAGCAAAAGATTTGAAGCAGCATGGCTGTCATTGAATCTGACTATAATGTAAAACGATGTTTTATTCTCTTTCCTTGAGATCTTATGTATAAAAAGAGCTACGTCTGTGATATAGATAATACTACTGAACCAGTGGCTGCAAATTTTAAGAAAAGGAGATGAAACAAAGCACAGTCCTTTAACCGTTCGAGTATACAATACAGGGGACATTTCTTGCAGTTACCATTCCAATAGCTGAATGATATCGTTAAAGTATAGAACCTTGGGGTTCATTGCAGAAACTTGTGTTGGCAATGAATCCAAGTCATTTGACAGAGTGGGCCCAAGGGTGAGTTAAATATTTCAGTAACCTGCACTAGTTGTGAAACTAGAGGGGATTTAACATTGCTTTCCTTTCTAAAAACCTTGCTGTTTTCATGCTGATCTGCTAAGACAGTGAGAGCTGGTGTTGGAACACAAGGGCCAGAACTGGGAAGGGAAAGCTGGGCACCCACTCTCTTTTAGACAGATTGTCCCTAATGAGACAAGAAGTGGGTATCCATGAGAACTCTTCTTTTCACTTTCACAGTTCCGAGAATCTTTGACTGAACTTCTGGAAGTACCCATATTCAAGGAACTAAGCTGTGGCATGATTCCAGCAATTGTGATAGACCTGGATGTTGTTGCTGCTTTTGTCACATGCTCCATTACAGTTGTCATGTAGGAAGCCCATGTATGATTCAGTCTCCTGAGAGGGGTGGCCTGTGTCTTCCTGTGCGAGATTTGGAGGGTGCCGCATAGAATAATTGGAAAGTTAGGAAAACCAAGAGTGTCTGATGCAGTTTGCCCTCTAGGAATTCAAAGAAACTACAGGAATCACTTACATAAAAAATACTTTTTCTTAGAAGCAAAATTGGCATTGCAACTTGCTAAAATAAAAAAATTAAAACATTTCATAATGTCCAATACTTTCCTTCCGAGTTTTCCCATACCTTACGTTTGCCCTTGCCAAATCTGTCTTTTTGATAAGTAGTTTGGTTTACTGTACAGATAGACCTAAACCTAAATCCTACATTTTAACAGACAGGAAGGCATACCTTGTAATCTGAATCTCAGTTTCAGTGCTGGTTCTACTACTGTAATGAATCAAACCAGAACAGAGCACACCTGCATCACACATCTTGGTATTTAAAATCCATAACTGGAATTTTTCAGCTCAGGCCAATTCCTCCTCTAAAACTAGTGATTTATTGGCTGCTCGTGGTTCTTCTGAGTAGCTTTTGACATAGAGGGGTGGAACTTGTCAAGTGGTTAGAGTTGTCACTTAAGTGTGAATTGAAGGCGCTCATAACCTATGTAAGCTGGCCTGCAGGTGTATGGTAAGGCTGTTCAACATGACTGGGTGACATTTCTGTCTCCCTAGTCCTCGAATAGTATATCGCAATGCTGAATTGAAATGAAGCTTAATGCATTAGACCAGCGGTTCCCAACCCTGGGTCGTGACAAAATGAGGGTCACAGGGGCAGTGCCAGCGGTACTTCATGGAAAAGACAAGCCGCGCCACATGCTTGGAGCTCCCGTGCCCCTGCACCACTGCTGCTGCCACACTCCGCTCCCAGCAATGGGTCATGGAAAAAAAAGGTTGGGAACCACTGTACCAGAGGCTAACTTTAATATAGGCACAGCTATTTCATACCATGATATATAATGTCTCATATCTGGAGAAATATGTATTGGCAGGAACATATCTTACAGCCTGATGTTTTGAAATTCTGGACTACCAATCCAGAGGTCTGGTGCTACCATGTTCAAATACAAACATGAGACTATAGTAATGTTTACAGTATTTATAGTATACTCAACCTGTCTAGTATTTTTTGTAATAGCACAATTAATCTAACCATCATCTTTTAGGGAGGACTGTTTTTTAAGTAGAAAGTTTCACTCAGTGTTTTCAAATGCTGTTCCTTACCATGTAGCTATAATCATTAAATAAATTTGACCTTTGGCATTTCTTTATCAACTGTTAACATTTGAACTCAAGGAGTGGATGGAGTCTATCAAGTTTACAAATGTCATTAAAAAAAAAAGGTAACTGCTTTCGTAAATATTTAAATTATTGTTAAATATTGGTGCCTTTTAACAAATGATATAGTGGTTAATAATAGAAAAGATGTGCCTATAATTGTATTTAAATAAAATCAATTTATTCATCTATGAAGGCTCTTGTTTCCTCAATGTATTGGTGTAACTTTATGGTGGAGTATGAAGTCTGTGTTACAATTATTTTGCAACTTTCCAAATGACTGCTCTGCCTCCATTTCCAGTTCAGTTTCTTTGTTTCTGTCATGCTTAATGTCCCTGGGAGGGGTAAGGGTGAGCATTTTTAAATCGCAGTCAGTGGCAGGGTCCACACGAATAAGGGCATGCCCACAAACAGAAGTGGCACAAATTTGTGCCACCAACTTGCCTATGTGCTTTGCACTGGGACAGATTTTCCCACTGCTCTACGTGCTGCAGGGGGGGCTGGCTGGGGCACAAGGTGCCTCAGTAGGGGCTAGCCATCCTCTGCACTGAGGCACCCTGGGCCCTGGACTGGCCATGGACTGCCTGCTCCCCCGTCTCTGCACTCTGGAGCCCCTTTGCTGAGGCACCCTGTGCCTCAGCCAGCCACTCCATGCTGCACTGGGAGGCAGCCTTGGGCTGGTAGCTACCTCTCTCTGCGTGCTTCACCATGGGGGCTTCACAGCAGAGCCCCCCTGTGGAGCACAATGTGCCCCAGCACAGAGGCTGCATGTGCCTCAGTGCGGGGGCTCTGCAGTGAAGCCCCCATGCTGAGGTATGCGAAGGCAGCAGAGCAGACAGCCTAAGACTGCCTGTTCCCACATCTTGAGACACCCTGTGCCCCAGCCAGCCAGGGTGTATCAGCATGGGGGCTCCACAGCGCGTAGAGGTGTGAGAGCAGGCAGCAGTGAGCTGCCTGCTCCCCCATCTCTGCATTTGTCCCTGCCCTGAGGACTTTGGCATGGGTTGCCCCGCTTTTTTCCCAGGATTTTTTTTTTTTAAATTAGCAGCACCCTGCACTGATTAATGTGCAACTTGTGCAGCTTGTGGTGCTGCAAAGAAGTTTACAGTAGGTTTACATACATCAAAAACCCACAAATACCTAACATCAAGCTTTAATTTGGCTTTTTTATTAAAGTAGGTTCACTTAAAAATGAAGACACAAGACCTGAAATAAATATATCCAGTAAGGTTTCTTATATAAGAGAACAAAAAATTCTCTGAATGGATTGGATAAGGTTAGTGCTTCCATTGCAAATTCATAGGTTTGAAGACTTGTTTATGAGATGTCTGGAGAGAACAGCAATTTTTGAGGCTTTGGGAGCAGCCTTGAGTAAAACAGATGTAAAATAAATGTGATGCCTTTCTGCCAGAAAAGCAAGAAAGGGAAACTGGAAAATAGACGTTTGACCTCTATTCCATATGTTAGCCCACCCAAAATATTTGGTAGTTAAAAAGGCTAATAACTAACAAATAATGGCTGATTAACATTAAATCACCCAAACAAATCAAAATCTTGGCACAATCATTTTCAGCATTTCAGAGGCTACATCTACACGTGCAATTAATGTGGGGCAATAAAAACTGCTGCATATCATGCTGGAGTTTATTGATCTTGAGTGCTGTGTTTACATGTACACCTAGGGTTGTGTGTAGACAAAATGGGGGCCCTAAATTGAAGCGGTGGGTTTTAAAAACACCGCTTCAATTTAGGGCTGATTAAATCGCCATGTCGTGCACACACTTACCTGCCTCTCCAACAGGGAGGGGAGGGGAAGGTGAGCTGCCAGCAGGCAGAGCAGTCCCCGGGGCTGCAGGGGGAGGGGCTGGTGCTTCCTTTTGCAGCAGCGGTGGGCCCCCCCAGGTAACACGTGCCTGCAGGAACCTGGCTCGGGCAGTCCTGGGGGGCACCACATTGGTAGAGGGAAGCACTGGGCCCCCACGCAGCTCAGACAGGCAGGCAGGCTCGGGGGGGAGGGAGGGGGTGCACAGATTAGGCTTGTCACCTTTCTTGGGTGGAGCCTGCTTTCCTGGGCTGCTGCCAGGTTACCTGCAGGGCTTCCTGTGGAGCTGCATGGGGCCCGCTGCTTTGCTCTGTGGTTGTAGGGGCAGCAAATTAAAACTCCTCGAAGGAATTTTAGTTTGTGCCTCAAGTCATTTAAGGCGCATTACGCCACTGCATTTTCTACAGTGGCTGGAACTAATGTGTAATACGCCGCTGAGGTGTGCAAACACCAACACAAATAAAGCAGTGCAAAAGCATTTAGCCTGCTTTAAAGTGTGTTGTGCATCTAGGGCTGTGTGTAGACAAAACAAGAAGTGTGTATGCATGTAAATGTAAATAGGACAGCAGCACATTGAGCTGGGGGCCCTGGGGTTTAGCCTGCCAGCCCGGGCCTGCTCTGACCTGGCACAATGTGATGCAAAGGGTTGGCTGGAGCACAAGGATGCTTCAGTGAGGGGCTGTGCAAAATTTCGCCGGGTGTTTCATTTGAGGCACAAAGAAGCAAAATCAAAATGAAACAAAAGGTTTCAAAACAGCCTCAGAACAAAATGAGGGGAGTCGAAACACACACACATACAGTCACACATCACAAGTTTTGTTTGTCAGCAGCTTGAGGTGCAGTTTCCCAGAAACACCTGCCCCATCTCCTTGAAACCTGACAGGCTTCATGGCCTCAGAAGGGGCTACCATCCCTGCTGCTTTTGTCCAAGTCTGCCAAGAAATGACAAAGTTATAGGCAGTTTCACGCTTCCCCTTTATAGCCTATGGGCGAAATGTTGGAACAGCATCGAAACAGCAAAACAGTCTCAACAAAACAAAATGGAAGAGGGCTTCAAAGTTAAACAAAACTCGAAACAAAACACTGTCCTGCTGAAACGTCAAAATGGAAGTTGAAATGAAACAGTGCTGTTTCATACAGCCCTATCCGGTAGGTGGCTACATGTGCGTTTCTGCACAGTAAATGCTGCTACAGGATACTAAGTACTAGCCTACAGTAGCATTTATTAATTTACTGCAACATGATAGGGCCACAAGTGTAGATGTGGAGACTTTACTGTGGAGCTGATTACGCAGCTCCACAGTAAACTCATGTAGATGTGCCCCAAAAGAATTAAGTTGTTATACTGTGTGGACTTCCATGTGGCACTGGACCAGCTGCTTAGGATGTAACTACATAAAACAGTTAGAAATCAGATGAAAAACAGCTTAGATAAAACACTATAACATACCCTAGAAACTGCTTGAAAATAGGAAGTAGGGAATTTCTTTCTTCCCAGCCTTTGTATACAGGGTGTTACCTCTCACAAAATTTTCTTCAAACCAAGGTGCCTACAAGATCAAGATCACAATATGTAACAGGAGTTGAAATAAAGTGCCCATATATTATTATGTCAACCAATGTCAGTCTCTGAGGGGAAAGAAAAGAGCACTGGAGAACAGACTACTTACGCTATTTAATAGCAAGTAAGCTAAGAGAAATTATTAAATAACTAGCAAATTGCCCATTGGGAATGACCAGGGGGCAGGATGGGTGGGGACAGAGGGTTGCTACCCAGCGCCCCATGTTGCCGCCATGTTGCTGCCATGCTGCCTCTGGCCCCAGGCGCTCCCCCCCAGCGTCCGGCCCCAAGGCCCACACTCCCCCGGTGCAGCCCTGTACACCCACCTGCCCCCTGCTGCTCCATGTTGCACCACCACCGGCTCCCAGGAACAGGGAGGGGAGGGGAGGGGAGTTTGTATGTGGCAGCAACTGCCTCCCCCAGCCCCCGCATCCAGCCCTGTGCACCCAACCGCCAACCCCCTTCTGCTCCTGGTGCAGGCCTGTGGGCCCTCCCCACTACCTGCTGATCCACCCCACACCACCGCCAGCTTGCAGGAACGGAGGGAAGGGGAGCTTACATGTGGTGGTAGCCACTACTGCCACCCACTGGCCCACGCTGCCGCCACTCTGCCTCTGGCCCTGTGCGCCACCCCCATCCAACTCTGCACTTCTCCCATCCCACCCTGTGGTGCCACTGCCTCTCAGGCATGGGGGGAGGAAGGTTGTACAAGGCAGCTGCAGCTGCCACCCAGCACCCTGTGCTGCCACTAATGCATGTCTGGCTACATGAAACCCTCTTCCCCTCCCTGGTTCCCATCCCTCCTGGCTGTTCTCAGGGCCCAGCGGCATGCGCTGCCACTGTGTCCCTCCCCTCCCGCTTCCCTCCCCCCTCCTTTTCCCTGCCACCTCCCCCTCCCCATCCCTGTTGGCTTTTGTTGCGGCCTGGTGGCAGCGGCAAGGCTGAAGGTGGGGGAGGCCAGAGCTGGGGGAGGCCAGGCCAGTGCTGCACCGCCAGCAACCTGCGCTGTCGCTGCCTCCAAGGAGCAGGGTTGGGTGTGGCTCTGCTCTGTCCACTCCATCGCTGCCATGATGGCAGTGCTCTGCCGCTGCCGCCTCCTGTTTGGAATGCCCTGGAGCACTCTAGTTGTTTCAGACAACCAATCAGAGCACGAATAAAGGGTAATGGGTAGACAGACAGACAGACTAAGGCTTTTATATATATAGAATATTCAAAGGAGACAAAAAGCGTATGTTATTCTGCATAATTTTTAAACCAGTCAATAGAACTTTTATAATAGGAATATTGTTTTGAAGGGCGCTGACAGACATGGGGAAAAAAACAACAAAACAGCACTTTACCAGAAGAGGAATTGCATCAGTTTGACTTGGCTCCCTAGTGTCTGTGTAGCTGTCATGCTTCAGTAGGGCTTTAGCACTTTTATCTAATAGCTGATTCAATCACCTATTAGATAAAAGTGCCAAAAAGCCCCATTGAAATGTGCAAGCTAAACAGATACTGGCCAAGCTGGGTCAAATGACATGATTCCTCTTCTGGGTATGTGCTGTGCTCAGCACAGGGGAGTGCTGAACTGAAAGTAAAGTGCTGTTTTGTTTTGGGTTTTTTTTCCATGTCTGTAAGCAGCCTAAAGGATTTTTGTATCTAGGTTCTGCCCATAGCACAAAAACCAATAGTATAGATCTGCCTTGAAATAAATGACAGCATGAGTGGAAGCAATGCCCCAATGCTATAACTTTAGCTGTTTACAACTTCAAGTGAGCCAGCTGCAATATATGAGAAAAGAAAATATCAAAGATAGTTTTTGCTGCTGGTGTCATACTTTGTTCAGGCTTGAAAGTGGAAAGGAAGGAAAATGAGAAACAGCTGGTCCTAATGAAGGGTCAAAAGAAATGGAAGGGAACTAGGAAAGGCATATCCAGTCATTCAGGAACAGTTTGTTCCTCTCAGCTGCACAAACAGATAATGCTATTCATATGCATTGGCAGGTATTAAGATTTCTCCAGATTTAATTCTTGTCTACACTATAGTTTCATGTTTAAAAATAAAGGTGATTGCGTTTTCCAACAGAACTTGTCAGTGGATTGGGACTATCCCATTGTTTTTTCCAATTCATTCCCTTTCACTTGTGATTCGCATTTTTGTTAGACTTGTACAAAAAACTCTGCCACTTAGATGCCCATGACAGATCTTAGCCCTAATACAGAGGGAGAGAAGGAGCAACTGGGGCTTACTGAAAAGTAAGCAGGACTTGGAGGCCTGAGATTTGATTTTACCTTGCCTTCTGCTTTGGGTAGTCACGTAACGCCATTGCAAAATGAGTGCAAAACCACAGCCACCCTTCTGATGCAGGTAGTATTTTGTGTCTGCTTGATACCGATACAGAACAATATAGAGGATCAAACAAATTACTAATTCTGGCCATGCCTTTAATGTGCTGTGACCTTCAGCCTTGGCTGGATTTGTACCCCAGGACCTTCCAGTCACTTAACCATTCTGGTGCCTCAGATTCTGTTTTTGTAAAATGGAAACAGATGCCTTTCTAATTTATAGGTGGAAAATATTATATCAATGATCTAATACCTTGTTCTAACTACCTCCAGACAACTTCCAGGGAAGGGCTGACATCTTCCACATAGTTCTGCAGGTTTTCTTCATAGATCTCTGATTGTCAGGCTCCTCCAACAGGAAAGAAACCTAACCCTCCAATTGGTTACTGTATCCCTGGCCTCCTGAGGTAGGGCAATCTACCTCAATCTGCATATTAAGGGGCTTTCCCCTCTATTCATCTTTAAAGGACTGGGCATTCACCTGGTTCTGCAAATCCTGCTCTTCAGCTCTCCCATGCAGGCTAGGCAAAGGTGTGGGGGGGAGGGGGGGGGGGGG
>NW_017729032.1:264301561-264302256 GCF_001723915.1 Gavialis gangeticus | reverse complement strand
GGGGGGGGGGGTGGGGGTGGGGGGGGGGGGGGGGGGGGGGGGGGGGGGGGGGGGGGGGGGGGGGGGGGGGGGGGGGGGGGGGGAGAGAGAGAGAGAGAGAGAGAGAGAGAGAGAGAGAGAGAGAGAGAGATGAGCCACGTCACTACCAGCCCAATACTTGAGGGGGTCTTCTTGCACTGAGCACCTTACTTTACTTGATATCAACCATTCCCAGGAAAGGAATGTGAAGAAACAGAAACCCAAGGACAGCAACAAATATGGGAGCATTGGCATTCATGGCGTGATGCAGGTTTGGGGATGACACTGTGTGTGAAGGAGTAGATTAATTTATGAGAGAACAGTCTCTGTGGGAGGGAGGTAATGAAGAAATCAGAGTGTGTGTGTGTGTGTGTGTGTGAGTATGTGATGCAAAAGAATGAACTAGGAAAAATATTGTTGTGTGTTATGGCATGAATGAGTTACTGCTTGAGATAGCAAGACCTGGCATTGTTTGGAGGGGGAGAGTGTGGAAAAGATGTTGCTTGAAGATGGGAGAGAGAAAAATCTTTTCTCTTCTGTTACCTGGTTAATATCTCCCACCCACAATCTGTTTGGTACCCACTCTCAAGTCCACCCTTTGTCTTCCTTTCTAAACTTCAATATTTTTTCTGTTCACTTAGTTTCATAGTTTCATAGTTTCTAGGGTAGGAAGGGAC
>NW_017729032.1:264286680-264288810 GCF_001723915.1 Gavialis gangeticus | reverse complement strand
CAAGCAGGGCATCCTGCCATGTACCCCTTGCCCTCATTTTTCTGCCATGCTGGCACTCTGGCACCTTTCAAGGTAGGCATTATGGTGTTTTTCAGCACTTGGGCCAAAAAACGTTGCCTACCCCTGGCCTAATCACACTTTAAGTATCACTTCTGTAACTGACGGCCACCTGGCCCATCACTATTTGCTTGCCTCCACTGCTTGCCCCATTGCTTCCTTGGTGGCTGCCACCTTGGCAGAGATAAGGCAAAAGGCAGAAAGCAGAGCAACAGATCAGGTAGGAGAAGGGTATGGGAGTGGCACTCAAGGAGGGCACAGGGCTATTTTGTGGCATGCCTGCCAAAAGTTTCACTCCCACTGAACTAAGCAATGAGCAAAGATAGAACATTGGCCCTTTTGCTCCAAAACCCCACCACAGGTCCTGGTTACTGTAATAACAACTATTTCTCTTTTAGCTAAAGTACTAGGTCTTATGACTTATACATATATATGTAGGTCTTACATTTCAACTAGTAGAGAGCAATAATACTATTTTACACATCATATATATTATACTACAGTAAGTTACGTGAGGCAAGCATAGCACTATCACATGGAACCATTTCTGCATTCCTCTTCTCCCCATCCCCTGTATTTAAATATGTTAATATTATAGTTCATTATAATACCAGTAACAAACTAACTACTGTTACAGTCATTCTTCAAATTAAAAAAAATAAAAATTCAATTTGATCATTATTGTATTAACTCTGAGATCTCATTTCACTCACAGGGACTCCAGGTCTGTGTCCTATATACTTTCAGAATCATTAATCTTCAAGGAAATGTTGCTGAATGTTATCTCACTAGTGCAGATACCAATTTATCTGCATTCAGAAACTCACTATATTTTAAAATGAAAGAAGAAAAAGCATGTAGATGATGCCTCCAGACCAGCAGAGACCCTTTCAGAGGATTTCTCCTAACTAAAACACTAACTAAAATGTGAAATTGCACTTTTCACAGTTTGCTTTGTACAGCAATCATGGGTGTATTGGGTTATGCAAACACTACTCTGTTGAGCAGCCACAGGACACAAATCAGAAAGCCACAGGTTAACAGAAGCCCACACTTGCATAGGACTTATGCTGCTATGTAAGGACAGATCCTGTATCTGGTACTTTTGCAGCCTGGGACCATGATTTTTTTTAAGGGAAAGTGAAGATCAGTTTTGTATTCCGCAGAACAAAAAGATAGAACTCTATCTCTGTTTTAACCGTGTCTGTTTCTCCCCCAGATCTGTATAGCATGGTGATTCTCTTGTATCACCGTATCATTGTATGGACTCTGTTTACCCATACTGGCCTTCTCCCTCTCAAAAAGTGTAAGTCTGCTCAGCTAGAAAATTAAAGCTAACGCTAAACAAATAGCCAAGTTTCACTAGCTCCATGAAAGTCACATGCCTCCCGAGGCGGGAGGGGCATGGCAACTGCCCACAAACGGTGGCAGCAGCAGTGTTGGTGGTGGAGGCATGGAGGCAGCAAGCGAGGAGCCCTCACAGGAGGCCACGGCAGTGTCAGCAGCAAGGGGCAGGGGTGGCAAGCACCAACTGGTGATCGGCAACCACCCACAGATGCTGCCGGCAGTGTCAGCAGTGAGGGGGGGTGGTGAGCAGTAACCACTGGCAGGCGCCGCCAGCAGCAGCAGCCCATCTCAGGGGATGCATGTGCACACATGTGCACCCTCTACGCATCTCTAGTGACTAGCTCAACTTCCATCATCTATGTGCCAGTCACCTTTTGAAAATGATGGTTTTCTCACTCGGCTTGTCTTAACAAAGAAACCTTTATTTTAGATTTTTCTATTAAACTTCTCAATTAAAGTGCTTTTTAGGGTAAATTGCAGCTCTTCCTTGATTGAAAGATACCTGTCTCCTTATGGAAGAATGACAAATGACCAAGATACAACCATGCTAAGCAAAAATGTCTGTTTGGGGATAATTCATCCTGGAAAAGGCACCATAAGAGGATGTTTCCTGATTTAAGAGGCTCTGATATATGTGGGTATTGCAGATGTTTAAAAAAAAATGCTCTACCAAAAGAAGCAGCATGTTACTTCCACCCAGCTCTGCTGTGTCTGTATAGATCAGGC
>NW_017729032.1:264272387-264281680 GCF_001723915.1 Gavialis gangeticus | reverse complement strand
TGCTAAGCAAAAATGTCTGTTTGGGGATAATTCATCCTGGAAAAGGCACCATAAGAGGATGTTTCCTGATTTAAGAGGCTCTGATATATGTGGGTATTGCAGATGTTTAAAAAAAAATGCTCTACCAAAAGAAGCAGCATGTTACTTCCACCCAGCTCTGCTGTGTCTGTATAGATCAGGCGCTTCAGTGGGGCTTTTTGGTGCTTTTATCTAATAGCTGATTCAATCAGCTATAAAATAAAAGCACCAAAAAAGCCCCACTAAAGTGCCCAATCTATGCAGATGTCAGGTGAGTTGGGTCCAGCTAAGACACTGCCTCTTCTGGGCATGTGCAGGGCTTAGCGCAGGAACACGCCAAGTTTAAATTAAAGAGGAGGGTTTGATTTTGTTTTTTAACATCTGCAAGTAGCTTGTATGATTAGTCATATGTGATTGTTTATGGTAAAGGGAAATATGATTGCTTATGGTAAAGGGAAAACAGAAGTTTGTCCCTAAGAAATGTGCATATTTTCCTCCATTTTTTCAATTTTATTTTTATAAAGTCAATGTGCAATGTAAAGACTTTCCAGCTGCCTCAAACAATAATTGAACCCTTGCAGGTAACATCCACGTTGGCCACATCTACATGAGACACTGACTGCACAGTAGGCCATGACTACTATGCAGTAGCGCTGCACAGCAGAAAGACGCTACTGCACAGTAGTCTCGGGCTACTGCGCAGTCAGCTTCATGAGAAAAGATGTTCCACAGCACTACTGCACACTAACTCTGGTTACTGCATAGTCATTTAAATGAACATTTAAATGACTCCACAGTAATAACTGCACAGTCAGCATCTCATGTACACGCGGCCACTGAGCACGTTTAAATTAATCCCATATCCTACCAAATGTTTTGTAGAGGACCAGCTGGATTTACACATATGGTAATTGCTAGCTCTGATATTAAAGTTGAATAAAAATGGAAAAGAGGCTAATGGCTTGAAAACCTCTTTGGATTCCAGAAATATATGATTTTTCTGGCAGGGCAAATTCCTAGCATTTGGAGCCTTCCAAACAACAGTAGGGCAAGAGAGGTAGTTAGCTGTGTTAATCTAAAGTCAGATAGAAGGCAGGGCAGAGTGTCTGTGGCAGAGCACCTTTGGGTGCCTGCTTGCAGCAGGGCCCCTGTGCTGCCTGCCACTCAAAGGGCCTCAGTAGGCAGCAGAGGCAGCTGCAGGTGGCTGCACTCCCCAGTCAGGAGTCAACAGGAGACTGCCTGATTGGGGAAGAGGGCTCAGCTGATCGGAATAAAAGCAGGCTGGAGCAGTAAAGCCAGCATCAGTCGCTGCAAGCAGATGGAGGCAGAACATTGCCCAGTTGCCTCCCTAGTGAAGGGTGAGTATGGGGCACCTGAAAGCCTCAGTCCCTGCTGTCTTGTGGGTTACCCCTGGAGGGGAAAGGCTAGGGGAGCACACCCAGATAGAAAAGCACAGGGGTCCATGCCCACTGAATGGGGCCTAAGGTGGGGTCCAAGTAGTTGACAGATGCCTCAGAGCCAAAGCAGCATAATGCCCAGAAGGGTCCAGGTATGTCGACAGATGCCTGAGGCCTGAACAGCCCTAGGCTGAGTTAGTGGGGCCCAGGTAATTCGTCAGACATCTGAGATCCAGAGGCCCCAGTGAGGGGGCAGAGTTGCAGGGACTCAGTGGCTGTGTAGAGCAGGCCCTGAAGACCGTGTGAAGGGCTGCATAGTAGCTAACTGGTATAGCTGGAGTAGAGGCCCCACTGAGAGGTGTGAGTTAAGGCCCAGGCATGTCCAAGGATGCCGGAGGCCTAGTTAGGCCAGAGGCCAGAGTGGCCCAGAAAGGGGCCTGGGGAGTAATGGAAAATTTGGATGCCATCTGCAAGGCATGGGACATAGTATAAGAGACGGTTTGGAGCTGTGTAATATGCCCTTGGCATCAGGCTTTAAACTGGGCAGCCTTCTGCTTTAAAAATAAACAACTTATTGTTTACATCAAGGCATGGCAGGAGAGTATATGCGGGCAGACTGACCAGATATGGAGGTGAGCCAGCATGGTGACCGGGCCCGATAGTTACCCTGTTACAGTAACCCCTTATAGACTAAGTCAGAGAGGCATAATGTTTCATAAGCAACAGCTTACTTCATCAGACAAGTCAGAGATACAAGAGTGGAGACACAAAATGGTGCATCAGTTTCTCTGCAGGAAGGTGTGGAATGGTTCCCAAAACTGCCTAGGAAAAACAATTTTTCACCTTGTACTGTTACTCATTTACTCTCAGCTGAATTTGGATAAGACGTATTTTTCTGTGCCTGTATTTCCAAGTGATGAGGTTCATAATATCTACCTATTTCAGGCCAGGAAGAGACGGACAAGCCGCACCAGCACGGAGCACCTGTGCAGTTTGTAAGCCACACTTATTTCCAGTTAAAAGCAGCACGGGAGGACGACATCATCCCAGAACGCTGCCCAGCCGAAATAAAAGCCGGCAGCAAGAAGACCACAGCAACAGTGCTTCCCGCACCGGGCACGGGCAATGCTGGTGACCAGCAATGGATCTGGGGACAGACCCATTGGAGGGGTCCACAGCGAAGAGATGGAGTGAGAATGGTGTCAAGAGACTGCAGGAGCCACAGACGCCGGGTCAGTGAGTGGAAATGGGTCAAAGCCCTACCCCCTTGTCCTTTCTGTTAATTTCTTCTTTTTCTTTTACTTTCAGGGATCGCCCAGAGGGACCCCAAGACGAGGGTGAGAGCTACAGGCAGCGTTCTGGGGTTAGGAGCGGCTGGGATAGCACAGCAGTCGGCCGAGTTATAACGAAAGACGAGGCAGAAGAGCAGGAACAGCTTAACATCCCAAAGAGATGTAGGGCTGGGAGAGGTCATCTGTAGCCCAGCCAACAAGAAGAGAATGGGAGTTGACACCAGAGGGCAAGCCATCCGACCATCAAGTGGCCATCCTAGAGGCTGGCGCATGGATGGGGTGTAGAGGAGTTGGAGCCACAGGAGAGTTTCTGGGTTTCCCTCGGGGAGATCGTGGGCATTCTCTGAGACCACTGGGACAAACGCAGAGGCTAATCCCAGACACATGCTCCAAGGCAGCACGAGAGCCCCTCCTTGAGACCAGGTGGGCACATAAAGTATACCCAGAAACAACAGTGACGGTCCTGATGAGGATGGTAATGATATTTCTCCATTTTGTTTTGATTTTGCAGTTATTCTGCGAATGCCATCCTAACTTTTTGCAGTGTTTTTCACTTTAGATGTTTAACATGTAAATATTTTTCTCTTTAAAGACTCCAAATAAATAACACCTACCCCCCCAAAAATATTGTGATTCATTCTGTTAATTGGTAGAATGTACACTTGAACATCTTGTAGATATCTCAGGTGTTGAATAAAACATTGACTTATTTCACACCAGCACAAAAACTATTTTCAACACCCTTTGAAAGTAAATGGGGGAGGTAATGTTTCCTGCACTTAATGATTTTTCTTTTTTTAATTGTGGCATGTTTAAGAGCGATAGTTCAATTTTTATCTACACGTGGAACAGGGTGATCACAATAATATAGCTGAACTTTGACATTTCCTGCAATGTGGATATTAAAGATTGTGAAGTTTCCTTTTGGTTACTGGGAAATGCTGCCTTGGTACATGCTTGTGTGGGGGAAGGACTGAATTACCTGTCCAAAGGTGGCAAAAATGAGAGGCGAAGAGTGAGACTGAGCGAGCAGGCTTGTAATTGTTAGCCACTTTAAAACAGGTCTTCCAAATTATGCATTTTTTTGTGATCTGTTTCTTGTTATATAATACGTAGAATTGAAAATACATATCAATTCAGCCTTTTTTTAAACTCCTGTCTCATTTCAATCCGAATTGCTTTCAGTCCCGGTGTCCACTTATTTCTACTAGGGCTTTCCAACTGCCCTGCTGAAAACTGAAATAGACAACAAAATACTTAAAGCTCCTTTTTCTATGTTTCACGTAGAAATTTCAACCCTGGCTGACCACAACTCAAGTTGCTAAGTGTAAAAGACTCCTATATTAGCATGGAATACCACAAGACCCCAGATAGAAATAAATTGTGTTATGCCTGGTATTATTTTATGTTTTAAATTAACATTGTGGTCTGAATTGCACCTTAAGTTGTAGTCACATGTAATACCACCTATTATTAATGGTGAAAGGCATTAGAGATCGTGACCAGAAGTTTCCCAGGGATTTTCTGGCAATAGGAGTCCATTTGTTAAGTCCCCTTATAGCTGTGCCCTGAAGCCTTTGCCTCTTGGGCTAGGAATAATTTGGCTGTGAAACTATCAGGAGATTTTTCCCAGGCAGCTGGGCCTCACCCAGGGAGAGGTCCAAGTTCAGAGCCATTTTGATGAGTTGGTGGAAAAAAATAGTAAAGGCAGTGGCTGGAGAATAAGACATCAGAACAAAGTACCTTTGCATAAAATTGTTGCATCTTTCTTCCTAGTGCATGAAGTTGGCAACGAGATGGGCTACTACCTTGATTACAGAAGTATCATCTAAGCCCTTACATTGGAGGGTCTCAAACTTTTCAGTCTGGGGGCACTCCTGGATAGACTGGGGTGCCCCTGAAAAATGCCAACTCTTCATTCTTTTCCTTTTCATTCTTTTTTTTTGCCTACCAAAACATAATAGAGCAGCTCTGCAGCAAAGAACACAGAAAAGCCACAGCAAGGGGTTCCTATTTGAGATCTCTGGGCGTCTCTTGGTGTTGTCTTTTTTTAGCGTTGCCTGCTGTTGCCACCTTTTTTTAGTGTTGCCAACTCTTATGAAATATAAAAGAAAGAGCTAAGTTTTTCACAATCCCGAGGGGTAGACTTTAAGAGCAATGCCAAAAATCATGAGAGTTGAAAATACTGCGGCACTTACATGGCATGGTGCTCTGGGGCACCCTTGAAAGGATCTCAAGGGAACCCCAGGGTGCTGTGCCTTGAGATCCAGCCCTGCATGGTGCTCTGGTCACCTTGGATAGGCTTCCCACATCCAGTTGACAGCTCTTGAGAGCAGGGGGCTGCCTGTTACAGAGGCCTCTCACCGCTAGAGAAGCAGGTCACTTTTACTTGCTGGGTGGGAAACCTGTTTCCCCCCTCTGCCCAGCAGGGTGGAACCACCCTGCCCAGCCCCATGCAGGGGTGGTGGCAGGGGGATTAAAGCTCGTGCCCTGGAAGAGACTGAGACCTCATCCGCTTCACTACGCATGCGCCCGCCACACAGGCCCTTCCACCCGAAGGGAGCAACACCCAGCAGAGCACGCTCTTTGCGTGCGCAGGCGCAGGCGCGGGGTGGTCTGGGGCGCACCTGCCTGCGTTGAAGGGGCAGGGAGGGCGCGCCCTATGAATATACGCATGCGCAGAGAAGTCTTATGGGCTCCGGCTGGATCATACGAAGGAAGGACGCATGCGCAAGCGCATGCGCAGTGTCTCCGGCAGGCGCCGCCGTCTCTGTCCCAGCCCTTTCTTTCAGCTGCCACGTCCGGGCGCCGGACGGGACCGGGCCGGAGCCAGCGGGGCCCAGGGTAAGCGGCGGGGAGCCGGGGCGCGGGACTGAGGACCGGCTCCTCCATACCTGCGCAAACCGGCCAGGCCTGGAGCGACTCCCAGGGGTATAACCCCGGGAGTGAAGTAAGGGAGAGCACTGTGACGTTAGCGTGGGTCAGGTAAACGTCAGCGTGTCGTGGGCTCGTTGCTCATGGCAGTTAGAGGCAGTAGGCAGACCAGGGTGGAGAGGTGCAGTGAGGTATCCTTCTCCGGTACCTGTGGCAGGCCAGAGATGGGTGATGAGCTATGCAGTGAGATGAAGTCATGCTATGAGGTCACAAGATGAGACGATCTCATGCGATGAGATGAAGTCACATGATGAGCTGGTGCTCTTGGGTGGGTGTGCAGCTGAAATCAGACAGCAGTGCTAGCCCTCATGTTTCCTGTAGAAACGAGCCAGCTGCACGTTGCAAGGTGATGGACACCACCATTTAGATTAAGGGCGACTTTCGTATCAGCTTGCTGCTTTTTTTCCCATTTTGGACATCAAGATTAACACACCTAACAGGGGGTTTTTTAGGTTTTTTCCATCTCTTTTTTTAAAAGGGCCTGGTCCACGTAGCCTTGTTTTGCTGGTTGAACTCAAGTTCTGGAAAACTCAAGCGTGCCCCCACTCAGGTTCCGTGTGGCAGCAGAGCCCTTCTTTCTGCTGGCATGTTAATGTCGCCCCCTTCTGAAAGAAGGCTTCTGTTGCTGCCTGAAAGCTGGTACAAGTTTTGGATAGAGGTGCCCAGACTTTCTGCTGACTGCCACAGCCACCTTCAGCAGCTCCTGCCCTCCTCGGATGTATTTTGAACCCTGCTGGCATAGTTGAAGAAATGGAGCTATGTGGTTTTGGCAGATATGTGTGTACTGTGGTGGTTTGGCAGGGTGTAACTTGGACATGGTCTAAATTAAGTTTAGATTGATATTCAGATATCATGAATGTGTATTTTCAGAGCAGCATCAGGGTTAGTTACTTTGGAGCCTGCAAAGCTGAGGCTTTCCCTGTGTGAATAGATGCTGCTTTGGGCCAGCCCCTCCCTTTTTTTTTTTTTCTTCCCTCCCCTTGCCATAGAGAAATCGGCTTTGGCTGCCTGATGGATTCACAGCCTCTCTTGGCTTCTAACGAGTCCTGTCAGGGAGGCCAGAGCTACATGACTGGCTGATGGGTTCAGTTTCAGATAGTAGATTGAACAAATGACCTGAGTCATGGCTCCCCAGCAAAACCTAGCACCTTCCCTTTATCCCTATAGCAGGAATTACCACATCTTCCTGTTACATTAGCAGCGTACAGATGTGCATAGTTTCACTGAACTCTCTGCAAATGTAAGGGGAATTGTGAATTGACTTTCTTGGGGAAGGAGCCCATGAGCAGGGCCCCTCCTCCTGAGTCACTTTCATTCTTTTCGGGTAATCTGGTAATAGAGCAGGAACAAGATGTAGGAAGGCATTCTTCTTCTGTTTTACGTTTTCTTTTGGACATGGAGTTCCCTGTTCTGTTAGGTGGCTGCAGATCTCTGGCCCTGGTTGCCACTCTTTCCTTTTGTTTGCTTTGGTTCTTTTTTCCTCTGAAGACATGACATCACCTCTCTGTTCTCCCAGACAGTCTCTGCCATAATGCTTCTTTGAGGACTTTGACTTAAGTCAGAGTATAATTCAAATTTGGAAGGTGGGCTATTGGGCTATAATACTGCAAGATCAATTTAAAACTTTTAATTTTGTAAAACTTAAAAACTTTGGATGTTGATAAGCTGGAAGTTACTGTAACAAATATTTTAAAAGTGTGTGCGCGCCTTATGAGGACAAACTGTGAGGTATGTTTCATGAACTTCCAGGCTGTTAGCAATGGCCATACAAAATTTTGACATGTTAATACTTTTTTGTTAAGAGCTGTGTAGGGCTGACCTACAAGCTTCATAGATACAATTTCACATTTAGCCTTCACATTAAAGTGTCTCCCTTACCTATACAATTAAGATACCAACCTTTTCATTTTAATGTAATATATTGAGAAGTATGTTGTTCCAGTGAGGCCTGGCAGTAAGCTAACCTTTTTTTGGCTTTCTGATGCAGTTTTCATACCCTATCACTGATTACCCATGATTCTTGCAGTTCATGGCGGGACATCTGAACGTTAATTTGAAGTGAAGCAGGGAACCTGACCTACAATCCAGCAAATCTTTAAGACTGACAAGGTAATAATAAAAATATGTTGGTGGAAAGAGGTAAAAGAAGACATGGTATTATGCTGGATTCTACTTTTTTTTGTAAAAAAAATCTGTTGTAAATACTCATGCTCTCTCAGATAGCTTTGTTCAAAGACAAAATGCTTATGAGAAGTTTTGAGTTGAAATCTCGGGAGTTTAAATTCTTCTCTCTACAAAATATGAGCAATGCATTAGCATAGCATGGACTTCATCCTGTTGTTCCACAAATTTCTCAATACTTGATGGGCCAGTTATCCCAGTTGGTTTGAATGTGCTGCTAACAGTGCTAAGATTGTGGGTTTGAGTGTTTAGGTGCCATTTCTTTGTGCACTTGCACCTGACCTAAACTAATGTTAGATAGTGTTTGCTTCCTCAAGCAAATTCATAGATTCATAGATTCATAGATTAAGGGTCGGAAGGGACCTAGTAGATCTTCTAGCCCGACCCCCCGCCAGGGCGGGAGAACAACAAAAACCCCAAAAAGAGAAATGGGACTCAAACGAGTCCAGCTAGGTGGGCATCCAGCCTCTTCTTAAAGACCCCCAGGGTAGGGGCCAGCACCACTTCCCTTGGAAGTTGGTTCCAGCTCCTAGCCGCCCTAACGGTGAAGTAGTTTTTGCGGATGTTCAATCTATACCTACCTTTTGCTGAAATGGGTTCAGCAAAACAGTTAGAAGAATAAATCTCAGAGAAACTTCCTAACTGTCCTGCTCTTCAGACAATGAAATGAGCTGCCTAGAGAAGTTGTGGAATTCTCTTCATTGGAGGTTTTCAGGAGGCTAGATAAGCATTTGACAGGGGTGGTTTAGGATTAGCACATGCTGCATCCTTGCATTCATATAGTTCCTATTCCCACACCTTCAGCTCGTGAACATGATTCTAGTTTTGAGTGACAAGTTAAGTCTACTTTTTTTTTGAAAGGGGTCACTGTGATAAGCCAGTCAGAATAAATTTTGTCTTTTAAGCTGGTGAAAGTGCATTTGGTTCACGTAAATCACAAAGGAACAGAAGTCATGGGTTTCAATGTATGTTTTGGTATCTTGTCCCATGTCACACCACTGCTAAATATGCAATAAGCATCAAGCCAAAACTTAGTTAAGGCCTTAACTCAGTAACTTCCTCTCAAGTTTCCATAAGGCTGAAAGGGTTGCTGTCCTTAAAATAATTAACTTGAAGCAAATTTCAGGTTTGTGTTAGCACTCTTCTGTCTAAAATAACTGAATTACAAATAATTAACATAGTTTTATCTATGGTTGATTAAAACATAAAGCTATGAGAAGCAAGAATTTTTGGTGAGGAGAGGTGACCTGAGGAAGAGCACGTGGTGCTCGCAAGCTTGTCCAACAGCTTTCCCATCTACTAAGTTGGTCCAATTAAAGATATCACTAATAATCCTTGCCCCTCATGTTTCCTGGACCATCACCTCAAGAACAATACTCCAGGACTAGAAACATAATACAGTCCCTGTTTTAACAGGGATGCCCAACTGTGTCACTTGCAATGACACAGTTGGGCATCGCAAGTGACACAG
>NW_017729032.1:264263030-264267387 GCF_001723915.1 Gavialis gangeticus | reverse complement strand
GCTTTCCCATCTACTAAGTTGGTCCAATTAAAGATATCACTAATAATCCTTGCCCCTCATGTTTCCTGGACCATCACCTCAAGAACAATACTCCAGGACTAGAAACATAATACAGTCCCTGTTTTAACAGGGATGCCCAACTGTGTCACTTGCAATGACACAGTTGGGCATTGCAAGTGACACAGTAAGTTAGCTGTGATGAAGCCAGTAAGTTAGCGGTTTCATTTCCCTTTTTGTTTGCATCCAGAGCGACACCAGCTTCACTTGGTCCTCTATGTTGAACCTTGTTCGCCTTCCAAAATGATAAAATTATGGTGTTACAGTCTTATAGTTGTGAAAAACTTAGTTATGGGTACCTCAGAAATATGTAGCTAGACTACTGCACACTTTTGTATTGTGAGGCAAAGTGCTTTTTTTTAACAGATACATGCGTCTCAAATGTAAACCTTACTGAGTATTTACATATAAGCATATTAAGGCTACTTACAGACATGAGGAAAAAATAGCACTTTAAGCTCAGTGCACCCCCGCACCAAGTGCAGTACATGCCCAGAATAGCATCATGTTAGTTGGACCTGGCTCACCCACCATCTGTATAGATTGGGTGCTTCAGCGGGGCTTTTTGACACTTTTATTTGATAGCTGATTGAATCAGCTTTAGATAAAAGTGCCAAAAGGCCATGCTGAAGCACCCAATTTATAAAAGTGCTGCAGAGCCACATCAAACTAATACACTTCCTCTTCCAGTTAAGCACTGTTTGGGGGAAGAGGGGGGGAGTTCACATCTGTCAGCACCCTAAATGAATCCATGCCAGACATGGACAAAAGCTAAATGTCGAAGAAAATTCCCTAAGCTTTGCAGTTAGTAAAACCATATATTTCACCTTAAATTTCTTCAACTTTGAATTCAAGCTTAAGGCAGAATTATTTGATATTAAATATTTGATTTTTAAGCTCCAGTGATCTCTGATCCCTATTATAATGAATTGAGAACATGTGGTTTTCATGAGGGTGTGCAGCAAAACTCCTCTATTTGAGAATGTGCTAAATTGTTTGTAATTCCCAAATAAGTTCCAGGAAACTTCAGAATTATGTTTTGTGAAGGACTACAATAGTCATGAAACAAAATAGTTTTCTAAAATATATTATGTGAATGTTCTTTATGTGCATGTTAGCAGGCCTGTGGGACATCTGGAGTCCACCATGAATGGACAACTGGACCTAAGTGGGAAGCTGATTATCAAAGCTCAGCTGGGGGAGGATATCAGGAGAATTCCTATTCATAATGAAGACATCACGTATGATGAGCTGGTTCTGATGATGCAGAGAGTTTTCAGAGGAAAACTTCTGAGCAATGATGAAGTCACAATAAAGTATAAAGATGAAGGTATGATTTTCTTGCTAATTTGTTATTCTCTTTGAACTTTCAGGAGAATGTCATCTCTTTGATTTTGTTGTTGTTGTTGTTGCTGGTTGCCATAATAAGGTGGAGTAAGTTACTCTTTCACTGAGTGTTGCACAAAAAAGATGACTTACATGCTCATCTTAATTTTAATATGGCCCTTTGAAATATATCTTCCAAAGCGATATACACATTGGCTAGATATATATAAATATCTGTTAGATAACTTAAGGCTGATTGTCTCCTAGTCGGTGTAATCTAGATAAGGAAATGGCTTCATCCAAATCATCTTAGAAATTTCATCCTTTCAGTCATTGGTGTAGGGTAGGGGTTGGTAACCTATGGCTCATGGACTAGATCTGGTCTGCAAAGAGGTCCAATCTGGTCTGTGAAGAGCTCTGATCTGGCATTAGGGATCAGTGGCATAAGGCCATGCTGTGCTGCCCTTCCCCTCCACTGTGAAGTGTGCTGCACCACTGCACCTGTGCTTTCCCTGCTGCTGAAAGGTTGGGAATCTGCAACGAGAGTGAGTGCAGGCAGCTAGCAAGGTTCACAAGCTCCAACTTGTGTGGAAGGCTCTCAATCCATGGTATAGGGGGTAGTCTCAGCTAAGGGGCTGTTCTAAGGAGGCTTGAGATGGACATCAAGTCATATAAAACACCTATCTGTCTATGGGACTGAGGAATCTTTCCATGAGTGCTAATATAGCTTTCCTGACTTATTCACCTAAAGCATACAGTAGAAAAATCTGGAGAAACCAGCCTGACCCTTGGAGGCTGTTCACTTGGTTATTCAGTGTTACTGTGAGTTTGGTTTGTTACTCTGATGCTTTGCTGTGGAAGATCACGCCTTCCATCTTTATTCAGGCAGTACTTCTTAGCCACCCTCTTGGGGTTGGTACTGCTGTTAGAAATAGATCAAAGGTGGCAGATCAACAGGCACAGTTATCAGTGAGGTAATAAAGATTACCAGTAATTGACTTTCATAGAGTGCATCTTCTCTTCAGATTTATAATTCTTCCTTATTTCCTGAGTCACTCACTAGAAATTTTGAATAGGTAGGACCTCTGCAAGAGATCCTTTCTTTTTTGTTTTTGGAGCCAGACTTGTGGCACCAAAACCATATGTGAATCTGCAGAGCTAATATAACTGGAAGGTAGCTAACAGCAAGTAACCAGGTTATCAAGGATCAGTGATAACCAAAATATGTTCTTCTAGTACTTCAGTGTGGCCTTAAGACTTGGCACCATAGTACCTGACTGCAATAGGAATATTTCTGTTGCTTCTCCTAGGTGTTGTAGTAGTACTGTTCTATGAACTAATCTGCTTTCACTTTTCAGCTGATTTATGTGCATCTGTATTCAAGAAATAGTGTATTCTGGAGCAACAATTGAATGGCACTATACTAGAATATGGGATGGATGGTAATTTTACTTTTTAACATTCTATTAGAGAGTGAACTTTTAGCTTCAGACACTTTTGTCTAGGAAAGTTTTAGTTGTACAGTATTTTTTATGTTGCTAATCTGAACATTCAGCAGTATGGTAACAGCTGTGCACAATGACCCAGGTGTTTCTGATTTTAAGATGGAAATGTTATGTTCAAGGGAACTTTTTTTTTTTAGTGTCTTATGTACACATGCTGAATGCATTTTTTTTTTTTTTCAGTCTAAACTATATTCTTCCCTTTTTGATATGTTGGACCAACAAGGGCTGTAAGTCTGCCATGTTGGTATAGTTGGGAGGGAGAAATTTTTTTTTTTTTTTAAGGTTAATATCTTGAGGCTTTATACATTTTGTATAGCTTTGTGACCTTTACAGTAAGAGAGAGGAGAGTAAAAGAAAAAGGAGAACTTGCTTTTTTGCTCAGGTAAAAAGACGTTTCTCAGCAGCTAAGAAATTAACTTTCTTCCTCCACTTATTAATTAATGATCCATAATATGGCATCCCATTAGTTGGTGAAATTCTTGGCTGAGGATTAGACCCCATTTCTTGTTTTAGACTTTATCCATTACCACTTGCTATGCTTCTGACTTATCATAAAGTGCAGGACTGTATACTAGGCATGTAAATATCATTCAAAAATAGCCGTTTAAACTCTTCTAATTATAATTGGCCAGCTTCTTAACCTACTCTGGAGGCGCAGGGGCTGTGTGGGTGTTGCGCAGCAGAGACCTGGCACTCCCCTTTGTAAGGCAGTTTCCCACTCTGGTGTGACTGGCACATGGTGTCTCACAGCAAGGCAGGGAACATGGGCAGTGTAGCATGGGGGAGGCACCTCCCCAGCCATCACTTTTGCCATGTGTGAGCAGGAGAATGGAACAGAGCACTTCCCTCCTCCTCCTGGTCTTTCTCCTCTGCAGCAGCTGGAGATGCAGAGCTCCAGCATGGGCTGAGGGGAACATGCCACCACCATGCCAGGCACAGTGCCTATTGGCAGCGTGGGGATGGGGGGTGGCATAGCCACCCCAGGGCCCACATTCTCAGCATGTTGGGCTGGAGCCTGGCCATGGTCTCTGCTCCATCAGGGAGCGGGGAAGGAAAAAGCTTGGCAAGGGCTGCCACTACCCCCAGGAAGACCCTGGCTGAGGTCCCATTCAGGCCAGGGAGGGGTTTAAACCCCCCACCCTGCCTCCCCACCAGAGTGTGCTGGGCCCAGGTCAGGACCTAGCTAGGCACCCTGCTTGAGTAGCGAGGAAGGAGGCTGACAGCGCAAAAGCCTAGCAGGGACTTCCATAGTTTCATAGATTTAGGGTCGGAAGGGACCTAGTAGATCTTCTAGCCCAACCCCCTGCCAGGGCGGGAGAACAACAAAACCCCAAAACAAGAAACGGGACTCAAATGAGTCCAGCCAGGTAGGCATCCAGCCTCTTCTTAAAGACCCCCAGGGTAGGGGCCAGCACCACTTCCCTTGGAAGTTGGTTCCAGCTCCTAGCCGCCCTAACTGTGAAGTAGTT
>NW_017729032.1:264240286-264262613 GCF_001723915.1 Gavialis gangeticus | reverse complement strand
GTTTTTTAACTAGGATGGGGTGAGAGACGGTGTCAAAGGCCTTGCTGAAGTCCAGAAAGACTACATCCACCGCGACACCTGCATCCATGGCCTTTGTGACCTGATCGTAAAAGGCAATCAGGTTGGTCTGACATGATCTCCCCCTAATAAATCCATGCTGATTGCCCCTGAGCAATCAAGTGGAGAGCGAGGGGGCAAGAACCTGCCAGGGGATTTCCCTCCACCTTGAGCAGGAGGGAACAAAAGCCTGGCAGGGGCTGCCCACCCCCAGGCACGGAGTGGGGTCCAAAAGGCTGAAAGAGGCTGCACGCCCCAACCCCTCCCCACCTGCCTGAACTAGAGGGCAAAGGACTGCCCAACCCTCCACCAGGCAGACCCCAGCTGGGGTACTGTGTGGGCCAGGGAGGGGGGTTAAACCCTCTTTCCCCGCTTCAGTTCAGTGTCTGGAGCCAAAAGCAGGGATAAGTCTGGCAGGGGTGCCCTCCCCCCAGCAGACCTGGGCTGGGGTCCCATGCGGTCAGGGAGGGGGTTCCCCCCTTCCCAGCATGCTGGCCTGGGCTGGGGTCTGGCCACGCCCCCACCAGCTGGAGTAGGTATGGGGGAAAAAGCCTTGGAGGGCTTTTCTCCCAGCCTCCATCACTTCCTTTTGGCAGTGGCTGGCAGGCCAGGGGCCATGCTCTAGTATCCCCCCCAGCTTCTGGCCTGAGCTACTGCAGGCATGCGGCTGTATTTCCAGAATCAAAAGTGAATGTGTGTTCACTTGCTTCCCTGTTAATCTACACAATTTAGACTAACCTGTACAGATTGAATCAATTCAGCCTCCAGCTTTTTGACTGTCTGTACTTAGCCTTAATGATGCAGAAGGAAGAGTTAGACTTGTATCACATAGATAATGAATTGTGTTCCAATCTATGAGTAATTAGGGAGGGTATAAACACTCCATTACTAATAAATGAGTAGGTAATTTTAAATAGTCATGCCCACATAACTTGCACCAAAATGTTCCAAGTTATTGAAAGACATCTCTAATGTGCTGAAACTAAGTTTTAATACTTTTTAGTAAATCTTGGAATACTCGGGGAAATTCCCAAAGACAGTGAGAAGTTAACTCTATACCAGTATTCAGAAAGATCAAAAAAGATCACCTGGGTAACCGTAGGTCAGTTAAACTGACATCACTTGTGGCCATTATAAGGGATACCAAAAAAGGGGATTCAGCTAATGAAGTATTCTGGGGAGCAGCGAATCAGAAAAATGGTTAGGGATATAGTGGATGAATTCTGAGCTTTACCTTCACTTCAGATATATACTTGATTTCCTTGCCATGTCCCCCATCTCCCCTCTTGCCATACAATAATGCCCATCTGGAACTTTTGCCCTAAACCTCCCAGCTCTCCTCCTTATTCTCCCTTCCATCCTGAAAAAGCAGAAGTGGCTCCTTATGCCCTGCTGTTTCCTCTCCTTCCATCCAGAGAAGGACTGAGTGAGACATTCAGCTACCTGCCTGTCTCAGTCTTTACTCTTGTTGAACAAGAGTGCTGCAGTAGTTGTTCTGTAGTTTTTTTTTCCTGCCCTTTTTTATTTTTTCTTCCTGTTCATAATCTCTGCTTTCTCTGGGGAATTAGGATTTTCAACCCCTATAAACATGCATTACCCAGTAGGCTAAGCAGTCTGTCATAGTAGCAGTGCCATTTTGCATTCAGACTTTTTTGAATAATTGTATATGAATATTTGATTTACTAAGCAAAAACTGCCATCCAAGTCTCTTTTCAGTCACTCTAATTGGAAATGTAGATGGCATGTATAGGCTGATTTGTTCAGTAAATATATTTGATTGGCTGAGTGTGGACTACAGAGAGGAAGTGATAGCAATTCAGATTTTTTTTTTTTTTGTAGAACTGTACATCTGTATTATTACGGGATGGTAGTATTAGAAGGAAGTTGCAGGGGTTTTTTTGGTTTTTGTTGTTTTCTTTCAGGGATCCCAAAGTAAAAAAAATAGCTTCTGCTTTCCAGTTTCTTCTCTTGTATTGTCTTACTCTACTGACATTGGAGAGAGGAGCTTAGAAGTCTTCTGTGGAGTACAATAGCAAGGTGCTACACAAATAAGATTTGTTTCCCTCTTAACTGCAGCTCTCTCTGCAGGTAGGGGTGGAGGATGAACCAACACAAAAACAGAAAACCATAGTGATCTGAATTCTGTGAGTCTCTCTCTCATAAAAGTTTAAAACTTTGAAGAACTTCTTAATTTCTGTTACCTTAGTTATATCACACTTGGAATGTATTTTTCCTCCCTGCCTCTCCTATCCATGCCATTGATCTCTTAACAGCAGATTCCAGTAAGTTTCCCCCAGGTGATTCTTCCATTGTAGGAAGTACTTATAACATTTTTCTTGGCGTGCACAGATGGAGCCCAAGAAGGAAGGGAAGGCATGAAGCAGCTAGAACATCAGAAATGAGCAACTATAGGAGACTTGTGGCATTTTTCCCTACTCCTGCTTAGTCTTCCCATAGTTATCTGCAAATCTAATGTCACTGGAAGATGTCTGTTATCCTTAGTGCCATACGATCCCTCCGCATACATTTGATACTATGCTGCGTGTTGTTGGACCCAGTGGCTTTCCTTATTCCATGTACGTTTCTAACTGGATATATCTTTTGCGTGCTGGTGATAAATCAGGATCTTCTGCAATTCCTTGCTGCCTAATACTGGCTGTGGCAAATAATTATGTCAACAGCTTGAGAAGTATTGTAGAAAGTCTGCCCATGAATTGAGATATAGCGAAGAAAAGCATTGGAGACCAAACTAAGGTAATTTTCAAGATCAGGGTTTTAGACAAATAAAAAAAATTGATTTTTGTTATTCAGTTGTTTATTTTTTCTTCAAAAGGGGACACATCTGAAGGCCAGTCAGTCCTTAGGCAGATAATTTGACTTGTACTGTAGTACCACCTTTTTGTCAGAAGATGGTGCAGCTGGAATATTTAAATGATCAAACTTCTAGTTTAAGCTTTTGTTTTGTTTTGCAATCAGAACTTACTTGAAGTTTGACAACTGTCACATACAATTGTTAAGTCATTTCTAATCAGTGCTGTAAAGTTCTCCAAGTCTTTAGAATTTTTTTGTAAATAATGTAGATTCAGAGGTTTATGGACTTTTTTTAGGCAGAGTACTTTAGGTACGAGGTCGAATTTTCTTCAAAGCTCTGTCATTTCACAAGGGTAATCTTGTTACTCAGACTTTCAAGGTGTTGAATCAGAATTGGTATTTATAAAGCACATTGGGATCTTTGGATGAAGAGCAGTCCATAATTGCAAATGATGCTTGTCCTCCTAGAAACCCTGGCTAAAAGTGTATGCTTTTTCCTGATTTTACTTCTTATTCCTTTTGTTGTATATCCTTTTGACTGAGGTTAAGAAAAGAGGTGTTTTAGAATATGTTTTGTTTTCTTAAAATTTCTACATATTTTAGGGTGCTTCTGTATACATATCATACACTTACAGTGAGTTTTACCTTTTTATCTAGTCAGCCAATTTAATACTTGGGAACGGAATTCTTTGTGCCCCATCTGAATGGAAGAAGCTACTGGTATGATTGACTGTTTTGGGGCAGGTTTATTATAATCAGTATGGGTGTGATCCTGTGAAGACCTCACTCCTTTGGATGTCAATAGGAGTAGAAATACTTCACAGGTTGTCTGCTGAGGCTCATTATTTCAGTTTTGAGAGGACACGTACAGGTACAAACTCCATAAAATTCCCTAATAGGAGGTGCGTTGGGAGCCTCTCCATCAAACAGAAGACTGCAAGTTTAGGCTTTGTTCTAAGTTTTTTGGGGGTTTAGGATGCCAAAAGTTCTGTTCTGAATACTTTGGCACAATTCTTTCATTGCAGTACATTTCATTAAGATTAATGGATAGAAATAGTGGGATGTTAAAATGTATTTCCTCAGGAATGTGTTTCATAACTTTGAAAAGGTCAGGCTGGTACCTTCTCTTGATCATTATGCTGCTTGCAGTGATCAGCCACCCACATCAATACTCAAGATTATTACATTCTCTATTTTTACATAGTTATGACCTCTTCTCTCTTTTCCTAACTTTAGCCGAGATCTTGTCTTTGCAAGAAATAGGTGTAGTTGATTCACCCAGTCATTGGATATTGATATTAAGGGTTTTCTACCCTCAGACCTGTAATGTATGTACTGCAACCTAAATAATTTGTATGGCTCTCAAAAAATGCAAGTTTACATACAATCTATATCTTTTTTTTCCAGCTACAATCTATATTCTTTTTTCTGGATGCTTATCTTGCTGAGGTGATCTGACCTCAGCTGACTTCCTGCCCCTTGGGCAGGGGGCTGGACCTGATGATCTTGTGAGGTCCCTTCCAGTCCTAATGTCTATGAATGTGAGGGCTGTGTATTTCTAATAAGATTTTCATGCACCACTTTGAGACTCTTAAACAGTTATGTAATAATTTTCACTGGTTTTGGTGCCCTTTTGTTATTAGACTATACGAATTGATATTTACTGATCTACTCTATGTAAATATTTACAGCATATGGAACTGAAAATTCTTCCTAAGAGGCAGTAGCCAGGTTTCAGCTGAGTTGATCATTCGGCCTGTTTACCTCCTTCATTTTCATGCATATTTTATTGATGTTTTCCCTGTACATTTATTCTAAATTTAGTTTTGGAGTGAACAGAATAGTTTGACTACCTTTTTGATGGATTATTTCACAAAAATGTTTTTATCTTGGGGAAATGTTAATTATTTAATTAGCATGATTAAAATACCATGTTTACTTTAGAAACTTCTTAATGTCTTTTTTCTGATTAGAACTTCCTCTGTCTTATTATATGGGTGGAAGGATTTTTTTTTTGTAATGTCATTTTAAAATCACAAATAATGGGTTACCACTAGTCATGTCTGGAGATAGGATAGTTTACTTTTAAATGACAGTTTATGCATGTTTCCTAAACCCTTCCCTTACAAGCCTTTACATTCAGCCTGTATTTGTAACATGTCAAACAACTCTATTTTCCTAATCATTTCAAATCAAGCTAGCATGATTAATTTAGTAAGTTTAGGGAAAAAAAAAGTGAATGTTCTCATCCAAAATGTGTGAGACTTAAAAATGAGTATGACTTCTTTTTCCCTTAGTTTAATATTAAAGAAATGTTGTTGTTTTTAATTCTCTACAGATGGAGATCTTATAACGATTTTTGATAGCTCAGATCTTTCCTTTGCAATTCAGTGCAGTAGGATACTTAAACTGACGTTATTTGGTAAGTTCTGGCTAATGTTTTTCATATTACTTGTATATGAAATAATATAAATGATTCACATCTCTTACCCTATCAGGAACTGTTTATGATTATAAAGATGTAATTAATTTAAATATTGTGTTGTCCGCTGAAATTCTTTAAACTTAAGTGTCACTTAAAAACAGCAGTAAGGAAAAGTAACTAAAGGTTTGTCTAATTTAATTGATAGTCCTTCCCTTTTTTCCCCCCTGTGTATTAACTTAGTTCTTTCCTGTTTGTGTGGGTTTTCTGTTCAGCAAAATAACGCAGAAGGATATTTTAAAATAAGAAAATGTGGTTATAAAAGTAAAAGAGGGATAATAAATAGACATAGGACTGTAAAACTACTTTTTACTCCAAGTTGAAGGTATTTCAGGTGTACCATTGTAGGAAGGTTGGGCTAGAAGAGATTTCATAGGGTCATCTAGTCCAGTCTCAGGCCCAACTAAACCATCCCAGTCAAATGTCTGTCTAACCTGCTCTATCCCTGACATTTCCAGGGATGGCGAATCTGCTAGGCAGCCCGTTCCAATGTTTTATCACCTTCATAGAGTTCTTCCTAATCTCCATCCTAAATTTCCTCTTCTGCAGTTTGAGGCCATTGTTCCTAGTTCTGTTCCCTGCAGCTACAGAAAAAGTCTTATCTCCTTCCTCTCTCTAATCATTCTTCAGATACTTAAAGACTATTATCAAATTCTTCCTCAGTCTTCTCTTCTCCAGACTAAGTAATCTTTTAGTCTTTCCTCCTACGTCACGTTTCTCAGACCTGTAGTCCATCTCCCTGCTTGCAATCACCTTTACCTCTTTCTAGGTGCTTCAAAATGCATGATTTGAGGAACTGCTCTATGGTCTTTCAATGTATCGAGGTTATACTGACTGGTTTGTAATTCCCCAAGTCCTCCTCCTTCCCTCTTATAAAGATGGGAACTATATTTTGACCATTCTAGTCTTGGACCTCACCTGACCTCCAGAGAGGATAGCCAGTGGCTCTGAAATTACTTCAACCAATTTCTTCAAATAAAGGGTGCATCTCACCTAGTCCTGCTAACCTGAAAGCATTTAGCTTCTCCAAGTAATCTCTAACTTGTTCTTCCACCCTTCTAGGCTGTTTGTCTTTGCTGCCAACTACACTGGTCATCTGGTAACTGACTTTTATTTGTACAGTTGAAGTTAAGAAGGTGTTAAATACTTCAGGCTGTTCTGCATCACCATAACTAGATTGCATTCTTCATTCTATAAGGGATCAGTGGTTTCTTTGGTCTTTGCCTTAATTTTGATATCCTTGTAGAATCCCTCTTTGTCTCTTGCATCCCTTGCCATTTGCATCTCAAATCATGCTGTGGCCTTCCTAATTTTCTCCCTGTATGTCCATACAATACACTTATACTCTTCCCTAGAACTATCACCAAGTTTCTGCTTTTTATAGGATTCCTTTTGGAGTTTTAGCCCCTTGAAGAGATCACTGGGCTGGCTCAACAGCAATCTTTTGCACTTCCCATTTTCCATCACATCAACATAGCTTGCTCCTGTGTCCTTAATATGGCCTCCTTAAAGTACAGCTGGCTTTCCTAGACTCCTTTTCTTCTCAGACTTCCTTCCCAGGGCATCCTGCCCATCTGTTTCCTGAGTTTGTTGAAGTCTGAAGTTCAGTGTCCTTTATTCTGCTGCTGTCCTTCCTTCAGCCCTGTAGGATCTTGAACTCTATCATTTCTTGGTCACTGTCACTCTTCCTTCGCATTCTCAATCAGTTTTCTGTTTGGGAGCAGGAAGTCAAGAGGACCTTCCTCTTAGTTGGCAGCTCCACCACCTGTACCAAAAAGTTATCCTGAATATAATCTAAGAATTTGCTGGACTACCTGTGCACCGTTTCCCTGCCAGCAAGTATTGTAGTAATTAAACTCCATCATTAGAAGTAAGCCGTGCAACTTGGAAACTTCCTGTAGTTGTTTAAAAAAGACTTAGTCTACTTGCTTTTCTTGGTTTGGTGGTCTGCATAGCAGATGCCCATTGTGATGTCTCTGCTACTCTCCTATCTGATCAGAGCCTTCAAGAGGCCTACTTCACTGTGCCTCAGAACACGTGTACATCTCCTTTATATAGAGGGCAACACCTCATTTTTCCCCCTGCCTGTCCTTCCTGAAGAAGCAAGTGTGTGAACTATCCTACCACATCTCCATAACCCCAATTACATCTTAATTCTGTGATTTGTACTAGGACCTTCAGTTCTTGTTTGTTTTTTCTCCAAGCTTCTTGTATGAGTATTTCAAGTATCTAACTGATTGTTCTACTTGCTCTCTGAGAACATTCCTGCACCTAATGCTATTGCCTCCGCTTGCTAGGTTTTTATAAGTTCCCCATCTCTTTCTTCTGTGCTTTTCTCTCCATCCCCTGGTGAATATAATTGAAAGCCCTCCTTGTTGGTTAGTGAACCTTGACACACAGATACACTGTCTCCTCTTCATCAGATGCAAGCTCTCTGCTCTCAAGGGCTCAGTATTTGAATGCCTATTCAGGCATTCATGCTTTGTACCCATTCTGTTTACAGGCATCACTTAGATTGCTGTAATTAAATGGTTAGGAAAAAAATCTCTATTGTCCTAGTCTACCCTTCTCTATATTTCTATTTCCCAGGAATAGCATCAAGTCTTGGTTGCTATAGAATTCAGGCATGTTTATCTAATAAAGTCTTAACAACCATGAAAACTTAGATTTAACTGCTTTTATCAAAATACACCTTTAAAAATCCAAGTTCTTTTCTCTATTTTATTTGAATTACTAACTGGAAAAAATAATTCTGGGTTGAACTAAGCATTGTGCAGGCAGGTGCCATGCAAACTTTCCATGCAGTTCTGCTACTGTGCAGTAATACGGTGTGCTAATTTGGAGTGTTTTAGATGGACTAAAGGGAGATCATAATCCGTTTACTCATGACCTATTGTACATTTCCTTTTAAACTGTCCACACAGGAAAAAAACTAGTCAACTTAAACATTGTATATTGGGGTTGCTTCTATTTCATACTTGGCATCTAGGAAATTTATTGCATAAGGTTAATCTGTGTATGCACAACCAAACATGTTTTAACTTCTGGTTTTACAGTTAACGGGCAGCCAAGACCTCTAGAATCCAGTCAAGTGAAATATCTTCGTCGAGAGCTGATAGAGCTTCGTAATAAAGTGAATCGCTTGCTGGACTGTTTAGAACCACCTGTTGAACCTGGGCTTTCTACCAGCCTGCCTGAAAATGGTAGGTTGGTCACCTGTTCTCTCAAAACATTGCAGGAATTGATTTGCCTTAAACTTTCTGCACTCCTCTATACAACAAAAACTCAACTCATACCTCCTGTTTCTATTAAGTCTGTAGACGGTTCATCACTTCCTGCTTCAGAAACTTAAATTGCTAATGTTCTTGAGGTAATACTTACAAACTGTTCCTGGTTGAGAGCATTAGATAAATTTGGTGTAAAAAAATTAAGAAACATTGACTGCTTTGTTTCCAACTTTGAAGCTGTAGAGTATTAACTTTTTTAAAGTGCTCTTGAAAATATTAGATCCTCTAAATGCTCCTGTGTGCGAGGTTCATTAGAAGTATGTTTATTTACAGGTATGGGATGGCATTGGAAGGGTAATGATTTTGTCCAAGATCATTCAGTGAATTATTGTTTTGAACTCGGGAATCTAGCTCATAGTCTTTTGCCTGGTTCTTTAGAGACAACACTACTTCCTGATAGCCTAATGATACACTGTTCCTTAGATGTAAAACATGAAACACAAATTGATGTATAAGTAAGTAGTAATAAAGGTGCATTTCCTTCCTGAGCATAATAACCAGCTGGGATGTGGTCAGCCTAGTCTTAAATGTAAACATCTTATTCCAGCCATCTGGAAATTCCTAGAAAAGGATTTGCTCCCAAATAGTTGTGCTGTTAGTTGAAAGCAGAGTGATATGTCTGATAAATACACAAGCTCTCTGTATGTGGTATAGTTTAAATTTGATAAGTACAGTCTTGTCATCCTGGCTGAACTGTCTTTTGGGGTAATAAAATGATGAAAGGCCTGAAAATAATAGGAAATTACTATGCATTTTGTCAATATTATAGTGAAAGAATCTGGAGCTGTTCTCTTGCCAAATTTTGGATTCTCTATACATGTCTTGTGCCTGGACAGTTTAGGCCGGGGTGCTCAAATATGGCCTGTGGGGCTCTCCATGAGGTGGGAAATTTGGTGGCACAAGAGCAGTGTCCATTAATATGCTTGCCTTCTCTCCTTCCCCCCCCCCCCCCCTCTAAATTCCCAACCCCCACATTACCAGTTGCACCCCCCCCCTCCCCCCCCCCCCCCGTCTAAATTCCCAAGCCCCACATTACCAGTTGCAGCCAGCCCATGCCTCCCTCCATGCATCTGGATCAGGGCTGGGCCATACTTCCTTCTCTCCCACCCAAGAGGCCAAGCCATGGCCCCTTTCCCCCTCAGCCTAGCCGCAACCCAGCCCAGACTCGAGAGCCCCCCTCTGCATGTCCTTATGGTGGCAGTCCTGGTGCTGGATCAGGACCACCAGTGGGGTCCAACCCACTCCGGGGTATGGGGGAAAGGTTGAGCACCCCTGGCTTAGGAAATCAGCTTGCTGTTTGTAGTAGGGGATGGATATTCTAGAACTTCATTTTTAAGTAACCTTCTATTCCATGACAATTGAGTTAAGACTGAACACTCGTACTGAACACTACAGTGGTTATAGAAACAGATGAGTCTCCAGCTATTTTTTTACATCAATTTGCAAAAACTGTGCATGCAGAGAATACATTTCCAGTAATCCATTTACATTCATAATAGTGAGAGATTTTTTTACTAACTGCCAGTATTTAATAGCAAGGCAATTGTTTGTCCTATAGATGCTGTGGATGGTAGGGAAGAAAAACCTGCTGCTACTGACTCTGTCAAGCCATCTACTCAAGTCATAGCAGCTAGTATGTCTGCTTTTGATCCATTAAAAAACCAAGATGAAATCAGCAAAAATGTCATGTCAGCTTTTGGGTTGACAGAGGAGCAGGTGTCAGGTAAGAATACATATTTTATTGAAAATAGAGTGAAAATTTTACAATGACAGTTTTAAGAATGTTTCTGTAGCTGAACTTAATGACTTCATATAGCAAATATATATTGCACCATGACTACTTAGTTAGGGAGAGAGCAAAAAAAAGTTTACAGTAGTTCAAACTAAAGTAAAAGGCTTGCTATTGTTTTGATGCTTCTGTATCTGGGTGCAGTTTCACTAAAATTTGAATGCTTGCACCTGTTGTGGTCCCAGTTTGGTTTTTCGTGTTTAAGAGTTCAATCTACAGATTTTACCCTTAACAGTCTACTTGAATATTTTTTTGCAAGACATTTCACTTTCTAGTCTGAATTGAATTTTCATTGTGCACTTTAGTTTATACTGAGCTTCTAGTCAGCTACTTTGTTTTCAGGTTTCCATGCAAGAGCATAAAGCTGCAGTTTCTGGGTTGAAATATTAGACTGGATAGAAACTAAAGATACATTCTCCATTGCTGTCTTACAAAAACACTTCAAGCAATTTAAACCTTAACATTTCCATCTGCTCTAAAATTTATGTAAAAGACTCTGTGACAGGGGCCATCCCAGGGCTGGGTCTCACGTTGGCCAGCCCACCTGTCTAAGTATGGTAGTCTGCCCAGTCTCACCTGTCATGACTTGCTGGTTAAGTAAACTGGTGGAAAATGTGGGAGGCTGCCCATTTTAATGTCTCAATGCAACGGGGTGCTATCCACAGCTCTGTACTGCCTCTACACCATGGCCCATGCCTCACAGATGGCATCCAGAATCTTATTCTATTCCTGGCCTAAAGCTAGACCAACTTTAGTCTGCTGTCAGGCCTCTTGCATATTGCTCTGTTTTGAGCCTCACACATACCACCCCCCTCTCCTTGGGGCCTCTTGCACTTTGCTGGGCCTCTTTCACACTGCACTCTACTGGGCCCCCTTTGCTCTGCCCCATTTCTCTAAGCAGCTCCCACAGGCCATCAGCTTTATCAGTGTCACTCCTTGACTGGCTGACATGCAGCCCTTTTGGGCCTCTCCTGTGGCCCTCATCTGGGCAGTGACCAGCCAGTTTACCAGACATTGGGCTAACTTTGCCCTAGCCCTTTACTGGGTACTTCTACACATACAAACACACTCCTGTGGGGTTGGCCCATGTGCTGCCTTTCTGGCAGTCCTTCAGCCCTACTTAACACACACCCTGGTGCTGCCCTTCAGACCAGCCTTCAGCCCTACTCATCACCTTTCTTATGCACAGTCCTTCGGTTCGTAAAGACGCTTCCTACTCTGTGCGGGCCTACCAAATATCTTACTGCCCTTCTCTGGGGCCACTCTCTTGCCTTGTCCCTTGGGGGTATCTGGGATCTTGCACCCCCCTGGGCTCGGGTGTCTGGAAGTGCCTGACACCACTATCTGCTGCTGGGTCTCCTGGGGTCTTCCACCCTCCATGGCTTAGGTGTCCAGAGACATGCCTGGCTCTAACCAACAATGCTGTGGGGGCTGGGGATATTAAGGCGCCCCTACTTGCCTTTCACTGGGGGAGGCTAGCGGTCCTGGGACTTGAATGACACTACCCTGCCACAAGCAGTCCCTCCAGGCCTCCCTACCCCAGCAGGGTGCAGTTTCAGGTCGTGCCCAGGACCAGGAACCTCCAGCCCTTTTACCTCCAGGATGTTGTGAGTAGCAGCTCAGCCGGGTGATGTTGCTTCCTCAGTTGCAAGCAGCAAACTGCTATCTCTGCGTGCCTTGCATAAGTTTGAAAATGGCCGCCTTAATCAAGCACCTGGCGGCTGCCTGCTACAGCTCTTAAAGCGGCAGGCACCAAAGGTGCACTGCCACAGACCCTTTACACAAAATAGCGTATACACAAAATATCTTAGTTGAGACTTGAGAGAAGATACCATGGAAACATCTTATGGTAACAACAGCTTCAGAGTTAGTACAGCTATCAGTGCAAATGTAAAATAGCACTATAAATGTTACATTTGATAGGTGTTTCAAACATGTCAAAGTGCTATTCCTGTGCACAGTGTCACCGTTCAAACCCCTAACTGAAAAATAAGATCACTTCCAACTATATTATTCATTTGAAATATAGGCACCATAGACGTATTGTCAGTGTATAGAATTTTTTTCCAACGCCACATTTATGTGGTTTCTCTGAACTCAGATGGCTTATCCTCTCCCATTTTCATTTTCAAAGTTGCAATAAAAACTTATTTCTGGCCTTCCTTGCATAAAATGTAATTTCACAAGTAAATATTTTTGCCAAATTTTCTCTAAACCTTATCTTCTTTGAGCTATGTTAGATTCGCCTTTAGAACTGTTATCCACTCCTCAAAATGCTTCATTAGCACTAAAGTCCTCCAGTAAAGAAGTGAAAGGAATTTTCTTAAGAATCCCATACAAAGTAAAAAGAGTAGAAGCACCAACTATGTTCATTTTTGGCTGCCAAAGAACTATGGTGTTTCTTAAAAAGTAGAGTGTGCTGCAATCAACAGATATATTACAACAGTAGCCTTGATGCTGACATCCAGCAGCCCCCTCCCTCCCCCCCTCCACTTCCACGTGGCCTGAATCAGGGCTGGGCCTCCTCTGCCCCCTGTCCCCCATGACTGGATCAGGGCCAGGCCATTTTCCCCCCTCTCACCCTATGCAGCTGAATCAGGGCTGTGCCATGCCCCCCTCCTGTAGGGCCTGCTCAGGGCTTGGCTGCTCTCCACACCTTCTTCCCTTGCCTCCCCCACCCCACCCATGATGCCTTGCATGCTTGATCGTGCCCACCACCAGGCTCTAGCCGAATAGCATCCAGTCCAAAGGGGAAAAAGGTTGGGCCCCACTGTACTTGGCTGTTAGAACAATGCCCTGCAGTTTTAATTTAGTAGTCATACAAAAGTATATTTTGGAAATAGTAGCTGTGTAATCTATCCACATATCTGTTGCACATTATTTGCAAAGCTTTGTTTTATGAACATCCTGTATAACTAAATTGTTCACTTACTCAAATGAGCAGTCTTGCAAATCAGTAGACTAAATATTCCATGGGACAGATTCCTAATAGCATTATAAAATATTAATTTTGAAATACTTTGATAAGTCTTTTAAAAAAAAAAAATGTTAAGGTATTACACCTGAATGGCTGTTACTGCTTTTAAAATTTCCTCTAGCTTCTAAATAGCTTTTCTCAAAAAATTATTAGACACTTGAAGAGAGTGGGAGGATGAAAGCAAATGTTCTTTATAGAGATAGTTAAACAGAATCCTATTTTCAGAGCTTTGTTGATTCAGCTACATGAACAAGGAATGGATACATTTGTTTTGAATCCCTAAAACAAGGGAACAGATTTAAAAAGAAAAATGCATGTATCAATTGATGTATAATGTTTGCATTACAAGTTTAAAATTACAGATGTTTACAGTTTTAGGTCCCATACCCACGGTTGTTTGTACATCTGTAAGCTCTTGAGGTCACTAGAACTGCCCATATGCATATATGTTAGTAGGGTTGAGGCTTCAGGTTCCTTGTCATGGATCAAAACAAACTTTTTTTTTTCTTTTTCAAATGGGTATTCCATACCTTTTTTGCAAATTTAAAAACAAAATTCATGAAGTGCTATTGTGCCCTCTTCTCAGTGTTAAAGAGAAGTGGGAATAATTTTCATGGCAAGTAACTTTTCAAACTAAAACTTCCCATATCCTGGCTGAAAGGGGAAATCTGAAGAATTAAGGCGGGGGGGAGAAATAATACTCTTCTCAGTATTATTTGTCTGCTTACCAGTAAAATAAATTACTTGCTTAGGACACTGGGAAATCACCATAGTAGATACTCTCCAAGTAAGTGTGGAAATTCAAGGGGTTTTTTTTATAATTGTTTTTAAATTGGGTTTAGTATGAGAGGGCATTTTTATATATGCTCTGCTGTGGCTTTGGGCGGCTTTAATTAGAACAGCTCCAAGAGCCGCTGTACTTAAAGCACCCACAGCATCTTGTGTATCAGTGTCCCTGCACTTCAAAATTGTGACATGGCCACTTTCATTAAAGCTCATCATATGAGCTTTAGTTACATTGCCCCCCTCTGCCATTTTGAAGTGTAAGGATGCTGATACATGAGACATGGAGGCTGCTAGAGTACGCTAATTAGCACATTCCAGCAAACTCAATTAATCGAGTCTGTTTCAATGCATTGTAATTACAGTGCGTTGGCCTAGGCTCCTCATGTGTCTGCAGACACCCTTAAATCTTAACCTTTTTCAAATGTAAAGCTATGCAAAGCTGAACAAAGTCCTTTTTTTTCCTAGAAAGAATTTATATTAATTCTGGATTAAATTTATCTTCAGTCTGTGCCCTTTTCCTGTGTAGTCATTTTTTTTTTTTTTTTTCCCCTTGCATTCCCTAGGACCACCCAGTGCCCCAGTCGAAGAACGTTCAGGGACACCAGATAGCATTGCTTCCTCCTCTTCTGCAGCCCATCCACCTGGTGTTCAGCCACAGCAGCCATCCTATGCAGGAACTCAGCCTCAAACTGGTCAAATGGAAGGTGAGCAGCATGCTTTTCCTGTCTTACAATGTGAAAATTGCCATTTTCAGACTCTGGGTAGTTTAGAGGTTTGTCACATTTTTCATTAAAAGATTATATTGTAACTTCAAGTGGTACTCTTAGTACCCCACACAACACGAAATTAGCTAAAGTGATCATCAGAACCCAAAGGTCACAACTGCCCTGCTCTGAATTCTTTTTTAATCTTCTCTGTTAAAACACTAGGTGGTGCAGTAGCTTTGTCTTTTATTTTGAAGTCAGGTCATACTACACATTAAAAAGAAAGGAATATTTTTTTGCAGTATTGTGGTAACTGATAAAGCTAATGCAGATATGACTCAGAGTTTAAAAATTACCAAACTTTGCCATTAATGTGGCTCAGAAGTCCTAACATGTTGTTCTAATCACTGGGTGAAGCAGTAATTGAAGTCCCTTGCGGTTTTGCAACAAATGCAGAAGGATTTCCTGCATTAGTAGGAGTGTTGCCAGCAGACTGAGGGAAGTACAGGCAACCCTAGCCATTCGTGGGGAATATGTTCTCATATCCCCCATGAATGGCAAAATCCGCGAATAAGGCACTGTGTTCATGAACACAGTGCCCCCAGGTGACTGGGGGTTGGTGGGGGCACGGGAGCGTGGCAGTGGGAGCCCAGTGCCAGCAAGTACGGAGCTCCCAAGGAGCTCTGGTAAGTGCTTAAAGTGCATTTAAAATGCAGGTTTGGCATTTGTGAATATTTGAAACTGCAAAAGCCGAACCCATGAATAATGAGGGTTTCCTGTAGTTATTTCCCTCTTCTGCACTAGTGAGACCACATCTGGAGTACTATGTCCAGATTTGGGCCCCCGACTACAGAAAGGATGTGGACAAGCTGGAGAGGGTAGGGGGCTGTGGCGTATGATGTATGAGAGGCTGAAGGAACTGGGCTTATTTAGTCTGCAGAAGAGAAGACGTAAGGAGGGATTTGATAGCGGGCTTAAACTACTTGAAGTGGGCTTCCAAAAAGGATGGAGCTAAACTGTTCTCAGTGGTAACAGATGACAGAACAAGGAGCAATGGTCTCAAGTTGCAGCAAGGGAGGTTTAGGTTGGATATTAGGAAAAACTTTCTCACTAGGAGGGTGGTGAAACACTGGAACAGGTTGCCTAGAGAGGTGGTAAAATCTCCATCCTTGGAGGGTTTTTTAAGGCCTGGCTAAACTAAGCCTTGGCTGGAATGATCTAGTTGGGGATGGTCTTGCTTTGAGCAGGGGGTTGGACTAGATGCCTCCTGAGGTCCCTTCAAACCCTAATTTTCTATGACTCTGTTTAAACTGTTAGCCTGTGCATTTAAAGCGAGCCAATTAAATGCTGCTTGCTGATTTGTATTTACTGTGTCATTTAGAGGATCAAGTAATTGGTTCTTGTTAGTCTGTTCAGCAGTGTGGATCAGCTCAGCTTTTTAATGCTTTCATACTCTGTATAATACTAATATTGCTCTGTCCCAGCAAGATTACTTGGTTTTATACTGTGCTGCCCCTACCCTGGGGTCCTCTGTTCACCCCTATACTCTTGATACCTTCAACATCATCCTGCTTGGTGCTGCCCCCACTGTAACCTACCTCACAATTGTAACCCTGCTGACCCTACTTCCCAGGTACCAGCACAGACCATCACCCACTGCCTCTTCTCCCAGCTTACAGCTGTGTCCAGGCTGCACCACACCTCTCCCTGTACCTTTGGGGTAAATGGCTGTTAGAAGCAGGGGACAGCCAAAGGGATGGAGCAGCAGCACCTGGCCGGGGATGAGAAGGGGCTAAACGGGCTCCAGTGAGTCACAAAGCCCTAGAGAGTTCCCTGCAGGGTGTTGTGCTCCTACTCAGACACCAGGTGGCGCTGCTGTGTTTTGACTGTCCATCCAGCTCATTGTTGCCTCACTTTTTTACAGATGTCTTCAGTTTGTTCATGGTCTGTAGGGACACACGTTTTTTGCTCTATTTTTACAGGCTGTTTGTAAATCTACAGACAATTGGCAATCCTGCCCTTGATTTCTAAATATGCACTTGCCTGAAGTCTCCATTATATTGGATGATACACTTCTGCATTGTCCCTGAGCTGTCAGACAAGCTTGCTGTTCTTTCCAATGGAATTCTCTCCCTGCTGTGGAGAGACCTGTTCTGTTGCATTTTAAAACATAGCTTTTAATTTTTACGTTTCCTTGTCTTAATTTGATATTTTACCTGTGCCAAAGTGATTAGATTTAGAGGCAGAATTTCATTCCTCTTTCTTCCTACTATGTGTATAACAATCTACGGATGAATGCTCAAATAGCTTAGTGTAGCAAACATTAAAGTGGAGAGCATAACCGCATTATCATCTAACTAGCCAGAAGGAAGTTAGGACTGAAATATGTAAGTTAGAACCAACAGGAAGAAGGGTGATTGCGCCCAAAAGCTTGCTAAGAACTTTTTTTCCAACTACTCAGATCACATCTACTCAAAAAGCCTTGCCAAACAACAAGAAAGTCTAATGTAAAATTTGAGACTGATAAGGGCTGAGCACCCATGATATAACTGAAAAGCATCAAGTCATCTGTGGAATGTAATTAATGTAACAAAGTGCAGGCATTTAAGCAAGCTAAAAATTAGACTTTGAATTGGACTAACTAAACATTTTAAGATCAGACGTCTGAGATGCATTGCTTTCAGCCCTGTTCTTTTCTCTGAAAATTGTGGCTGCCTTTTTATAACTGCACTACTAGAAGTGTGACACTTTTTTATATCTTCTCTCTTTTTTTTTTTTTATGAAAGTAAAACAATGCATAAAATGCTTAGAGGTTTTAAATATAATTTAGATTTTGTACCTCTTGGCTCCCAACACTTTTGCTGCAGATGCTTTTGGAAATTTGTGTAGAGGTCTTTCTTTGGCAGCCAGAAAATGTAGCTGTAAAATAAGCATTCTAATTTTTGGCTGCTGACTGCTTTTTTTTAGTATCTCTATGGGAAAGGAGGTCAAATTGACAAAAATAAGGTCTAAGCAGTAAAAGATTGACTGTTGTAATAAATAAGAGGTAAAAGGGTTTTACAGTGCTCTGGAACTTGAATCACTTACTAATGTGAAATGAAAGAAAAATCACTGCAGCATGTTAAAAGCAGAAGAAACTTAAACGCTGCATCAAAGCTGCTGGGTTTTCCCAATAAAAAGACATAGTCATTAAAATACAGACATGGTCTCCCACGGCCCGGGCACCCTGGGCCTGTCCACCCCTCACCTACTGTCAGGGGTGCCAGATGGAATGAATGCATGGGCAGGGTCTCCATGGAGACCAGCCTGGTATCCCTGTGGGCAGGGTGTGCTCAGCTGGGCAGATGGGATGGGGCTGTGGGTGGGCGGGATGCAGCAGCTGGGAACAGGATGGGTAGGGCCAGGGCTGGGATTGCAGGATGGTGCTGGAAGCATGCAGGGAGTGTATCGCAGTTTGGCCCCGGCCTCACCCACTCATCCTGCTCCCAGATGTTGCTCCCTTCCCGCCCATAGGCCCCATTCCATGCACTTGGCCAAGCATGCCCAACCCAGAGGGGTCCGAGGCTGGTCTCTGTGGAGATCCCTTCTGCCTGCTCTGTCTGGTGCCCCCAGCAGTGGATTCAAGGTGGACAGGCCCAGGGCCAGATGAGATAAATTGGCATCTTCTCATGTTTCTCTCTCACCCCCAGTGCTTCCCCATCCCCCCATGTTCCCACTTCAGAGATGCAAATGTTTTTGACATCACAATTTGTGATATGTTAAACCTTTAGTATACGAGTCAATAATGCAGAAGGTAGGGTAGAGGTACACCTTATAGACCAGGAGTGGGCAATTTTTTCAGGCAGAGGGCTGCTTACTGAGTTTTTGGCAAGCCATCGAGGGCCACATGACAGGCAGCCAGGGGAAGAGAACTGTTAATTTTCTAAATGTTTTAGGGGCCTCGCAGGCCAGATACAATGGCCTGGCAGGCCGCATCCAGCCCACGGGCTGCATTTTGCCCACACCTGTTATAGACTAACTTAGGGGTAGCCAACATTTTTTGCCAGAGTGCCAAAAAAACTGCAGCGTCTACCTTGGAAGGTGCCAGAGTGCCAGCATGCCAGAAAAACAAAACCAGGGCATGGGGTACATGGCAGGATACACTGCATATTAATATAGTTAATAATCATAAATATTGTGTGTGGTTTTTTGGGTATTTTTTTTACAGTAAATACTAGGTTTTCTAAAAATTCTAAACCGAGTGACAATAAATAAAACTTCATGTACTACTTTTGTATGGCTTATAACTGTAAAATTTTTCCTGAAGTTGATGCAAACTAAAGGCAGGACAAACAATGTAAACAGGCAAACAACAGAAAATCAGAAAGGATTGAACTATTTGAAGTGAGTATAATTCTGGGTAGGTATTTCCAAGGAGGCAATTGGAGAGCAGAAAAACGGACAAAAAAGCGAGCGATATGAAATGTCTAAATCTAAGAATGCAGAATAGTGAGATCAAAATAAATTCTATATGAACTGTTTTAAGAAAGTTTTTCCTCTCTCTCAAACCGATTCATGTTATTCAGTTTTTTACTGAGTACAAAATAATTTAACAAAGCAAAATAAACTGAGTAATATGCAATGTTAAACTCTCAGTTTGCAAAGCACAGAAATTAGCACTAGCACCAACAGGCTACTGAGCTATCTGCCCCCCAGAGCCATGTGCTTCCCTCATATATACACAGGGGGAGGGTTTTCCAGTGTCTGTGGCAGAGCTGCCCACTTCACAAAGGTTCATAAAAGCTCCCAGTGCCACAGCAGGCGCCAGGGCCAGGGTCAGAAGAACACAGGCAGGGCGCAGTCTGTGTTCTGCTGAGCCTGCCCTCAGTGCCTGTGGCCAAGTTTGGGAAGCTTTGTGAAGTTTTCAGTACCACCACTGACGCAGTCGGTCAGCAGAACACAGACAGCATCCCTGCTTCCCTGCCTGCACTCCCCTGCCCCTGCCCCGGTACCTGCTGAGGTGCTGGGAGCTATGGCTGCTCCAGAGAGCTCAAAGCAGCAACTTTAGAAATACCCACTTTTTTTTTTTTTAAAAGTTTTCTTTGGCACACCGAGGAATGTCGGCATGCTGAGGAATTCCTTGGCATGCCAAGGAAAATGTCTCCACGTGCCACTAATTGGCATGCGTACTAGGGTCGTCTGTTCCTGGACCAACTGAATCAGAGAAACATAATCTTTTTGTGAGCAGGAGCTCACTTCATCGGACAGTGTCTTCAGACTAACACAGCTACCTATCATTCAGCCAATAGTGTAGTAACTGCTGTATCATTAAACAGCATGAGATTTTACTATTAGATGCTTGTAGACCTGATGGAATTGGAATAATGAGTATTACTGATAATTTCACTTACAAAGGCCTGTATAAAATTGTATGGATTTGCTGTTGGCGAGAGCGGAAGAAACTCGCAGCAGATTCATGTAATTTTAAATCTCGACCCAATCTCACCCTTTTCCATAGCTAAGAAGGCACAGTGAGAATTTGCTTCTTTTAAAAAGTATTTTCCTGATATTTATAACAGCAGTGAAAGGACAGCAGCACTTTACTTTCATAATGCAGTTGGCCACAGATGAGCCAGACATTAGGTTTGGCAGCCGTGACTTTGTTTATTCTTTGGATAGTGTTTGTACAGTGGAAGACAGACTTGAAAAGTAGAAGCATCAAGCCTAATGGGGCACACAACAAAAGCAGAATAAGTGCTCAATAACAAATAAAAAGAAATAGACATTTAAAATGTAAAGCTAACCTAAGAAAAACAGTAAAATCTTGAATTTAGGACTTAAAATGGAGCTCCTGAATTTGAGTGTCTACTTTTCTTTTGTAAGGGCGTGTGCTCCTGGGCTTCTTGGCAAACTTTTCTTATAACAAGCCAAGCATGCTTAAGAGATGTCTGGAAAATGAGGTTAGAATGAATAATGTACCACTCTACTTAATATATTAAGCACAGAAAAAAATGTAGACATCCAGTGCAGACAGACGAGGAGTGGACATGTTTGCCTTTCAAGTACTTCTTTTTATACTACAGGTTTTGAAACAGTTATAAAAAGGTATTTTTGGTTTCTTGTTTGTTCTGTTTACACCCTGCAGTGGTATTTACAATTAAGGTAAGTACCTTCTGGGATATTCTCTGAAAAAATGAAAGGGCAACAGTTCTTGAGTGAAGTTCTTCACTCCTTCAGCCTGCAAACAGTATTCCAAAAGCAAACACTACTTTTTGATTTTTCAAACATAATTGAAAGAGACCATGAGCTGGTACTCAAACTAGTGTTAATTGACACAGACAAAGTAACTGCCCTAGCATCCAGGAAGTCTCCAAAGCCCACACTGCTATAAGAAAAAGCTGTGTTAAACAGGATGTTGCAGAAGGTTAAATGAACTTCAATTCCATTTGCTCCTTTTATCAGACAGAAAGGTCTTTCAGTGAGAACATCTTGTAACTAACCCCCAGGTAGAGATATTCTGCCATATGTTTTGTTGATAGGTTTTTAAAGATGTAAGAGGGAATGACCATCTTGTGGGGCATAAATTACTGGTCTGTCCTCCAGCCTTGCTTTTTTAAGGATGTAGGTCATACTTTGAACTTCAGCTAACAACATTTTTAATTCATAGGCCAGATGTATCAGCAATACCAACAGGGTGGTTATCCTGCTCAGCAGCCACAGGCTCAGCCTCCGCAGCAGTATAATATGCAGTATCCAGGTAAGTAGCTGACCGCAATCTCAGATTGTTCTGTATGTATGGAATGAGGTTTTTCTTAGTGCCTAATATTAGCTTCAGTTCTTCTGTACTTGTTTGGCCACCCAATGTGCTGAGCACCTTTAACTTCCATTGACCTTCCACTTCCTTTTAAAAGATGTTGCCCTTAATTCATCACTATGCATGTCCCAGTCATAACTGCATGTGCAATTTATGGAGATTGAGCCTTAGAAGACAGTCGAACTGAAATGCTAATTACAGAACGCTTTGCATGGTCACCTAACAGAATGCATTGCTATAAAGGAAGACAAAATAAATCAGCAATTGAAAGAACCATATATGGGGAAGGGGAAATCTTCTAAAAGCAAGTATTAAATCAGCTTGGGGGATGGAAAATGAAGATTAGTTCTTTCCTGCCTTTAGCAAGTGATTAGAACTTCTCACCTGCCCAGTAAATTGTAGGCAAAGGCCCCAAATCTCTCTACGTTAATCTGACTTACATAGTGAGACTTTTCCATTAGCTTACATTTGGCTTAAACACTGGAATGTTCCTCAGATAACTCTTTGTAGCTAAAATGTAGTCCCTAAAGAAACTGATGTCAGAGGCTGCTTTTGGAGAGTTGTAGGAATCAACTTGAGTGACAGCTCTCTCTCTTTCTTGAGTATCTATCTGACAGCAGAACTTTTAGTGTTTAAGCCAA
>NW_017729032.1:264228481-264235286 GCF_001723915.1 Gavialis gangeticus | reverse complement strand
AATCTCTCTACGTTAATCTGACTTACATAGTGAGACTTTTCCATTAGCTTACATTTGGCTTAAACACTGGAATGTTCCTCAGATAACTCTTTGTAGCTAAAATGTAGTCCCTAAAGAAACTGATGTCAGAGGCTGCTTTTGGAGAGTTGTAGGAATCAACTTGAGTGACAGCTCTCTCTCTTTCTTGAGTATCTATCTGACAGCAGAACTTTTAGTGTTCTGGTAGTGTGGCCTTGTGCTACCTGGTAAGTGGGGGAACATGGATAAACAGTCAGATATCTGCATGCCATCTTCCCCCAGGCTCCTGAAGGGCTATAAATTAGGCATACTACTTCAGTCTTACAGTTCAATGAGAGAGAACTTTGGCTATCCATCTGAGACAACACCTAGCTGTAAATAATCATATTTTACTAATTCAGTGTATCCAGCCACTGATTGTTACAGTCATCAGTTGAACTGTTCTGATCCTGTAACTTTACTGAAAAGGCTTTCCTGAGCACCAGCAGGCAAATCATCCTGAGTCTCTAATTGTCTCAAATTTACAGGAAATTGTTAGAAAATCAAGTAAGTGTTCTAGGTGTTTTTACTTGGAGTACTTGGCAGAACAGGCACAGAGTAGAGCTAACCTACAAAGTGAAGCTGTTGCTCTTCTTGAGGATTGTGCAGGCAAATACACTACTTTGAACAAGCTTACTTATATTCAAGGATGGATTTTTCAGCTTTGCAGAACTGGTGAACAAATCATAACCTGGTTTGGATGAGAGTCTGAGTCCTGGAAAGTTTCAGACCCTTAGGTCATTCTCTGTGTGCCAACCTTTATCCCTGCACTTAGCAAAGTGCTAAGCCATGGCTGACTGCTCTAACAGTTTCTTGTTCTCTGCAGATTACCCACCCCAATATTTATGGTTTTGAAGACAGTGACAGACTTCCTGAAACCTTATTTCAACAAAGGTAGTAGGAGGGCCCGTCTCACACTTTCCAGGCGTGAGAACTGAGTGGGGATTCTAGCTTCCAAGTTAGTTTTACTCACTTCCAATAGTAATAATAGCAGACTTCATCCAGTAATCTGCTGGAAGATGTTTTATGAAGGTTTGGCATATTGTGAGAGTTCCAACTTCTCAAACTAAAAGCAGGAATTTAAACAACAACCTCTCAGGTTGCAGTGAAACGTATTCTAAAAGTTCAGGTAACTTTTTTTTGTGCTTAGATTAGAGTACTCAGGCAGGGCACCTCCTTGTAGATCATCTTTGACTGCTGCCATTCAGGAGCTGTACCTGTGTTTTACCATAGTCTTCATTCCTTGCCCCTTGTTGTCTTCAGAGGGGAGTGGGCTTTCTTTGAACACTCATCCCACTCCCTTTTTGCCCCAACAGTGGGTTGTTCCCACCCCTCTCCTCTGGCAGGTGTGCTTTGCTGTGGTGCTGACTTTTGGTCATGCCAATGATAAAGGAACCTTCGAAAGGTTTGTTTCACGAGTAAATTTTGATCCCAATTTCAAGGTGAGTTCAAAATTTACTCCAATGCATTCTTCAATCCTTAGTCTTTCTCTTTAGGGCTGTGCATTTTTAATAACTTTTGTGTGTCTGGTGTTTAATGCTGACAGGATTCCAGTCAATGGAGAGGTTTCAGTGGAAATAGCTGCAGGTGTGTTTCATGATAGAGATAAAAGTAGCTCTCATGTTATAGCAAGATTTGTGTTTAAAATCTCCAGTCCGAGAAATTCCCATGGAAGCTAGTTTTCTGCAGGCAAACACAGAATTGTTTGGGACACGTTAAGATGAAGCAGGCAGCAGCTGTGTTCGCTTGCTCTTTTGCAGTGAGATTACTTATTTGTTTAACTCTGCAAACTCCCTCTTGGTAACGACTATTTAAAGCTGTAAACTAAACCACAAATGGGCTTGTGAATACATAATTTTTCTCTTAAAAACAAACCAGTAATGCAGGTAGCTTGGCAGTGACTTGAAATCTGTTTGTTGAAAGAAACAAAGCTAAAACCTGTCCCAAATGATACTTTGATTTTTCAGTGTAATATGTGAAAATAAAAGAGGCCTTGCCCGCTCTCCTTCCTCACCCCTTCTCCTTCCTCTTCCAATTAAGTTAGCTCTGGGATAGCAACTTAAAGGCAAAAGCTTCAGTTTGGTCTCAAGTAAAAAGCTGTTTACTGTTGCTGGAGAACTTTAGTGCACCAACAAGCTTGTGCTTATATGAAGGAAAGGAAACTGCAGTTTATTGTCTGGTGGTGTCTGTGTTGCGCATATATCAAACCTTGGGGTAACATATTGCACTTATTAGTTATTGTGGCTCAAGTGTCTTTGTTTCATAAGAAAATAAGCACTTCTGAAAGTGTGTGCGCTTTGTTGTCACCTCAATGTACTGCTACTGTGTTTGACTTCCCAGCGGGCTACAGTCAGCAGACTGGTCCTCAGCCAGCGCAGCAGTTCCAAGGATACAGCCAACAGGCATCGCAGGCTCCAGCTCCTGGCTTTCCTGGGCAACCGCAGCAACTGTCTGCTCAAGCTCCTCAACAGTACCAGGCCGGCAGCTACGCAGCACAGAACTATACTACACAAGCCTCTCAGCCTGCTAATTACAGTGTGTCCCCTGCCTCTCAACCTGGAATGGCTCCAAGCCAGCCAGGTGCTTATCAGCCAAGGCCAGGGTTTACACCACCCCCAGGAACCACCATGACTCCCCCTCCAAGTGGGCCCAACCCTTATGCACGCAACCGTCCACCCTTTAGTCAGGGCTATGCCCAACCAGGACCTGGCTATCGATAAAGAAGCTCAGCTGCTGAATGGCACAGGTACATACAAGCAGCTGCTAGATACTATTCCATCTTAACAGACTCCAATACTTTTAATTGGTACTAAAGTTTCAAAACAGTGAGAAGGCAGAGAGAAATCTTTATATCAGTGTTGCTGTTCAATAAGTGAAATAATTTGCTGGGACAAAAGACCAAATGAATCCTTTTTCTGCTTTAAATTGTATTGGCTTCCTAGTTTAATTTGAGGTTTTGGAAACACTACCTAAATGTTTGTAAAGTGTTTAACATTCTAGCTTGCCTTGTCTGAAGGATATTAAAATGCTAGTTGGAAATTTAGCCCACTTACCTGGCTTGTTTTTACTAATAATATAATGTACTAAATTAGATCCATTCTGGACTTAAAGCTAGATATTATGTATAAATTGTAACATTCACATTGAAAGCTAATAAAAAAGATTGAACCCACTGCTTGACTGGTTTTAATTAAGCACTCTGGATAAGACGGTGTGAGCACACTTACTTGTTTATACTCTTTTTAGATCTGTCTAGTTAAAGAGATCTACTCTATCAACTGTTCTTAAAAAAAACAAACAAAAAACCCCCCAAACCAGAACCTATGTGTTGTATAGGCCTTGGGTGAAACTGCTAGATTTGTCACCCAATCTGCATGGTGGGAAAGTTATTACAAAGGCAGGCTGTTTTTTGTACTGATCAGTTTCAGAGTCATTTTTCAATGCCTACAGTTGCCAGATTGCCAAATCACAGTAGTTTTTCTTTTTAGTGCTACAGTAAGAAAAGTGAACAGATACATTAAGGAACCCATGAAACTGACATAGCAGTGAGGTTTTTTTAACTTGTATTCTGATTTTTAAAAAAACAAAGCTTCAGTGACTCGATAGGAATCTTTTTGAGGTATTTGGCTTGGAATCCTTAACAAGAAATAGTTTACACAAACCTTTTGCCACTCAGAAAAACTTGGACAGCAGTGCTGGTAGCGTCATACTGAGCCAAAAAGAAAAGTAAACCCAAACCCCAAATCCATGACTGTTATGAAACCCAAAGCAGACCACACAGAACAAAACATGGCAAAGGGCAAAACCACTTTGCTTTGGTTAAAGTATTCCTAGAAACCATACTGCATAGCCAGTGCTAATGGACGGAACGGCTAAGGCGAGTCCTGAGAAAAGAATGGAAATTGTGTGAGGATTTGGGTGTAATGCACAACTGACACAGCACTATGAACTGTTTGACCGGAGCAAGCTACTTCCTTATTAAAAAATGTGCGGTAAGGTGGTATTAAAATGTCCAAACTCTTTGAAAAGAATCAAATAATAGGACTAGGATGTGACCTGCACATCCAGCCTGATTTCTGTTCATCTCAGTATGGTGGGGAGGCAGCAATGCACTTAGGAAATACTTGGAGTCTCCTCTTCTAGTACAGCCCCATTAATACATTAGAGATAAATGTCTCATCCCTAAGACACATTCCTAACCCTGACAGTTACTAGTTTTGGTTGGCCACAGTCCAATTCTTAGTGCACCAGGTAGCCGTATAAAAACAGTTGGTGTGTTTGCAGGAAAACACATCCAACTTTTCTGTTCACTACAGTAGTGATACCTCTAGAACAGGGTACAGACAGTTTCACAATGCAAGGAAGCTTGCAATGTAAGCTGTCATTTTGGCGGTACCTCTTCTCCAGCACTCATTTTGCACCAGTACACAACACCAAGAAGAAAATGACTCAAAGTAAAACTTCACATGATTAAAAAATACTTTATTAGGAGTACAGTGTACCTGCAATGTACTTTAAGGCATTTTCTATAAATGACTTCTATTATTTCCTTGGTGTTCCTGTTCATACCGTCAATACATTTTTAATGTAATGAATAAACACCGTACTTAAAAAAACTACATCTCTTTATTTCGTTCATAAATGTTCAAGCAATACAACAGATAGCTTTGTTGGGAGGGGAAGAAGTGGCAAGTGAGTTTTTAATCAAAATACTGTAAAAGCAGTTTTAAAAATTCATTTATTGCTATTTTCCCTTTGTCCCCTAATATCAAACAGTTCTTCAAAGCCTGTCTCTATCTTCTTATAGAGAGAACCTGATTATGCTAGGACTGGCTAGGAAATGGCATGTAAATATGATTCAGGGAAGTCCTGTCCCCACTTCACACATGATCTTGCAGAATCCTGTTGTGCTATCCATTTGGCTTGTAAGGCAGTTGGTCTGAAATTCAGAAAACGCTACCTTTTATGTAAATCACTTCCAACAGCAAGCCAGTTTTAATCCTGTTTCCCAAGTACATACGCTTGTATAAAGAAAAAATACTGCCAGTCGGCATACCATGGAGAAGGACTTGAATCTGGATCAGCTTCTGTTTTAACTTGGATGCAGATAGACTATATACCAATGTTCCTAACCAATACAAACAGGCGGAGTTTCTAACATTTAGGTATTTGGCAATAAGCTACATAGACTTCTACAGGCTGCGCTTGTGTCCTTTATTGTTTGTTTGGTTTTTTAATCTACAGTTTAAGTAGAGTGGGGAAATAGCCCAAGACTCCAGAAGTACCTGGACAAGAAGCATATGGCATTATATATTATGATAAAAACAGTGAATATATAAAATTAATGCATATTGCAGTTTTCTGGTCAACTTTGCCACAATTGTGCCTCAGAACATTCATTACAACATTGTGATAAATAATATACACACCGAATCTTTTAAAATACCATATAAACCGTACCTTGCGATACCAAGAACAGGGAGCCAGCTTCCCCAGACATTATCCTACAACATATCCTTACCTTGTTTTAACCTAAAACAAATTTGTAAAACTGGATAAATACAGTAAGCAGCCTAGGCTATTACACAATGCAGTATTGTCATTAGATTTTTATGAACTTTTACACGTTAGCAAACTTGTTTAAATGGCAGGAATATCATAAACTCTTCCGTGTCTCAGCTTATTTCAGGGAAGGCAGGTGGGTCTAATGATGGGAATTTTTCATGATCAAGTTCATGCAGCATCTACCATTTTCCGGGTATTGAAGTTCCGCACTCATACCAATGAACATAGTTAATATGCGTCTGACCCCCTATTTCGCCAAACTTCACAGGCTCCTGGCGAACTGCTCTGAAAAAGCCTAATAAAAACAAAAGTGGAAGACGGCTCAATGCAGACGGTAGTTTTAAGGTAATGGAATATTGGTTCATTGGCTTGGAGAGTATCTGACCAGAGTAGACCCAAATCAAAATGCTCTGTGTATTTGGAGTGTATTTGGAAAATTCAGAAAATTTTCAGTTTGTCCTTCCTACCTCCTATGAATTGCACCAGACCTCTACTGCACTTCAGGAAGAGCACGTACATAATGTGGGTGGAATGGAGTCCAACCAGCCGAGCAATGATGGGAGGAACAGAACAGCAATGGGCCAATTTCCAGTTTCTTCCTCTGGTTGTTTATCATTATCACTTAGTTGCAATAAAACAGATTCCAGTGACAGGTAGACCCCACTTGTCTTGTAGAAACTTCCATATATGTGACCACGATGAAGGCTTAAAAGCTTGGGGGTAAACAGTTAAGTCCAAATGCTGGAGTGTTTGCCAAGTTTATATGCAACAGTGCTTAGCAATGCCAATCTGAAGTCAAACTTACTTATTTTCATACACAGTCTCTCACCCTGTTCTCATTAAGAAACTGGGGGACTGTGGTGTCGACACCCACACAGTCAATTTAGTTGCCAACTGGCTGGAGGGCCGCACCCAGAGGGTGGTGGTGGATGGGTCATTTTTGACCTGGAGGGATGTGGGCAGTGGGGTTCCCCAGGGCTCGGTCCTCAGGCCCTCACTGTTCAACATCTTCATCAGTGACTTGGACGAGGGGGTAAAAAGCACCCTGTTCAAGTTTGCTGATGACACTAAGATGTGGGGGGATGTGGGCATGCTAGATGGGTGGAATAGGCTGCAATCGGACCTAGACAGGTTACAAGGGTGGGCGGATAAGAACAGGATGGGTTTCAACACTGACAAGTGC
>NW_017729032.1:264226822-264228147 GCF_001723915.1 Gavialis gangeticus | reverse complement strand
GCTAGGATCTGGAACCAACTTCCAAGAGAAGTGGTGCTGGCTCCTACCCTGGGGGTCTTTAAGTCAAGGCTAGACAATCACCTTGCTGGGGTTGTTTGACCCCAGTACTCCTTCCTGCCATGACAGGGGGTTGGACTTGGTCATCTGCTCAGGTCCCTTCCGACCCTACTAACTATGAAACAGTGCAAAATTATACTGTTACTTTATAAAAATGACAGGAACAGGGTGGGCAACTTTCTTTTTAAAAAGTTTATGTGATCACTTCTTAGATTGTTTACTAACCTGGTCTCAGGAAAGCTGAAGGGAAACTACACCAAGCCTGGAGGCTATATATAAAGTGCCATACAAAGCCCCAATATATTTTATATTAAAAATAGATAGATAGATAGATAGATAGATAGATATGGGGTGTACCAATAGAGATTTTTGGGACCGATGCCAATAGCTGATATTGAAGGAGACATATTGGCCAGTACTGGTCCAATACAGCTGCCTCCAGCTGGTAAGTCCAGTGTGGTGGAAGGGGAGAGGGGCAGGAAGGGATGTGGGGGCGGGGGGCAGATCAACATCCCCCACAGTGAAGGAAGAGGTAGTGGGGGTTGGAGCTGCAGCTCGGTGAAGGGGAGGCAGCTCCTGCCACTGCTTGCACCCCAGGAGAGCATGGGGGTGCATGTACCCTCCAGGTCTGTGCAGTGCGGGGCGAGTTGAAGCTGGGGATGTGCAAGGTTTTTCTTGGTGCAGGCTGGGTTCAGAGCAGGCACTGGCAGCGCTGGGAACATGCTGCATCCACCTCAAATTTTGTCTCCAGTCCCAGTGCCACTGCTGCCTCCGGCCACCCCGGCTCTTCCTGGTGCGTGGGTGGAGGCGAGCTGTTGAGCCGGGTCTGCACTGGGAGGTGGTGGGGGCAGCGGTGCTGAGAGCAGTGGTGGCGAAATTTGGGGTGGATGCAGCATCCACCCAGCGCTGCCAGTGCCCACTCTGAGACCAGCCCCTGCTGAAAGGAGCCCTGCGCAGCCCCAGCTGCAGCCTGCCTTGCCCCATGCAGATCTGGGGGGCACCCCCCCGTGCCCTCCCGTGGTGCAAACAGCAACGGGAGCCATCTCCACCCCACCTTGAGCCACGGCTCTGCCCTCCCTCACCGTGGGGGGCGTTGACCTGCCCCCCCTCATGCCCCTTCCCTCCCACCATGCTGGACTTACCAGCTGGAGGCAGCTCTCAATGCTGCCCACTGCCTGTGTACTGCACTGTGGCTGCACACAACATGGGCATTTTTTGGCCACACAATCGGCCCCATTGTGCCAATATTATATATATATATATATATA
>NW_017729032.1:264215375-264226800 GCF_001723915.1 Gavialis gangeticus | reverse complement strand
GTGTGTGTGTGTGTGTGTGTGTGTGTGTGTGTACATACATACATACGAGTGACACATTAGAGCTGGAATTCATATGCATCTATATATATATATATATATATATATATATATAGATGTGGTATGGTACAGTTGTAATTATTATAGTAGTGTAATTAAAATGGTACAACTCTTGTAGTGACAAGACCTTACCCTCAACATGTTGTGAAGCAGGTACTGGTAAATATAGATAACCAACATTTTACAGATAAGTCAGTGGAGAGAAGTTATGTAGCTCGGCTGCATCTTGACTTCAGAGATGAGATCAAAATGCAACTTGAGAACCTAATTCCATGCTTGTTTCTTTAGACTTGGTTGCTTCAAGATTCAGGGTATCCAGTTTAAGTTGCAGCAGATATGAATTGTTTTCTTCCACCAATAACTTTTCCTTTCTAGTTTGCTTTTCATTTCCCCAAAAGAAAGGCATGTCATTGATAACTCCACTGATTTATAGTACTTGAAAAACAACCATATCAGTGTGAACATAATTCTTCACGCCAGCTTGTAAACTTAATGCTATGGTGTCTTTATAGATTTTGAATGTATACAACTCACCCTGAAAAAGCTGGAAAGCCTTAAATGTGAGTGTGTGTTTATTCTCCTGTTGCAATCTCCCTCAATAGCATACCGCTCATTTTTCAAAGTAAGTCTCCTGTAATAATTTGCACTACATTGCCGTGTCCAGCCCTGCTATGCAAGTGAGGTTTAGGACAGAATTCGGTGTTAGGACTACACCATGGGGGTGCCTGGCCCCCAGCCCTTTGATCAGACATGGTTTCTCTCCCTTGAACTGAGCATTTGTCAAGTGGCAATTACTCCAAGGCTTTCCTGCTACTAAACCATCTTACATCCAAATAAGCTGGATAGGCTGGAACAACACTTTGCCCATTGCAAAAGATAGTTTGAATCAAGCAAGTTAGGATTCTTTACCTTGTCTCATTCAGGCTGTGTGTTGGCTCTCACACCATCAACTGGAGACAACCAGGCCTCGTGTTAGCTGGAGTGGGGGGTGCGCGGTTTTGAATTTGCTACAGCTATGTTCCTCAGAACTTACCATGTCTGACTGGTAGCTGTTCTGGCAGAACTTGCTGTCCTGTCCTTCCATCTAGAAATGAGTCCACAAATTGGCAATGATCTTCTCCATGTCCTCTCTGGTCACCTATGTTGTAAAATTTTCCTGAAAACATCAAGGAAAGAGCATTCTGAAAAACCTCTGGAAAATTCAAATTGGGTGAGTTGCATGGAATTTTTGGAACCATTTGAAGCTTTGGTTTTGTCATTGGTGCCTTTGCAGGGCAGGTTCCAAGTGGAATGCTAGCATCCTTTATGTCTCAGTTTTAACTTGGAAGCTGTCCAGTTAAGATGTAACTCTATACGTAAAGGTATAAATGCTCCATGTTCAGTGCTAATTACTGAGAAGGGAACACCTTTCTTGGGTAAAAGCTAAAATTTCCATTCTTGTTTTTGTTTCTCCTTCTCTTCATTGCGCTTTACATAGTATTTGTGCACATTTCCATTCAAGCCATTCCTGCAATGAGGGGAGTTTTGCTACTAACTTAGGCCCAAACCCATCTTCCACTAAGCAACTCAAAATGGCTTTAGAGATGTTCATAGGCCATCCTTGGTACACAGCAAGCTAGATTCTTAAAATGCCTTTTTCCCTATTTATGTCTTACACTGTACATAAGTGTCCTATAGATGACTAAAAATCTAATGTGTACCTGTCCACAGATTACGTAGTCAGTCATCTAAAGAACAACTTAAACTTGCATCATTTGGAGGAACAGAAGGGTTGAGACTGGCTGAAATAGGAATACAGTATAATTCTCCATTCCCAGAATGTGTACTTACAAAGTGAACTGTGACAGGGATCTGAGATTTTGTACAGTTTGAGGTACAACTGCCCTACTAATGCCACGCTACACTAGAAGTGAGTTGGGACAGGAATACCATATGTTAATATTCTATACCTGAACACGTGTTTTTATTGATAGGTAAAACATTCCTAGCATTCAATTAAGAAGTATAAGGAAAACCAGTGGCCCCAACACTTAGGAGACAGGACAGTCACCTTGCTGAGGTCACCTGTCCCCACCTGTCATTTTTCCTGCCTGGTGCAGGGGGCTGGACCCGATGATCTTCCAAGGTCCCTTCCAGCCCCTTACAATCTATGAATCTATGGCTGTGTGTAGATGTGTGCACAACACTTTAAAGTGGGCTAAATGCTTTTGCATCGCTTTAATGGTGTCAGTGTTTGCACACGTCAGAGGCATATTGCGCATTAATTCCAGCCACTGTAGGAAATTCGGCCGCATAATGCACTGTAAATGACTTGGGGCGCAGCAAACTAAAACACCTCCGAAGAGTTTTAATTTGCGGCCCCTACAGCCGCGGAGTGAAGCACCAGGCTCCGTGCAGCTCAGGGGCTCTGCAGGAAGCCCATGCACGCAGCCTGGCAGCAGCCTGGGAAGGCAGGCTTTGCGCAAGAGAGGGAAAAAAAATTGGTGAGCCTGATCTTTCTTTTTCCCCCCCCTGGAGCCTGCCTATGTGAGCTGTGTGGGGGCCCGGTGCTTCCCTCTGCGGTGCCCCCCCAAACCACCCACGCTGGGTGTCTGTGGGCGGGTGCTGCCTGGTGGGGGGCTGCCACTGCTGCGGAGGGGAACACTGCTCCCCACCCACTCCTGCAGCCCAGGGACTGCTCCACCCGCTGGCAGCTCGCCTTCCCCTCCCCGCTGCTGGAGAGGCAGGTAAGTCAGGTGTGTGCACGGCACAGCGGTTTAAAAGGCCCTAAATTGAAGTGGTGTTAAAAATCCACTGCTTCAATTTAGGGCCCCCATTTTGTCTACACATGCCCTATGAATGTAGTGAGAAAACATTTCCAGATTACGTTTGCTACTGCTGCACAAGCATATTCTTACCTGTTCCCAAAATGAGCAAAAATTGTGCAGCATGATGCTATAAACACCCAATGATGTTAAGGGCTAGCTCCTGTTGCTGGACCTTGAAGCTCTAAGGCAAGCTGAGACCTAAAGTCTTCGCAGGTCAGGGGAGTGGGTGGTGCATGAGCATTCAGAAGGGAGCTGAGGCGGCTCTCCTCTAGTGCTGAGGTGCTGTGAGATCCTTTAAAGCAGCGGTTCCCAAACAGTGGGTCATGACCTCAAACGGCATCACAACATCAGCAATTGGGGTTGTGAGATTTCTGCGCCCACAGTGAGGCATGGGGTTTGCAATAGAGCTGGACCAGCTCAAGGCAAGGAGCTGTCTCTGCAGCCCCATGGGCAGGACCCAACACAGGAGGGAGAGTCGCACCATCATGGCTGCCAAGGTAAAGTGTGGTGGTGGTGGTGGTGGGCAGCACAGAGTTACGTCCCCAGTGTTGATGGGTCGGCAAGGGGTGCCTCAGCATGGTGATATGGTACTCCCTCCTGTGCCAGGTCCTGCCTGCTGGGCATTGAGCTCCCCAGGGGCAGGGCAGCAGGCCAGGGAGCCACAAACTTGCAGCAGGCAGCCTGCATTCTCCCCACAACCCCATGGGCTCTGCTCTGGCCATGCCACCCACAGGGGAAGGGATGGAGTGGGAGGGGAGCCGGGCTCTACACTCCACTCTGACCTCAGCAGCTGCCACTTCCCATGGGGGGGACAAGGGGCTGCAGGCCCTGGCTCTGGTGCAGCTGGAGGGAGTGGGGGGGCTGCAGGTTGTGAGATAGAGGCACTGGCAGGGCTAGGGGGCTGTGGGTCAGGTGTGAGGGGCACCAATCGATGCCCATAGTATTCACCTCTAGGTGACCAGACTTTATGCATGTGCTGTTGCATTAGGTAGGCACTTATTACTGTCTGCTTTATTATTTTTGGTCCATGGGAGAGCTGGTTTCCAGTGCTGATTGAGGGAGTCTTCCCTGGGTAAAAGTTTTGATCTCAAATTCAGAACCTTCAGTCTGCCCAAAGCTGCAAGGTATTTCCACAGTTGCTGAAGGTCACAGTTTAGATGTAACTGTTTTTAGATGACTGGCTGGCATGCTTACAAAGATAGGACACTTATATGAGGACAGTAGGGGTGGCTCCTTTATTGATATGGCATGGTATCATGAGAAGAGCTCTCTTCTAGGGCTGTGCGAAACTTCAGTCCCTGATTTGATTCAGTGGAGATTCAGCCTGATTCGGTAGCTGAATCTCTGAATCCAAATCGAATCAGGAGACCGTTTAATCTCCCCGAATTGAATCAGAACCCTCCAAATCAATTCAGAGAGATTTAGAAAGATTCAGAGATTTGGCCATAGACATAGCTTTAAATGTTTTTTTTTTTAAACATACCTTGAGGTAGTAGACAGCTCATGAATGCTGCAATGCTGGGGCAGATGGAACGTGCCACAGGAGTGCAGGGGTCTCCTCAGCACGCTCGGCAACAGACCCAGAAGTGGACTAGAAGCACTTCTGGTCCACTTCCGGGTCCACCAGGGAGAGCATGGGGGGGTGCCCCTGTGCCCCCCCCGGCTCAGCAACCGGTGCCTCCTGGGTCTAGGGGGGCACCCAGGGTCCCCCTGCAGCTGATCGCTGAGCTGGGGGAGAGCGTGGGGGGGGAGCCCTCTGCACTCCCTGGCGAACCTGGAAGTGGACCAGAAATACTTCTGGTCTACTTCTGGGTTTGCCACCGAGCATGCGGGGGGCTCCCCTGTGCTCCTATAGGATGCTCCATCCAGTCCAGCATTGCAGCATTCACAAGCTGGTACCTCAAGGTATGTAGAAAAAAACATTTAACGTGGCGTCTATGGCTGAATCACTGATTCTCTGAATTAGCATCAGATCTTCAGATTCGGAGTCAGCTGAATTGAATTGGGGACAGTGATCTGAATCAACAAATCACATCACTGCCCCTGATTCAAGCCAATTCCGAAATCTGAATAGAATACAGCCCATTTCGCACACCCCTACTCTTCTCCCCTCCATTAGGTACCAAATAGATGCCTGTAGACTCATCCATGAGCTTCCCTTTCAAATGGCTCTACATGAGCAGATCTTAAGTGCCAGAAAAATCCTGATGGATGCTGCAGGTTGAATTTAGCTCTTGCGTAAGCAGGCAGAGCTCCACTGAACTGAGGCACTGCACTGACCTACCTGAAAAGGCTGAGCTTCGCCCTAGAACTGGAAAGTTTTCCATGGTAATATGGAAGCTGGTAATTACGTCAGTTGGGAAAGGGTGGGGGTCAAACATTTATTTTATATTTATTGGACAAACATTCCAGTTCATTCAAATATTGTGACAACTGGTCCATGTCGGTTAAAGCAACACAGGGGAGACAGCCACATTTTGTCAGTGTAATGAAAAAGATGTGGCTACCTTGATTAGTTCCCAGTCAAGTAAAATGACCCTTCTCCCAGGAAGAATGAAAACAATATAATTAAAATAGGAAAATGGGCCACTGATACATCAGATGCTTATTTGGAGACTAAAAGGGCTGTCAGTAGAGTGTCAATTCATTTGGTTTAGGACTGTGCTATAGTTCTGGTAGCCTAATGCTGCTGTTTCTTCTGCTGACTAGTTTTACAAGATGTTGCATCTCATTGATTATTTTGTTGTATGGGCAGAGTTGAATGAATGATACCCCTGTTATAAAATAGTCTTTCTGGGCCACGTAATTGCCCAGATACTATTTATGGATGAGGTATGCACTTTAAAATAACCACAGGGTTTTTCTTGCATGTGTGTGTGATGGGGGAGGCTGGGCAGTTTAGCTGGATAGGAATTTGATACAATCTGTGCATTCCTTGCTTTTCTTCCCTTTCCCTGGTCCATGAATGCTCAGCAGTAGGCCCAGTTCCATGAGATGCCATGCACTGCGCTACTGATTCCTCAAGACACAGAAACTTCTCAATTAGGGGTGCTTAGCAGCTGACTGGATAAGGCCCTAAAAGTTACTTCTTTTCAGATGTCATTTTTCCCCTGTTTGAGCCAATCCTGTATAACAAACACATCAGCCTGACTTTTGCAGGGGAGGTTTGCTGTGCATTACACTGCTCTGTGTCACTCTAGAATTTGGGCGCTACACTTAAGGCAAGGGATATAGTCGTCATGGGTGATCTAAATTACCCGGACATCTGCTGGGAGGAGCAGTCAGCTAGGTCTGACTGCTCACGGAGGTTCCTGGCCGAGATACAGGACCTCCACTTAACCCAAGAGGTGCACAGTCCTACAAGGGGGAATGCCCTGCTGGACCTGGTCTTGACCACAAGTGATGACCTGGTGAGGGGACTCCAGGTTCTCGACCACATGGGCGACAGCGATCATTGCCTACTGGAATTCACCAGCGCAGGGTGTCAAGGGCCTGCAGCAAGGCAGTAGCCTTAGACTTTAAAGAGGGCCAACTTCAATTAATGCCTGATTGCCAAAAAGGAGGCATACACCCAGTGGAAGGGAGGGGCTATCACCAAAGAGGAGTCCTCTCGGGTCTGTAGGGGGGCTGTTAGGAAAGTTAAGGCAGATACGGAACTAAGGCTAGCATCAAGGATCAAGGACAACAAAAAGTCCTTTTTTAAATACATAGGGAGAATGAAGAAGGCCCCAGGTAATGTGGGACCCCTGAACGATATGCTTGGCAACCTGGTAGTCACACCAGAGGAGAAAGCAGACCTCTTTAACAATTTCTTCACTTCTATTTTCTTGTGCAGGGACCAGGACTCCCCTACCAAGATTCAGGATGAACGTGGGAGAAACTCCGCCAAGCCTAGGGTCAGGGAGGACCGGGTTAGAGACCTTCTGGAGGGCCTGGGCATGTTCAAATCTGCAGGTCCAGATGCTCTCCACCCCAGGGTGCTGAGGAAATTGGCAGGGGTTATCACAGGGCCACTGGAACGGCTTTACAAGCACTTGTGGTGCTCTGGCCAGGTGCCGGATGACTGGAAGAGGGCCAATGTGGTCCCCATCTTTAAAAAAGGGAAGAGGGAGGACCCAGGAAACTATAGGCCCATTAGTCTTACTTCAATCCCGGGGAAGCTCTTTGAGAAGATTATTAAGGAGCACATCTGTGATGGGCCAGCAACAGGGATGATGCTCAAGGGCAACCAGCACGGTTTCATTAGGGGCAGGTCATGTCAGACCAACCTGATTGCCTTCTACGATCAGGTCACAAAATCCTTGGATGCAGGTGTCACGGTGGACGTAGTCTTTCTGGACTTTAGGAAGGCCTTCAACACCGTCTCTCACCCCATTCTCATTAAAAAGCTAGGTGACTGTGGCATTGATGCCTACATAGATGTATAGCAAATTGGCTGAGGGGCTGTACTTAGAGAGTGGTGGTGGATGGGTCATTTTTGACCTGGAGGGAAGTGGGCAGTGGAGTCCCCCAGGGCTTGGTCCTTGGGCCTGCACTGTTCAATTTCTTTATTAGTGACTTGGATGATGGGGTGAAGAGCATCCTGTTTAAATTTGCAGATGACACCAAGATTTGGGGTGAGGTAGGCACACTAGAAGGGAGGGACAGATTATAGCAGGACCTGGACAGATTACAGGGGTGGGCAAATGAAAATAGGATCAGACTCAATACTGACAAGTGCAGGGTGCTGCACTTGGGCAGTAGGAACCAGCAGCATACCTATAGGCCAGGGAACTCCCCTCTTGAAAGCACGGTGGCAGAAAGAGATCTTGGAGTCATTATTGACTCCAAAATGAACATGGGCCGACAATATGAGAACACAGTCAGTAGGGCTAACCGTACCTTGTCCTGCATCCACAGATGCATCACAAGCAGGGCCAAGGAGGTGATCCTCCCCCTCTATGCAACACTGGTCAGGCCGCAGTTGGAGTACTGCGTCCAGTTCTGGGTGCTGCACTTCAGGAGGGATGTGGACAGCGTTGAGAGGGTCCAGAGGAGGGCCACTCGCATGACCATAGGGCAGCAGGGCAGACCCTACGAGGAGAGGCTACAGAACCTTTAACCTGCTCAGCCTTCACAAGACAAGACTGAGGGGGGACCGGGTGGCTGTCTATAAACTTACTAGGAGGGACCAGTGGGGTTTGGGAGAGACCTTGTTCCCCCGAGCACCTCCTGGAGTAACAAGGAATAACGGCCATAAGTTGCTAGAGAGTAGGTTCAGACTAGACATCAGGAAGTGCTACTTCACAGTCAGGGCGGCTAGGATCTGGAACCTACTTCCAAGCGAAGTGGTGATGGCTCCTACCCTGAGGGTCTTTAAGAGGTGGCTCGACATTTACCTGGCTGGGGTCATTTGAGCCCAGTTTTCTCTCCTGCCCAGGGTAGGGGGTGGGACTAGAAGATCTACAAGGTCCCTTCTGACCCTACATCTATGAATCTATGTGGACTGGCTTTTAGCCAGGCAAAGCTGGCAAAACCCAGCTGCTTTCTGCAATGGCACTCTCTGCTAGTTGCACAAGTGGAGCTCAGGCCTATCAGAATCATAATAGTCAGAAAGCTTCCCCCAAATTGTGATCAATTTATCAATCAGTAAATGGAATCATGATGCAAAAGCTTCACAGATCTCTTGATATGTGTACACATCTGTGTGCTTCTGGGCCAAGCAAACCATTAGCACTAGAGCAGCCCACTAACCATAATAAAGAAACAGAACAGCAGCCAGACCTTTAAAAGCTTTTGTATGGTAACCTGAATGTAATGAGCCAGTGAAGGAGCAATGGCCAGGAGCCTGGTGGGTATCGTAAAATGAAAGCAGGCAAGGAAAAGATGTTAATTAGATTTAAAGTCAGATGTTCCTGTTAGCAGGTACCCTGTAAAACTTCATTATTCGCAACAGACCCATGAAAAGGTTTGTTTACATCCCAGCCTGAGTTCCTGTGGGGGATTATTGTAACATCAGCTGCTCTACCTCCTAGTCTTCCACCATTTCTTCTTGCAGTATGTCCAGTTCTAGGCCCCAAATGTTCAGTAAGAACTGTGCAAACACAGATATTTTTAATGCAGGACTGATACCATTAGACTGTGGCTCTCCGGGGCTGTGCCTTTGCCTCTACAAATGCTCTAGGAACTGCACTGCATGCTTCTGGGTGCTGTCAAACAAAGAACTAATCTTAAACAGTAATCTGGGAAGTTTGGAAATTCCACTTTTCCAAGGTGAGGAGAATGTGCATGTCCAATCACAGCCAACAGAGTCCATCTGTTGAAACCTTTTAGTTCAGAGCCATGGAAATGAAGGTCCTAGATGTCTGTGTGTTGTGTAATTTGGCCTGCATCCATATGGATATATTCATATTGCCTTTGGCTTCCCTTACCTGTAAGAGAATCACTGAGGTATATCTTATATCTCAGGGAGTTACACAGCTGCACTCCCACAAACTTCTTGTACCAGGTCCTCTTGACATATTGTTTCCCTCTGCACTCTGAATAGGAGTCAGATTCAAATGGGACTGGAGTCCAGATGGCATCTTTTCCCACTGCAGAAGGGGAAGAAAGAGGCTAATTAGAATAGTGTCATACATAACAAAGGATGATAAACACACTCAGACATATACAGAGGAGAGGAAACCCTTCATGCCATGAGGTGCCATTCAAAATGCACTACATAGAATAGTCACCTGCATTTGGAAGGAAGTTTTAGTGCACAGATCAGCAATCTACAATATGTGGGCCATATATGGGCTGTGGGATCATTGGATCTCACCCATGGATAAGGGCCTTTAGAAGAATTTAGCAGTGAGGGGGCTTCAGCTGTGGGCACTCTCCCCATGCTGTTGTGGGGAAAAATGTTAGCTGCAGGTGCTCCCTCTATGCTGCTGGGGAGGCAAGCAGTGGGGGTGGCCAGGTCCCAGCTCCTACCCACCCACCCACCTCTGGCCTAGGTGGGTCATTCTAGCCACATTTGAAAGAGGTTGCTGTTTTTGTTTTAGGGAACTAGTAGCAGCAAAATGTGCAAACATAGGCAAGGATTTCTGTGGGTGATAGCTTTTATTCGACCAACTGCAGAGCTGGGATAGAGTTAGACAAGCTTTTGAATGAAAGGTAGTGTCTCACTCTACTATGCAGTCAGTCCAAGAAAAGATATTGCTCTACAAAATCCTTGCCCCTCACAACTCCTAAACCAACACAGCTTCAACTTCACCGTAGCACTACCAAACACAGAGCTGTGGTGACCTGCTTTTAGGGACTGGTTCTGATCCTAGGCTATACTGGTATATGTCTGAAGGGTGTCCATTGGCATACACCATTAGACCGGTGCAACTGAGGTCAGAACTGGGCCCCCTTTATGTGGGGTACCTTGTGTTGTCAGGGAGTCAAGCCTTGATATGCTTGGCAAAATTCTCAGTTATAAAAGGTGCAACATTTCCTTCTTTCCCAGATGGTTAAGGTTAAGGCAGGGCTAGCAGACAGCAAAATATACAGGATGAGCTGGATGAGTATGAGGAAAAGAAGCCTATTTGTGTACTTTTCAAGTGCTTTCAATACTAAACGCACAAAGCAGCCCCTCTGCCTGAAATGGGTATCTTGTTTTTTTTAAGAGCCTGAGCCAAATCCCTCTGAATTCAACAGGTTTTTGACTACTGAGTTCATGAAGCCCTGTATGAAGCATCCTGTTTTTGGTGGCAAGCTTTTCAGTAGTACAGTGGCAGACTTTGACTTGCATTCTGTTAAGTCACTTATTATTAAGCAAGAAACAGCTTATTGGTTTCACAGAGCCACCTTCTGAGTTAATGACAAGGCTGAGAAAATATGAGCTGTCCTTGGCTCATTTGTGGACATTGGTTCGCAGCCATCCTAGCTGCCACTGCTACACCACCTCATGTTGATTGTGTTGAGCTCAGGTAAACATTTGGACTGGCAGGAATCTCTTACAAGCGGTATAGGTGGAAGAAATGAAATCATGTGTGACGGCATGTTTAGCTGGGAAAGTACAGCCAGCCCTGTCATATAGCATGAGTTATCTCACTGCAGAAAAATGGTCTGATTAGAGCATTCTATGCATAAAAGGCTTACTTGAAATTGGCTCGCTCACTCTTGGGTCCGCTGGGAAGAAAAAAAAAAGCACACAATCAGACACTGTAAAATAACCTCCCCTGACATTTCAACAGAAGTGCATTGAGAAGTGATTTTTCTATGCTTGACAAACTATAATCTGTAAAATAGCAGCTGTTTTTTGGAAGTCAGGTTCACATCATTTTTGCTTTAAGTTAAAGAAATAAACTGCCATGTAATAATTTGGAACTATTGCATCATGGAGCTTTTTCAAATGTTATTAATGGGATATGACCAGTCATATTGGGTTTTGTGAAAACACGGGTGCGAAGTTCATCAGCCAAAATCTTCAGGACATCTTTAAATGTCAGTGTCAATGGGTTATTATTTTTTAGAAGACTCCCCTGTAACACTTGCCACTCAAAGCTTTGTTCTAGGGTATGAGTGAATGATGGAGTAATGGGGGGGGGGGG